>NC_059112.1:41795800-42110442 GCF_020740685.1 Jaculus jaculus | reverse complement strand
AGGGGAAGCTCCATGATGGAAGGAAAAAAGGATGGCATGAGCAGAGTGTGGACATCACCTCCTGGACAACATAAGGTGGACAACAGCAGCAAGACAGTGCAAAACACTGACAAGTGGGAGCTGGCTATAACACTCATAAGCCTACCCCCGAGAATACAACACCTCCAGGAGGCTTCATTTCCCAAACTGTCTAAGCTTGGAACCTAGAATTCTGAACACATAAGTTTGTGGGGACATCAGAATCAAATCAACACACTGGGTTATTGTGAAATTAAATGAATTAACTTAGGTAAAGTTACATAGCAAAACTAGACATATAGAAAGCATTCTGTATTGTGGCCCATTAAGGAATGCCTCTTCAGAAACAATTTAGGTCACTGTGAAATTGAAAAGTTAGGAAGGTGAGAAACCATGTTGTTAAAGTTAGGGCTGAAGTGGAACTGTAAATCTAGCTCTTGAAATAATAAACAGAGTAATTATTGGAGAATTAGCAGCAACTCTTATGGCATTACATTTAAGACTTGAACCTTGCTCCAACTACTTTTAACTTCTTTAATGTTTAAGACCTATAAATGTCAGAGCTCACTAATTTCTTTGGCTTTCAATAAATGCCAGTGACTTTGAGAATTGCTATTCCTTTAGCTTATCTGGCAAGAGAACAAACTTAAAGGGTATGCAAGAGGGCAATGATGGCCCAGTCCCTTCTCAGCGGAAAATGAGGACTGATGAAGTCAATCAGCCTCTCAAGGCCATGGAATTTGTGGGACCTTTTGTGGGGAGCTACATGAACAAAGGTGTAGAATGAGGTTCCCAAGGACAAAGAAGATACAGCTACCCCTCCCCTGCCACCTCTTCAAAAGATACCACACTCATTGGGGGAAATATTTTGAGAAATACATACCTAGGTCTATTTCCTCAGAAATCCTCAGATAATAAGCTCTTCTAATAATGTGTTCCAAATATCCATATCATATCCATTTGATTTTCCCAAAAGGTAACTTAAATATTTCAAATAGAAATATTTCTATCAGAAGTAGAAAACACTTGACTAGTCTCTGGGGAAGAATTTTGCCTTTACTTAATAATGCAAGACCATCATTATGGACATTGATTACTGGACTTGCTGTAGTATAGGGCCTGTTGAGGTATAAAGGACTGTTTGCCTCTGTCCTAAATGACCCCTGATGGCCATTCTTACATAGCTCCTCTGTTTCTTTCCTGAGGAATAGGTAGAGAGCTTTACTAGCAGCATCACAGATTTTCCTCTTCTAATGGACTATGCATCAAGAATAAGAAAACACAGATTGTAAGAATTCTTCACCAATGGAATTAATCAGATATACACTGTTTTCTTAAAAATAAAAATTGTTACCAGGAGTGATGACACATACCTTAATCCCAGCACTTGGGATGCAAGTTTGGAGAATTGCTGTGAGTTTGTGGCCAGCCTGAGACTATATAGTAAATTCCAGGTCAGCCTGGGCTACAGCAAGACCCTATATTGAAAAACTAAACCAAAAAAAAAAAAAAAAAAAGAGAGAGAAAGAAGAAAAAAGAAAGTTAATTTGTCTCTTTTTGTCTCTTAAGCACATACTAACTGCTAATCACCATTTCACTTATTCTAATAATTTTTGCAGTGTACAAGAAGCTGTTGAGTTCCAAGGGTTTCCTAATTTGAGATGTATTAGTGCTCAAAGTGTAGTCTAAACAAAACAAAACAACAAAAAACACAAGGAAAATTTGAGAGTACAATTTCTTTGGTTGCACTAATGGATTTTGGTTTGGTAGGTCTGAGGAATGTCCCAAGCTTTTGTATTTCCAACACCAAGCCCAAGTTATGCTAATGTTGATATTACCAAATGAAATAGTTGGGATGTAACAGCTTGAATTCCACCCAATGAGTTCTCTATTGTTATGAACTGACTCTGATTGGAACGTGTTGACACAAACTCTAGTTTTGTGTTCACTTATGGAAGGCAAATTGTGCTCCAAATTAGGTATATGTGATAGGTCCTGAGTCTGGACCTAGTCAGCTAAGCTAGCGTCTGTACACTGTAATACAACATTTACATCATGGTACTGTTATTGATACTGGTGATAGAACAAAACTCAAGATGCCTATTATATTTTTTTATAAAGCTTACATTCTATAAGTGGGAGTCACACACAAAACCAAAAACAAACACAAAAACAAACACAAGAACAGAATGCTTTTAGAGTATAAGTTCTGTGGTGAGACCATGAAAGGCAGGCATGATTGGCTGTGAGAAATCACTGAAGGATGGAAGAGGTCTCTTTGAGGGGTGATATGTACACTCTCACTTAAGTGACCTAAAAGAACCAGGTAACATCTCCTAGCCAGTCTTTCCAGGCCTCATGAAAAGCTTCACAGTGAGGGTGTGAGCTTAGTGTTTTTTAGAGGGAGAATAGTCTCTGTTGATCAAAGTGTAGTCTAAACAAAACAAAACCAAAAAAAAAAAAAAAAAAAAAAAAAACACAAGGAGAATTTGAGAGAACAATTTCTTTGGTTGCACTAATGGATTTTGGTTTGGAAGGTCTGAGGAATGTCCCAAGCTTTTGTAGAGGGAAGTAGGGAGAGTCGGAAAGATGACATTGCTCTGGTGAAATAAGTATTACATAGTTGTTGGGAAGTCAAACAAAACCAGGAATGAATTAGTGACAGAGATTGGAAGAAAGGCTCTCTGCAAAGGCTTGAGTAACCACTGAGGACCTAAGGTAACTTAGGATATACTTTGTTAATGTGGGTGTGAGGGAGAGCCTGGAGAGGTTTTGAGGAAAGCAAGCTTCTACAATGGCCTTGGTTATATGTTGAGAGTATTACCTTTATTCAATATTAAAATCTGTTAACAGTAGTCATGGAATCACACAGGTTTGGCAAGAGTTAATAGTAGTAGGATGCCTTGGAATTTAATTTGGTTTTCTACACATACATATTCTAGCAGTGGTTAACTATGGCCATGAATTAGAATCACCTGATGGTTAATGATACAGCTGTCCAGACCCCATTCCACATGAATTAAATTGGAGTCTGTGGGTAGATGGGCCTAGGGTGATGTGTGTGGATCTGATGCACACACTACTCCCAGCTGAGAATCATTACCCTCAAGCAGGTGTTAGCAACCTTGACTGCACATTAGAATCACTCAGTTAAGCTTCAAAAAATAACCCATGCTCAGGTCTTACCTCAGATCAATTAAATAAGAATCTCTAGAGGCTGGAGACTTGAACATTGGTATTTAAAAGACAAAACAAACCCAAAAGCCTACAACAAGCTTCTTAGGAAGTCTGTCTAGGGCTTCAAAAGTAAATGAAAGAGAGGGTTGCTGTCTTCTGAATGTATACTCTAATAGGGAAGATGTGAGTAAACGCAATGCAGTATTCAGTCACAGTAACAGAAAGAAAAAAAAAAAAGCATAGGAGTCTTAGCAGAGAAAGAGCTTTATTATGTCAGTGATGGATACACTAGTGTGACCAAGTTGAACAGGCTGATTTGGAATTCTCCTGGTTTAAGCACTGAAATGCTGAGTGCAGGAAAACCTCTCAATTTCTTCCAAATCAGGTGGTTGGTCACCTACCAGACTACAGGAAAGTCAAGTTTCTGTTGAGGTTAGAATGGTGAGGAAGATTGACAAGAGGGATATATGAATAAAGAAAAAGTAAAACTTATTATGTACAATTCAGACATCAGGATAACATGAACAAAGCACACCTGGGTTGGGGAGGTGGCGTCTGTGCACGAGCCACTCCCTGCTCATGCCCAAGCCCCTAGTAAAAAGCCTGCACCTTTGGCAGGCTTCTGCAATCATGATATCCTAATGGTAATATGGGAGGCAGAGACAGGAGAGTTTCCCAAGTTTGCAATATCAAGCTCAGCATAAAACAGTAGCAAGGTGAGATCCAGAGAGAGAGAGAAATTCTGCCTCACATAAAGAAGAAAGACCAACCTAAAAGTTGTCCTCTGATTTCTATACATATGCTGCAACATGCATGTGCCCACATTCTTAGACACACACACACACACACACACACACACACACACACACACACACCATAGGATACATGGGAGATTGAAAGCACACATCAATTGCGAGAAAGGTATAAATGGACAACTAAAGGGGAAAGAGTTCCAGATCACAAAGGGCCTCCCTGACTGGCCTAGAAGTTTTGTCTTTTATCCCAAAGACAACAAGAGTCATACATACCTTTCCTGAGTTTGGAGTTTGGTTTTAGTAGATCCCTGGAGGAAGCTCTGAGGTTATGTGTTTATTTGCTTGGAGCACTGCTGATTCATTCAGGTACTTAGCCTCTCTCACTATGCAGGGCTCACTAAGAACATACAGGGGTCACACTTGCACAGTGAAAAATTCAGATCAAAGTAGAATTCATTACTTGTGGTGGTGCTTCTGATGCCGCAGCCTAGAAAGGTGCTGAGTACTCATCCGTTGCATTCTGTGAGGGTCTTGAGTCCATCTGGGCTTTGTGACAGAGTCCTAACAAGTCTATCAACTTGAGTCTCAAAGTAGTACTTCTACAGAGCAGAGCTTGCCCCTTTCCTGGACACTGCTGGGAAGATTAATGAAGTTTAGCTTGAAAGAATTTTACACTCTTGGAGAAAATTTCCACATACATCTTGCTTCTATTGTGAAATAATGATGGAATTGCAGCAAAATAAAATAGAACTGTTTCCTCAAATTTCTTCATTGAATTATAGGATTTGGATCATAAATGTATTGAAGGCCTTGTCACCAGCCTTTAGCACTACTGGAAAATGGTAATGAAGTGATGAGATGGGAGCATGCAGTTGAAGGGGCTTTTGGAACTCTTGCCCTGTCTTCTTTCTCAACTTGCTTCCCAGCCACCTTGACCTGAGTTGCTTTACTCTACCACAAGCTTTCCACATAATATCCCACTTCACCAGAGACCCAAAAGCCATGGAGCTACGAGACATAAACTGAAGTCTCCGAGCTCAAGCATATTTCCTCTCTTCTGTTGTTTATCTCTGCTGTTTCACCATGATAATAGAAAGTTGATTAACATTTGACTTTCATCTTTGTCACTTAGCTTCCCTCTATTTTTAAAATAAACAGATAACACACCAAATGCAGAAAAAACAATAATAAAAGCAAGGAAATAAACATATACCAAATGCAAAGTGGACTATAAATATAATTAGGTGATGTATATACATAAATTATTTGGAATAAAACTACATGAGAGAGTTGTCTCTTCTATTTAAGTTATCCAGTTCTCTACTTGTGCCTTTTTGGGCAGATAATATTTACATTATATTTTGGGTTTTATCTAATGATATATGATTGATTTTTCTTACTCACAATAAACCAATTTGGCCATCTCCTGTGTCCCTAGACATGCATCCCATGTCTTTGGAGTACTTCCTTACTCAGTAGCATAATAATATGGTACAGCCTTAACTGGTTAATCCTGTGCCAGCCCTGGAATCAGCTAACTTTACTGGCTGAAGAAGGGTATTGGAAACTATGATCTGCACATCCATGTGTCACCTTTGTTTTTGACAGTTGTCCTTCCTTAGCTCAGCAAGGATATTAAACTTTAGTGTGCATCTGGGATAGTGATTTACTGTTAACTATACCTTCCAAGTTTCATTGAATACAGGTTATCTCCAGATTTTTGAACATGGGAATACAGTGATTAAATTCAGCTGTAAAACTTTCACATTTCATTTCCAATAGCTACCACTTTGGTGCTAAAAATTTATTTATTTATTTTTACTTTTGGGTTCTTTTCCCAACTTTGCATATTCTTGTAGATTTTCCAAAGTTCCCTACCTATGCATGGACTTAATTTCTTTAATATTTATTTATTTATTTGTAAGCAACAGAAGGAGCCAGAGGAGGGTTAGAGAGATTGGGTGCATCAGGGCCTCCAGCCACTGCAAATGAACTCCAGATGTTTTTACCACTATGCATCTGGCTTTACATGGGTACTGGAGAATTGAACACAGGTCATTAGGCTTTGTAGACAAGTGCCTTAACCTCTGATGCATCTCTTCATCCTCGTTTTTGATGTGGGCTGGTAAACCCTGGGGCTTATCTTTCTACTAATTGAGCTCAGTGAGGATAAGAAGTATGTGCCATGACCTACTACCATATTCTAATACCTCAGTACTATCTGGAATCAAATGAGCATTCCCATAACACACTGTCATGGGTTAACAATGGCTTAACCTCCTTTTGAGCTTTGAGTTAGTGGAAAATGCAGTTGAGGCCAAGAACTTCCTGCTTAGAAGTGATGGCAACTGTCAGCATGGAGCCTGCCAAACTCTAATTATCTAAAAAGCCTAGCCAGAAGACCTTTCTTTGGGTTAGAGGGACCTTGTTCATGTTTAGGCATAGTGTTATACCTTCTCAATCTGATACTCAGTTCATCTGTGATGAACAATGGTCAGACTTTCCCATAGGTGTTGAGACTACATAGTATAAGGAAGGCCATCTCTGTGGAAGGAACAAGCATGGCATGGTGGGAAGAGAGATTGATGCTTTAATTTTTGTCTCCTTAGATGTTTTCAAGGGACATGGAATTAAGCTCACATTTATGAAATGGCTGGAAGTGGAAGATTGTCAAGCATCATGTTTCCTGTTGCATCTTGTCTTTATTTTCCTTCTCTATTACACCCTTTCCCTTTTCCTTCTTCTCCCTCATTTTTCTTAGAGTGCTTTCCACTGATCTTTCTACTTCTCTTTCTCCCTCTCCAACACCTGTTTTCATCCTATCATGCAATTTATTTAACACTATAAACATTTCCTGTTTCCCATCCAGCATGTAGGGGTTTAGAAGTCATTGCTCTATACTAACAGCAAGTAAACAGCAAAACAAACTGAAGGATTTCTATTTCTTCTTATATCCTTTAGGGAAATGAAGTGCTAGTTAATCCCCTGCCACCCCCAAACTTGAAAGTCAGGCACATATGGAGAGTCACAACTTCCCTCAGTAGAATCTCCTTAGGAGCCAGTGCCAGGCACAGAATTTGAATCATAAATGACAAGTTGTTAGAGGTCCAGATTGGGCAAGTCTGAGAGCCAGTGACTCCAGGGGAACCAGTCAAAACAGAGTCCCCATACTTTTGAAATGTCTTATTATTATTAACAACATGTTTTGTATGAATACATCATGTGCTAGTACCCTTTTTTGCTCTCATCCCTGCCCCAGTATGCTTTTGAGTTTTCTTCTAAGAATGCAACCATGTTCTCACAGTGTATATCTGAGAAAAGTCCCCTTGAGGAGGAAAGTAGCCCTTTGAAACAAGCAACAGCACTCTTACTAATAAGCTTGGCTCTCGATGGAAACTAAATGAAACTACTGGGATTTCATCAGAGCCCAACTGTCCTGAGAGAAGGCGAACCCTCAATTCTATGGCATTGTAACCATTATGTCCCTCCCATGATAAAGAGAAGACCATGAAGAATTTGTGAATTTCACAGGACAGAGGCACAAAGCCACTACAAGGATGAGACTTAATCATTTCACTATAAAATTATTTCCTTCCCCAAACACTGACCATCATAATAAAAGTAAGAAGCACAATCTGAAGAATCTAAAGGGACAGAAAAATATCAAAACCAGATTCAGACATGGCAACAGTGCTGGGATTTGATATGTGAGGTCCAGGATATCAATAGATACACATCTTAGAGAAACTTTACAAACTCAAGAACTAGGTACTATGTCAGTCCTTGCATAGTCCAAGCATCTGAGGACCTGAGAGGTGAAGTAACCTGCTCCAGGTTCCATAGCTCGTAATGACAGAGGTAGACATCATGCAGGAAGAGCCTTGGCAGTGATGCTTCCCTGCCACTTATGCTATCCAACATGGCAGCCACAGGACATTGATACTTATGTAGACATATGCCATAAATCTAAGTTAATTATAACTAAATTAAATTAAAATTTATTTCATCTGTTGTTTGAGCCAGGAGTCATGAGGTCAGTTGCCAGTCAGGGATAGTGGTCTGGGCAGATATGGAATACTTCTCATTATTGCAAAACATTCTATTGGGTAGCAATAGAGTATCAGCAAGCCACATCAAAAAAGAAAGCTTCCATTACAGTCAAGTTGGAAGTAACTTGTGTAGGAATTTCACCTTTATTTTCCAACTTCTTACCACATCTGAGTGGAAGCAATTGACCAGCATTTATTCTCCTTAGTCTCAGGACACTCTTTAGGTAAGATGAAGCTCTAACTAATAACTAATATGGTGTGCCATGGGTACCCAACCACTGCCTTTCTGGGTGAGCAAGAAAATCAGCCCACAAGCCCAGGATCCCTCTACCTTTTCCAACAGCAGCCACTTAAGACTCCATGGATTGTGTCTGTCATTCTAGTCAGAATTCCTTCTCATTTGTCTTATAGTAGTGAATCTTATCCAATTTACATCTGCCCTTCAAAGGGTTTATACTTAGTTACTCAATTTTAATCTCGAATCTCTATTTGATCTGAGACTAATGTCAGGCTTTTTTTTTTTTTTCCTACAACTCTGGCACATCATTCACATTAGAAGACTAAGACAAGAGTACCTCATGGATAATGTAGGAAAATCTTGCTTTTAGGTATGGCAGAGAACAAAGCTATCTTCTAAGAAGATGCTCAGTCCTTGAGCTATAGTTTATGGCAACTGGGGGCTATTCCAATATTTACTGGAACTCGCAGTTGTTATCCAACTTTGTAAATAAGCATTTATAGTAGGGTTGTCTCTTTGGAAGAGTAACTAAAGGGAGAAGAAAGTTATATGTGGTGTTTATAATTGTGTGTGCATGCGTGCAGGTGTGTGCAAATGTGAGCATGAACATGCGTTTTGTTTTGTTTCTAGCAGGCAGGGAGCAATCAACCCTGTGTCTCATTCTTTTTGTTGTTGTTGTTGCTCTTGCCTTCTGTATTTCCTGTTAAGCAACTTTGTGACAAAAAGGCTGTTCGCTGTCATTGTTAACATGATGGGAATGGTATTTTAAAGGGCCTTTCCTTTTCTGAGGATGAGGAGGCATGGGTATCCTAGATAGACTTGAAGAATGCCAGTGAAATGCTCTTGGAAAATGTTGAAACCAGGTCTTCTACCATGCCTATCTTTAGAAAATCTGAGTGTAGCTACTCAGATTTTTCTGACATGATAGTCAAAGAGGAAGTGATTATAAAAAGGGGCAAACCAAAAGGTAGACTGCTCCAAAAAGTTAGACGGAACAACAAAGACCATCTCAAACATCCATATTACTGATTCTGGTTTCCCAATGCCATTAAAATACCAATTACCTAAGATGAGGGATAGAAGCCCTGGAGTTTCTTATTAACAACTTAGAGTAAAGCTCAGACTCCTTCATAAATTTTCATTTTATTCAGGGCTTTGGCTCTGAAATGGAGTTCTGTATGATTCTTTCCCCCATTACAATTGAAGACCTGATTTGGAAACACTACAATAAAACTAACTCATATTCCCAAAGCACAAAATGCAGGAGCCGACATTTATTTCTTCTTCAATACAGTGGAGATTTTCTATAAATTTAACTTCTGATTAGAAAACTCCTTACACTGGAAAATTTGAGCAGTGAAATTTCAGTAATAAGCCAAATGTAGGTCTGCTTGAGGTCGAATGAAATTTAGATGAAAAATCCAGGATTATCAAAAAGAATGTATAGAACCTCAAGTTACTGTGCATTGAAGGTCAATGGTTTGGATTCTTTCAATTTTGATTTTCTATGGCTGTACGTAATTTCTGTTTTGAGATGGGTCTCTGCTTTTTTTTTTTTTAAATGAATTTTCGTTCCAATAATAAACTTTACTTTTAATCAAGCTGGGAAATTTCCTGTGTGAGGATTTCTATAGCATTCCTCAGCATGCTATAGATTTCATTAAAAATAGCAACAGATATAATAATCTTCTAGCAACATTTTGTAGCATGATGTGGTCACTAGTCATCAAATGATTGGGAACCTGAGACATAAAGACATGAGTTAATGGTGACTATTTCTTACTGAACTAGTCTTCTAAAATTAGAAGACTTGTCACGTTCATTAAGCATTGACTTTCATTAAGCATTTTCTTGGTGAATTCAAAACATATGCTCTTTTTACCAAGAGCTAGGAAATCACTATCAGACTTTCTTTTTTTCTCTATTATTGCCTTGAATTCTGGCATCACTCTTATACTTTTTAAAGTTAGTCTTTATAATAAGATTGCACATTATTTAAAGCCAGCCATAGTGCTATAAAACTGTGTTTCTATATCATGCATCAGCATGGATACTCTGAATAACTGTTAAAACAAGAGATATATCCTAGAACACTCAGTTGGTAGTGAAGGGAACTCACTTGTTTTATCTGTTTAAGATGGAAAAAAGTGGGGGCTGAGTGGAGCAAGGTTTATCTGAGAAAGGAACAGTCCCTCTCTAGTCCTTCTTGTGGGAGACTTACCTTTTTGTTGGGCCATATTGAATAAAGGGAAGGACTCTCCAGAAGGGATTTATGGCTGAAAGCTTCCTTAATTATAGGCTAGTATAATAAGTCCTTCCAGAATCTTAATGATTGGGGAATTAAGAAGCTCCTTAATAGAAATTGACAGGATCCATTGTCATTGCAAAGAAGGTTCTGTTCAAGTCTGGAGTTCCCTGCCAACCATCCAGGATTTAGGGTTCCCCAAAGGCTCGTTAACTTCTAAGACCATAAGGTCTCCAAAGGAGGCACTAATGGTCCACCTCATTATGATCTGAGGATAATGGCTGTATGACATCCATATCCACTGAGAAGATAATGGCTCTGTAAAAACTGTTATGATGTCAGCAGAGGAAAAAAATCTCATTTGTACTTTATAATCTTTGATTTGTAATACACCATGCTTTCTAACTGATATTGAAATTATTTTACAAATCTGGTTTTATAGATGCACATGCAAAAGATACTCTAAAAATCAAAATATACTCTCCAAGCAACTGTTATCCTCCTAATATTGAATAAAGGAAGGGTGAGTTTAGTCAAGTTCTAATCATCCCAAAATAGTTATGAGTGATGGAATAGAATCAAAGACTTAAATTTCCCTTGATTTACATACTTATTTACTCTTGGGAGTGAAAAGATGTTCTGTTCTTAGAATGTCTCAAAGCAGCAAAGAAAAACTGTCCATTGTCATAATAATACTAATAAGAGTGATTGGCATTCTATGCTGAGTACTTATGATACATCATGTGCTCTGTTAAGTAATTTTCCTACAGCATCATATTTTTATCCTTAAAAAAATCTGCAAGGTGGCCATCCCCACTCACCATACAGATGAGAATAGCAAGTACAGAGTTGCTAAGGTTGTCATTCATGATCATTCAGGTGAAAAACAGCCAGGTGGGATACCCATCCCATCTACTTGGCTTTATGTTTAGTAATAATTATCAGCCTGCACACCAGGTCAGGCCACAGAGTATAGAATTAGGAGTAATGGGCATATGGAATGTGTTTTACATGTTTGAACATTTTGAACTCATATGCGGTTTTCAGTTTCATCATTTTTATTGAGCAGGGCATCAAACCAGCAAGACTAAGATCATGGGTAATTAGATAATTGTTTTCCAGTGTTTGCACAAATGGTACCACAATGTTGAATTTTTAAAAAATATTTTTATTTATTTGCAAGAAGAAAGAAGTGTGTGTGTGTGTGTGTGTGTGTGAGAGAGAGAGAGAGAGAGAGAGACAGGGAGAGAGGGAGGATGGGTGTGCCTGGGCCTCTAGCACTGCAACAAACACCAGATACATGCACCACCATGTGCATTTGGCTTAAGTAGGTACTAGGGAATTGAACTTGGATACTTATGCTTCACAGGCAAGTGCCTTAACCACTCAGCCAACTCTTTTTTTTTTTTTTTAACATAACCTTGTGGTTTATGAAAGCATACAGAAAAATAAATCTTCCAGTATTATTTACCTATGTAAACTAAACTCGAAACTATTTTCCAATCAATTTCTGTTTGGCTTTAAACAAGGGGAAAATGGAGATGAGTGTAAACAAAAATCTATTAGTCACTGTTAGTGCTGCCTTTTCATAGCTCTAAGCATTTCTTTGTGTATAAATAGCAGAAAGAAAATTAACATTTTAAAGAGATTTCTCTATCGGGTTACATTGAATAACAAACCAGCATAAGAAGTGGGTGATCCTACAATAATAATAATAATAAAATCTGTAGATACTTTTCAGTCATGAAGCTTCGCTATTTGTTCGAGCTCAAGCTGCAATATCCATGTCTTTCCACTAGAGGGTGAATTGTTCCCAATGAAGAAGACAGGGGAGGGGGCCAGAGAAAGCTGATAACTTATAATAAGATTGCAGAATTCAAAATATTACTCAGACTGTGGTTTTCCATAGTATTATTATTCAGTGAAAGTTGGATTAGGGTTGTGACCACTAGAAAGGAGGTTCTGAATATAAAGTTTCTATGGAAGTATAATGCAATATTATATGAAAGGACTCAAGCTAGAGATGAAAAGAACTTGACTAGTGTATCTAAGATGTAACAAAAATGGAAAACCAGATACATGATGGCAGATGAATGCTGTTCTGCTGGGGACACTATAGTCACTCTGAGCATCCAAGGAGAAGGCTTAAAATCTCCATGGCCTTTTAAGTTGTCTGGCAAAGCAACCATTACATTTTGTCACAAAACATTATTAACGCAAAATAATAGGCCCAGGCCTAGCTACTCCGCATTTCTCTAGTTTTCCCCCAAGAAATGGGGATGTATTACTGACAGGTTTTCCTCAGCTTCTAGTCTCCTACATGCTCCTCAGTGAGACCTCAGAAGGTTGCTGACTAAATATTGAAGGAATACAAGGGCTACACAACAAAAGTTTGGGCAATATATTAGTATGTCCTGAAACCAATGTTTAAAAAGTAAGTCTAAAGCTACTTCCTGGTGTGTTCTGGCAAAAGCAACAATGCTTTAAATGAAGAACTGCCAGGCATTTCAAGTCCAGAGTTGCATAATGGCTGAATGTGCACAGAATGTAGACATGATTTTGATATTCTACTAATGAAAGAGATGCAAAAAAAAAAAAAATTAAGAATAAGGAGGCAGGTTATTCAAACGAGGCTTACTATTAACAAAAAGGTTCAAAATGTTAGAAGCTATTTCTAGCAACTTTTAAATTTCATGAGCATTTCTGGAGATCCTGGGACAGTTTCAGACACATTACTATGTAATGCTTGGGACAATATTGGCATGCCTTTCACCCACACGTGCTGCTGGCCTGTGCCTACAAAGCCAATCCCCATTATTTATAGATTTCATATTTGTGAATTTGCATAGTTGCTTACTTTATTTGACACCTCAGGATCAATACTAGGGGTGACTATTGGTTATTTGCAAATGTGCTGAAAAGGGTGGGATTTTAATCTCATCACGATAAGAATAAGCATATTTTTAGCTTACGTAGAACAAGTCTACACCTGCCTTCTTGATTTGGGTCTCATTCTGAAAAACAAGTAACCTTTTTGTTATGTATAAATTTATTTTTTTGCTTTTGTGGAACTTGGTGATTTTGTCATGAAAATGGTCTGCAGTGAAATATGAGATTACTGTGTAGTAGTGATCATAAGTGTAAGAAGACTGATATGTCAAACTGAAAAGAAAATACATGAGCTGGATAAATTTCATTTGGCCATGAGTCATTGGTATTGGGTTTCATGAGAAATAATTGTGATAGTTAAACTTGGTTGTCATCATGTCTAGATTAAGGACACTTAGAAAAGTGGTGAAACACACGTCAATATGTGTCCATATGGTTTTGTAGAGTAGACTAGAGGTACATGTTTGGTGGACTGAGTGGAGATGATCTACCTTTATTCGGGTGGGAGCCATCCATTTGGCTGAGGGTCTAGTTCAAATAGAAATGCAACAATATTTAGGGTAATACTCAGAGATAGAGCAATTTCCCCAAATGTACAACACCCTGTGTTTCCCCTTAACACTATGCAAGAGAGAAAGAAAGAGGAAAAGGGGGGGAGGTTATTTGTAGACTTTTGGCCATCAGAACTTCCTCATCTAAAGCTTTTTGAGGCTATCAGCTCAGACCTTTGGTATATCATCAAAATTCCAGTACTTTTTTGTGTTTTTTTTTTTCTCTGTATAACCTCGAATAATATATGAGTCAATACTAGTGTTAAATAAAGTGGCTTTCTATGTGGCTATATGTTGATTAATTGACAAAATAAGATAAGAGTTTCCCAGTAATCAATCTTACATTTCTTTTAGATGCCATGGCTCAGGTCAGTACCTGTTGATTCATTTGCAGAGATTTTATTGAATAAAACAACTGAGTAATGGAAATCATCTCTCCCTCTCTTTCTATGTATATATGCTTAGAGAGATGATTATAGAAGGACAAGGAAAAGAAAATAGAAAAGAGTCATGACTGAATCATGAATGTCAGTACTAAAGTGTCTGGTGCCTTCCAAGAAAGCTGTCCATCTTTTCTGACAAAGACAAAGGCACTTATTAGCTTTCAACATTAAAATTATTTTTTTTTATTTTTTAATTTATTTATTTGAGAGTGACAGAGAGAGAGGGCGAGGGAGGAAGAGGCAGATAGAGATAGAGAGAATGGGTGCACTAGGGCCTCCAGCTGCTGCAAACGAACTCCAGATGTGTGCGCCCCCTTGTGCATCTGGCTAACGTGGGTCCTGGGGAATGGAGCCTCGAACTGGGGTCCTTAGGCTTCACAGGCAAGTGCTTAACCACTAAGCCATCTCTCCATCCCTAAAATTAAATTTAATTGGAGTCTATCACACACACCATAACTGAAAGAGGGAAATGAAAAACTCTACATACAGCAAAGTCTGGTTTCCAGCCATGGGTATCACTTTGGAATCTATTTCCTACCTTATGCTGAAGGAATTCCCTTAAATATTATCTGCAACACATCACTGTAGAGAGGAGAGAGGATGAAGCAAACAAGATAATGAGACCATGTGCATGGGACATGCACACAAGCACACACCAGAAAGAAAAATTGGCATTGTAAAGATGTGCCCGACCATCACCCAGGCTCAAGTTTGAGACTGCCCAGATCCTGTCTTAGCAGAACCAATCATCACAAATATGATCTTGGATGATTTGAACAAAAACTTTAGTCTCCATTTCATTGAAAAGGAGAAAACAATTATTTCCTTACAGGTTAAGTAATATGCATGTCATATGTTGTCATATTAACCCCCCAATAAGATGGTGTTCAGAGGCAGGTCACTGTGATGGGTGTAGATCACAGAACGGGGATCCTCACAGATGGGGTTATCACCATGATGAAACAAGCTCCAGAGAACTCTCTAGTTCCTTTTCTATCATGTTAGGGTATAAGGAGAACTCAGCAGCCTGAAGTCTGAGAATTGATATTAGAATTCCAGCTATCTCTTCTCTTGTCATTGTTTTAGACTTCTCTTGTATTCAGTCCTTCGGCTTGCCTCTAGAGCAGTGCTATTCCCCAACAGTGCATCCTCACCATCTGCCTTTCATTGAATCATGGTGTTTATGGGCTAGGTATCTTGTTCTTCATTGATCTATTCCTGAGCTTCCAAAGAAATTCTTCTGCCTCTGCCTCTCTTCTCACTGTAGGAGTACTGGGATAACAAATACCCACCACAGCTTCTAGATTTATATACAGTATTTGGGGATCTGAACTCAGTTGTAAGAGTAGTGAGGCAGTGGTTTATCCACTGAGCTATCTCACAAGTCCCTGCTTTTCTACTCTACATTTTTGCATGGATGACTGTATTATTCAAGGGTATCAGGTTTAGGTGACTTGTATTTCTCTACCCTTGGCCTCTGAGGCCAAGTCTCTAGTGCCAACAGATTTATAAACCCAAACATACCCAACACTGGATTTATAATGACCTCTGAACTTACCTTTTTCCTCAGTCGTTAACACTTTAGGCATCAAGAACGCCATCAACTGCCTCAACTACCCATGCCAAATACATAGAGACCTTCTCAAATTCCACCTTTACCATTACTCTCTTCACCAGTCATTCAAAAGTCCTGGTGATATGACCTACTTAATAGTTCTGAGATTCACCGTCTTCTATTTTCTCTGCCATTAATTTAGATATGATTCAAATCACTTCATGCTTGGATTACTGCCTTAGGCTTCTAATGTTTCTCCCAGCTTTTCTCTTTGACTCCTTGGGCCTTTCTCTCTCATTTTGAAACAGCAATCTGAACACAACCCTGCCCTGTGTAAATTCTCATAATGCCTCTTTATACCCCTCTCTAAAAGACAGATCCTCTTAGTTTAGCTAGCAGGGCTTTTCTTTCCTGTCCTTCACCTTCCTTCCCAGTCTTTATTTTCATTATTTGCCTCTTATGTTCACTTCTTTGTTATAATCCCTTTTAATTGCTTTGAGCTCTTTAAATGAAATACAATGTATCTCTTTTCTGAGACTTTGTGCTTATTATTAAGGGCTCATTCATAGAGCCCTCTACTCTGTTCTATTCTAAACAACCACTTCATACTTTTAGAAACTCAACTCCAGTACCAGCAACTCCAGGCAGTCCACTTGAACAAACCCTTTAAAGTCCACATGGAGCCATAGTCTTTTACACTTAGCATGGTTATTGCTTGTGCCATGTTATTCTGTAATGGACTATTCTCTTCTCCTCCTCTGTCTCTACTTCAGTTCACTCAGAAGCACATCCTAACATAGGTGCTTGACTTTGGATCTGGAAATGTCTTTAAAAGCTCTATGTATCTAAAGCTTAGTTCTAAGTCTTTTTGCCATTGGGAAGTAGCATGGCCCCTTTAAGATGCAGGGCCTAGAAGGAGGTTTGCCCTTGAGAGGACTGTGGGGTTCTGGTCTCTTTCTCTTTCTTACTCACTTTCCGGCTACCACATTGTGAGCAAATACTCTATTGTGTGCTCCATTCCATGAAGTATTCCTCATCACAGGTCCCCAAGCTATAAGTCTAACCAACCATAGATGAAAACCTCAAAAATTATGAGGCAAAACACCTTTACTCACTATAGAGGATTAACTCCGGTATTTTGTCACAGTAATGAAAAACTGACTAACTGGTGAGGATTCAAGCACAAATATGTTATTATGGAACTTCATCCAGGAATCTCTAGAAGAGGAATATATAAAAGAATGAGAGAAAGGGGAGAAAGCCTATTGAATGCATGTCATTATCAAGCTGACATGGCTGGCAATGTGAACATGAATGTGCTGCAGAGTCTGGGAATCGATGCTGAACATATCCCTCAGAATTGTTCCAACTGAAAAGTGACTGAGCTGTGCCATTTGTCCACCAATACTCATTAGTCCCTGGTTGAGGGGCTTTTGCTAATGGGGATTGAGAATGTTGGAAGGTAGGAGATGATTCCCGGGCACTTCCAGGCTTCTGTATACACAACTCTTTAGCAAAAAGAAGAAGATGCTATGTGTGGAGTGTCATGCTTGGGTGCAAAGACAAATACAAGGCCCAAGAGAATGCAACAAAGCACGGGGAGGGCTCTAAAATTTCACTCTATTACATAAAACCCATTGGCAAATTAAGGCCAGATGACCAAATGGTTAATATTATCACATTAAGTCCTCCCACACCACCCCATGAATAGCAAAGTTAATAAAATTGAAGTAGAGATGCCAAGGGTGTTTGGCTCACAATACTTCTTTTGTCACACTAGAAAGTCACCCACACTAACACTTCAAATAGGAGACAGGATGAAAATGTAGAATGCAACGAGAAGCTAATGACATTAAACAGGTATATTAGATGTTTTAGGGATGCTAAAATAGGACTAAAAATTTAATTTTATTTACATGCAAGGAACATGCAAGGGAAAAGAGACTACTTTATCTTCCAGTATTAGCCAATCTTGTGTGTGTGTGTGTATCTAAACACTACTAGAGAGGACAGCTATTGAGCTTCAAAAGAAATGAAAAGAGAGAAATATCTGTCTATTTCAGCTTAGCAATCAGTTACTTTTCATTTTCTAGCTTTGGGATGTACATGAACATTTTTCTGTGGTGAACTGCTAATAAGGAATAAGGCAAGAACCCAGTGGGATTTCAAAAGCCATGAATTTCATGCCCAACATTGTTTGGCTTTAGATAAGTGTGATTTCTCTGCCCTCTGTTTTCTTACCTGTGGAATGGAATGCTAGTCTAGAGTTGTTTGTTTTTTTTTGTTGTTGTTTGTTTGTTTGTTTGTTTTAATCACTGGAGGACCCTTTCAGATTCAAAACTATGACACCATGCATTCAAACAAGCTGTACACCAGGTGGTTTCAAGTCTTTAATTTCTTTTTCTGAAAATGAGTTCTGGGACAGTTTAGTATTTATTTTAAAAAGAATTCTTGCATTTTCATTTTGATGGACTAAAAGTAACTCATTGATATTCTAAACAGAACATTTGTTAAGCTTTCATTTCACAATATGACCCTTTGCACATTAATAGTCAGAAAACTAAGACTTAAATAAATAGAAATTACTGTTTGTCACAAGGATTAAAGGAGAACAAGTTTGTTATTGTCAAATAGTTTCCACCAAGAATATTAGAAGGCCATGCATAGGCTTTATAATAGCACAGAGTAAATTCAATTTTCCAAGTTAAGGCCTCAGAAGAAAGAGCAGCATTATATATGAATAACATAAGTGAGAAGTACATATATTAACGTAATTAATCATATAGGCACATATATATATACATGTATATATTCATGTACATAATATTTTGTTGTCTTAAGTATGGTTTTAGTTTATTTCTTAAAGCTTAATTTATTTCAAAGCATCAAAATATCTAGTAGGCAGAAAAATAAATCCTGCTGGTGATTAATTGATTTTGTCCAATGTTCAACCATTTGGTCTGCCTTTTAGGATGTAGAATTTTATGGTATCATTGCCATTCGGGTCTAGATTTGTCTCCCACACCCTCCCTTGCCCTCCCTTCCCTCCCCACCTATCCTATTGTCTAGTCTAGGAGATGCTTGCTGGGTATGTAAGGCATATTGGGTAGATTCAGGTTAGGTGCTATAGATGAGTAAATCTATGTGGTGATTTTCTTCCTGTGATTGGGTAAGTTCACTGAGAATGATCTGTTTGTCCCTCATTCTATAAATTACACACTTTAAATTGTTTTTAGAATATTGAGTTTAAGACAATTAAAAAAGGAAAGCTATAGAGTTAGACTTGCAGAAGACAGAGAACATGTATGTTTCATGTATGGTAAATGAAATATAATACTGAGTAGAGATGCTATTTCAATATTCATTATTATTTGCACATAATTCCTGTAATCAGATTACTGGTTTATTTTATTACATATGAACCAATTCTATGCAGGTCTACATAAAATCCTTTCTAAAGATTGCATTCTTAGAAATGGTCATTAATGACTACATTTTAATGGTTCTAAGATGCCCATTTATCAGGCTACACATGTTTATGGTTGTTAAGCCAATGTGTATGGTTGGCAACTATAAGCTTGTATTTATTATTGTTTCTTTGGCATGGCAAAACCCTAAACAGAGAGTGAAGAACATAAGAACAAGATAGCTGCCATGGGATCTAATTCCTTCATTGGGTGCCAGAATTCTGTTTAAGCTCTGGAAGTGAAAGAAATCTCAACTGAAGTCCGGGGCAGAATTTTTTTCTATGCAGTATTTCTGCTTGAGAAGACTTCTTGCATCATGTTTCGGTTCTCTCAGAATTATGCATAACTCCGTTTCCTTGGTCACTCTCTGCAGGAAGTATTTCTTTTCATGGCTCCCATCTCCTAACCAGTATAAGTCTTTCTTTATTGCTTCTGCAACTTCCTATGCTTTTTATAATATTAGCTGCATTATTAAACGACTATGCAGGGTTCTCCTTGTTCCAAGACAACATCACCACTGCTTATCTTGTCCCAGTATATCCTCAATACCCAATATGGTGCTAAGTTATATTTGTTGATGAAATGAATAATCAAATTTATTCCCCAGAAAAGAAAGAATTCAAGAAGTACCCAATAAATCTTTGCACATTTTAAATGAAGATTTTTTTTACCTAGGCTATTTTAATTTTGAATATAATATGTACTTGCAAAATAAAGGAAGTGAAAGGAGACAAGAATTCTTCAAATTATTTTATTGAATGTTATATTCACAGATTGTTCATTACAATGCCACTAAAATTTTATGAATACAGGAATATGTGAATAAATAAATAAGGAACCAAGTATGTTCACAAATAAGTACATATAATTACCATGTATTTATTTACTGTAATCCACAATGAACCAAGGTTTATGAGTAACTTGACTGTGTGCATATAAGATCCATTAAAATATACTTAATCAAAATGTTCTTATTCTTCTGATTAAGAGCTACAATAAACATTAGTCTGATACTCAACAGTTATTCTTAAAATAAGAAAATTCTTGAGACATAGTATCACTGTAATTTTACTTGGTACATTCATTCTTTCTTCATTTATTTGATTTGATCTTAATGTAGAAATGTTTAGATAGAATCCGTGGTACATCTTATATTCAGTGTGCAACATTAAGAAGATTACAAACTAAATCTCTAAAACAGGAATAAGACTTAATCCTGAAAAAGGGAAAACAAGTAACTACCAGTGTGTCAGAAGCTTCAAATGTAGAAGTAAACCATATGGATTTTGGCACAGTTCTGGCTTTCAAAATTAGAATGTCAGGTATGAAAATTACTGTTTGTTTTCTTGAGAAAGTTTCTGCCAAGTCATCATCTGAACTGAGACCTTCAGCTGTATGAAGAATGTCCAGGTCAAAAGAGGAAGTCTGGTAGAACTGGAGGCAGAGGAGCGGCAAGTGTGGGAGCAGGCACGGGAGGCAGAGTGAATGCTTATGGAAGTATTTTAGTTCATGAAATTGGAACCATCTTGGAAAACTGTTAGTCCACTAAAATTTTGAAGCAGGGGTACGGAAATACTGCATTTTCTTTGATTAAAAGGTATACTTTCTGGATTTCTCCTGGGAAAGAAAGCTTTGGAAATGGGCCTTAGGGGGAGGGATAGAGACAAATTAAGAGCCCACTTCAATATTTTATGGGATGAATTATAGATATTTTGATTCAGATATTTGTGGTGAACAAAAACACTGAGTCACTTTGAGAGGCATATGAAAGATGGTACTCTAGAGCTAGTCTGCTAATCTGCTCCTTCACCTCATATGCTAACACTTCAAAGTGACAGCATTCGGATGTGGGATGTCTGCAGAGCTACATGAGTCATTATGGTTCAACTATTATGAATGGGATTAATTTCCCTACAAAACAGACTGCAGAGAGGGTCCACTGCTCCTTCTACTACATGGCTGCAAGGGAATGAGAACCAGGAAGTGTGTTTTGACCACACACCAAAAGTACTAGATCTTCCAAATCTCTTAGGAATAAGTTACAGTGGTTTATGAACTTATGAGTCTGTAATATTCTGTTAGAGAAATCTGAATTAAGAAAGCAGGACATATTAAGAAATTAAGAAGGGAGGACATATAGACATTCATTTCTGATTTTTTTAAATTTTCTTGTGCTTTTTCTTAAAATTTTATTCTTATGTAAATAAGCATTTTTCATATTTTATTTATTAGTATATATACATATATATGTCTATGTACATATATATATACATACACACACACACACATATATATATATATATATATATATATATATATATATATATATATACACACACACACACACACACACACACACACACACACACATGCTGAGGTCCCTTGCTACTGCAAATGAACTCCAGACAGATGTGCCTTTTTCTGCATTTAGCTTTACATACCAAGAAATTTTGATACTGAGGAATTAAACATCAAGGCAGCAGACTTTGCAAGCAAGTTTCTTTAATAGATGATTCTTCTCCCCAGCCCATTGTTTTTTTTAAAATTTTTTTTAACTTAATTTATTAGTTTTCTTTTCAGTAAATACAGGCAGTTTGGTACCATTGTTTAGGCTCATCTGTGATCTACCCCCTCCCATTAGACCCTCCTTGTTGATGTAAATGGGTCATGCATTGTGGAGTTAGCCCCCAGTTATTGGCATGATAAATGTCTCTGCAAATCATGACCCAACATGTGACTCTGACATTCTTTCCGCCCCCTCTTCCACAAAATTTCCATGAGCCATGTTGGGTTCATTTTTGGTCTGCTTCAGTGCTGAGGTGTTGGGGGCCTCTGAGGCTCTGGCTCTCTGATTTGGTAGGTGTTGATTTTTCTCTGCGTTGGTCTCCTTCCCCTTTGTGCTGGTATCCAGTTCACAGGAAAACATCACCCTTGCTTGTTTCGCCAATTGTCCTTCGTTTCATTTGGGCCTTTTTTGAGGTATGTTGGGGCAGCTCTCTCCTTAGGATCTGCATCTATCTGAAAAAGAGAAACAGATTCTCCAACAAAGAGTAAGTTAGCACCCGGAAAATTGAGATAACACTTACCTTTTTGATAGACAGTTTGATAGGTGTAGGCCCTCTTATACCCTGTGATTGATGGTAGCTTGATATTGTAGAGTGGGCTTGTGTTTGGGTATGGTTCTGATTGTTTCCCAGCTCCAGCTATGGGTCTAGTACCACTGAGGGGATCAGTTAGCCAAATCCAGAGCAGTTGGTTCCCCACCATGGCTGTGTGCCACTATTACACTTGTGTGGCCATCACATCAGGTTATTTGTTGCTAATTAGGTTAGACAATGAGTTGCTTGGACAGATATTGGTCATTTCCCCCAGTCACCTATGTACCACCTCTGGCACTAGATAGGCTGACTGTCTGGGGACTGACTCTCTCCTGGGTTCCAGCCATGTCATTCCATTTTACGCGTCAGCTGCGTATGGAGTCTTCAGCAATAGGGTCTTACCACTGGCCTTTGGTGGGTCATCAAGTACTCTGACAGAAGTCTGTCATTGTTTTGGGAAACCTTGTAGGTTTCTCTGATCAAAAGCTCATCATGGATGGTAGGCCCAAGCTGGAAGTGGGGGTTACAGGTCAGTGTCCACTAAGAAATTGAGGAAGAACATAACTAATATACAAGAGTTAGAGAGAAGAGAGATAGAGGGGAGAAGGGGAGAGGGAGGGAGGGAAGATGTAGAAGATTTAGGTTAGTCTTGATCCTACCCTCTCCAGTGTCTTATGGTTCAGGTCTTTCCTGTAAGGGTCTAGTGAAGGTTCAGTCATTTGGTCTGTCTTTTAGGAAGTAGAATTTTATGGTACTATTGACGTTTGGGTCCAGATTACTGTTTTCCACCCTTTGATGCCCTCCCTGTCCTCCCATCCATCCTATTGTCTAGTTCATAAGGTGCTTGCTGGGTATGTAAGGTACCTTGGGTAGATTCAGGTTAGGTGTTGTAGATGAGTGAGACTATGTATTGATTTTTTTCTTTTTTCTGTGATTGGGTAAGTTCTCTGAGAATGATCTGTTCCAGGTTCAACCATTTTTCCTCAAATTTCTTTATGTCGTTTTTTCTTACTGCTGTATAGAATTCCATTGTGTAGATATACCATGTGTTTTAGTCCCTGCTATTCCATATGCATCCCAATTCATCAATTTAACATGCATGGTAGTTTTGTTCATAGCAACATGATACTGGGTAGAGGCTTCCCAAGACATTATTATAAAATTTCTCCAGAATTTTGGTTCTTTCAATTTTTCCATTATCTCATCAATTCATTATATTTGTGAAGAGCAAAACAGGACAGGGGATGGAGATTAAAAACATAGAAGTTAAGCTATTCACTACATCAGTCAGAAAGTGATGACTATGTTCATTTCCATGTTTGCTGAGAACTAGTGAGGTGGAGTTCCTAAATGCAAGGACAATGGGGGGAAGAGTGTCAATAACGAGTCTGTGTGCCAAGAGCAACTGACCAGCCGCCCACTATGAAGTCCACACTGAACATTTGCCCTTAAATTGTGTCTTTCTGATTTTTTCTGGAGCTCAAATGGATAATCCTATCTATTTTTACATATACTTTTCATATTTACGACTTTTTACTTTTTGTACTAGATTATTCAAGAATTTTGAGGTTCTTTTCCAACATTGCTAATTCTCTCTTCAGCTCTGACTGCTAGATTTAATGTATTTATTAAGGGTTTTATTACAGTGACTCTATCTCTTACTTTGATTTTCTGTTTTTTAACTTGAATTGTTTTCAGTTATCTAATTTTTCTGTTGTGTTTCAGTACTATTTTTTAATTGTATGCCTGAGAATTTCAGAATCAGAAATCCATAGGAAATCTGACTGTACTGTTTGCTTATTCTAACTCATTCTCATGACTTTCCCCCCTCAGTGCTAGTGATTTTAGCTTTCAAATTAAGGCTTTATCTTTAGAAACACTGTGATGCTTATAATGTAATACAGTTCTCCAGAGAATGTCTATGTGTGCCTTTGTCTGACACTATAGGTTTCTAATCACTTGAGATGATCCTGAATAATTTTGTTTGGAATTTGTCAGATCACACACATTTCAGACACTTGAAGAATAGCCTAATATTTACAAATTGTCTGAAAAACTTCTAGGTTTACCTAAGTTTACATTTAAACTTATACATTTGTTTTTCTGCCTGGATTTACTTTTCAATATTCATGTATGATTTTCTTTTGGTATATACTTTCTAAATTCATGGTCCTTTGAGTGCCTGCTGTTTCCATCTCAGCATCCTTATTTTGAGTGAGGTCAATTTCATTAAAACACAACAGTGCATTTTAAGTGTTTCATACATATAGCTAAGATAGGCATGTATTCATCTCCCCACTTGTCTCTTGGTTTCCAGCTTCTTTTACTACTTTCCCTACTACAAACATACCAGAAACCCTTCTTCCAATTTGCAAGCTGAATTATATCTTTTCAAAGGTGACTATTACATCATAGTTCAGCACTCCTAGATATTTCACAGAGTGCAGAAACATATTTGTACTATATAGTTAACTGTATTTTAAAATAGAAAACGTTATTTTACTTAATTAATCTTTCATTAATATACTGATAATGTCACTTACTGCTAGCTGATAAATGATACAATTTTTTGTTACTATTTTTGTATGTTGCAATCCAGTGTTCCAGATATTCTGCCCATCACAGTCATCTGAAATTTATGGTTAAGAAGGTACGTTTCAACTTCCTCCTTCCTGCTTTGATTATCCCCCCCCCCTCTCTTTCTCTCTCTTTTTCTGCATGGGTCCCAAGTTTCTGTCACATAACAGCTCCACAATAAAAGAGAATTTCTGCCATGGCCTTTGAGGTTATCTGGATTGATCACTATGAATTACAAAATATTTAAGCCACACAACCCAGTAGTAGACATTGTCCAACTTTAAGAATCATTCTGTCAATGATAGGGTTTTAAGGGGTACAACTATATTAAGCTATGTCAATTCATGGAATGATCATTTCTCCTATAAGTTTTTTTTTTAAATATTTATCTCTTTATTTGACAGAGAAAGAGGGATGGAGAAAGAGAGAGAGAGATAATAATGTTCAGGTTCTAAGTCCAGTGATTCCTTCCTACATGACACTCATTCAGCTTTTAGTTTCTGAAACTCAGAATATATATCGTAGGTGTCAATGAATGCTTCTGAAAAACTCACCATCTGGGACTGAAAAGATGGCTCAGTGAATAAAGTATTTGTTTGTCACAACACAAGGACCAGTATTCTTTATACCTGCACACATGTAAATGCTGGGTGGGGTACAGCTCAGTAAATACAGTGGCAAGCAATTTAAGAACACATTGATAATTAACCTCTGGTCTCTTACACAAGTACACAGACATACATGTGTACACACTCATGCTCACATATGGACATGCATACACATATATACTACATACAAATATATAAAACAAAAGGATACGCTCTGGTATAGAATACAATGTCAATTATAAGCCCAGATCTACAGATACATGTTGGACAGGCAGTGGAGAATTTAGAACCCCTGTATACCATTGGTCAGTATAGACAGGGTATGGAAGCTTTTCAATAAATATAATTACCATTAACATGATCCAGAATATTCTCTTCTAGGAATTTACCAGGTTTCAAAGATTTTAGACATTATTCATAACAGCAAATATGAAGAAACAGTAACCTTAATGTTCATTGACAGAAAAATAGATAAGTAAGTGAATGGATAAAGAAAATAGTTACGTGAGAGAGTTGAGGTCAGCCAGGGCAGCTTAGTGACACTTTGTTAAAACTAAATTTTAAAAAGGCTAGCAATGTAACTAAGTACTTGCCTATTATTTATAATGGTCTATGTTCTCTGCAGCAAGAAAAAGGGAAGAAAAAATATAACATTTGCTTATTATGCAATAACATTTAACTATGAAAAAGTACATTCACTTATATATAACATAATGGATGAAACTTTAGGACATTATACTAAGTGACGAAGGCCAGTTAAAGAAAAACAAATACTCATGGGACTAACTAAATGTGATTATCAAAAATTGTCAATTTGTAGAATCAAAGAGAAGATACCCAGAACTGGAGGAGGATATAAATAGGAAGTTAGGAATCAACAGAGATGGAATTTCACCAAAACAGAATGAATGGGCTTTGGAAAGCTGTTGTAAAACATTGTACCTCTAGTTACTGGCAATATATCACATTATTAATAAACATCAAAACAGCTCTCATGCTCAATGAATTTAAAATGATAGAATAATAATAAGTACAGACCTAGATAACAGAAAAATAAAATAATTGGTATAAAGTATGAATATGAAACATTTCTTTTTTATTTTGCATTTTAAAATATTTTTGTTCTTTGATAATTTCATTTATTTATATATATGCATACATATATAATATATTTACATATATGTTTACAGTAATTTGATCATATAGGCACCCTCTCTTGTCTGTTTCATTCCCACAGAATCTCTTCTTTCCCCACACACTAATGGATACGTCATTGAAGAGACTGAAGTCCGGCTCCAGTAACCACTGGCTACCCACAGCTAACTCAGGGAAGGGAAGGGACTCAAAATCTCTTCCTCTATCTATGACAGATTGGAGCTAATCTTCTCTTCCTACTGGCTCTCTCCAGTTCCACCTGATAATGTTTTCTGACATTCAATCTTTGTTCATTTTATCATTTAATCTGGCATTGGACTCTCGTTGTTCATTCAGTTAACTATCATCATTGTAGCAACCTCATGGGAAATTAAAAGCTTTAAATTTTAACCACATTCTGTGCTACTCTGGACAAAGAGTAGTGTGTAAGATTAGCCCTTGCTCCACCTTTCCTTTACTCAATCTCATGCACTCCAAACCAAGATTAAATTTTTAAAGAATTTTCACTGGCTACAGATGATTGGACTTCTGTGTGAGTAGAAAGAAAACTCAATAAGCTAGAAAAGATATAAAAAGGGAAGAGAAAGGAAAGGAGGGGATACTTAATAGGATGACATTGTATATATGTAAGTAGAAGAATAGTTTAAGGGGAGTGAAAAGGCCCGAATTTAGGTTAGGGGAAGAGATTGAGTAAATTAAAGGTGGAGGGAGGGCTAATAAAAATCTAAGAGGATATAAATAAATCATATGGAAACCTACTTTTTTGAATAATGGAACACTCAGGAGCCATAGATTGTTGCTAGAAAATTTTCAGTGCCAGGGATGGGATATCTTCCAGTGAGTTGTTGGCTAGGGAGGTCCCTGATGCCCCCAAAACATTATAGGCCATTGCAAAGGCCCTTAGTTTCCCACCACGAATAGATGGAAAGACCCTATTGCTGAAGGTACCACATACTTGGGCTGCAAGGCCACTGAGAAATCCTGCTGGAAGTGAGCTGATAACCTCCTTCATGTAGACCAGCTGACAGAAAGCTGGAAGAAGCCATTCTGCTTGCAGTTCAATGAAAGAAAGAGAAATAACACTTGAAGATACTCAATAGTGGACATTGCAGGCCTCATATTTGGCCAGCCAGGCCAAATGAGCCAACAGGTGCAATAGTGGCATGTCTGTCATGGTGGAAACTAACTTCCCTCTAATTGGACTGGAGGCCTGCTACATGGGAGGGAAATTACATCCCTGATACTGAAAACTTAAAACAGGGATAGTCATGAGCCATAGGGGTGTAACATCTGCTGCTGTCTGTCTCAATGTATATACTATGCTTATCAAACTGCCCAGTAAGCACTTCTCTTGATGTTCATACCCTTATGTTAATGCTATTCTTACTTTTGGTACAGAATCTTCTCTTTTCAGTGGCAGTGACCTTGGGATGATTCAGAAGGCATCATGGTGCTGGAAAGAAGTGACAGGAGTGCTCAGTACTGCAATATCTCTATCACACCTTCCAAAGGCTCAGGATCTATTGCAGAAAAGGTGGTGGAAAGAATGTAAGAGCCAAAGGAAGGGTAGGACTCCTTACAACATGCCCCTCCAGACACAAAATGGCTTGAATATCCATGACCTCCCAGTGCCTGACACTACCTACACAAGACTATCATAACAGGAGGAAAAGATCACGACATCAAAATAAAAGAGAGACTGGTTGAGATGGGGAGGGGATATGTTGGAGAATGGAGTTTCAAAGGGGAAAGTGGGGGGGCAGTGTATTACCATGGGATATTTTTTATAATCATGGAAGTTGTTAATAACAAAAATATTTGAAAGGAAAAAAAGAATCTTTACTAATTGATTTGTTAGAAAGATAATATCAAGTATAACTAATTAAGTAGCTGAAACATGATAAAACCAAAAATTTTCAAAACTGATTCAATATATTTGAAGCAAAATATCAGTAGCAAACATAACTTTTGAGAAGAAATTGCTAAGTAATTTAAATTTAAAGGAATGGCTAGATTAAATACAAAATTAGGTGTTTTCAAGAATATTTTAAAATTATATTAGTAATTTACTTTAATGTAATTCAATAGTTTAGAAAACATATAAATTCCACTATTTTATCTCCTCAAACTGGGATTTAGAATTTTTTTTTTTTGTTGTTGTTGTTGTTGGCCTGAAATTCACCATGTACTACAAGCTGGCTTCAACCCACAGAAAGCCTACTTTCTTCCTGTCAATTGCTAGGTGTGAGCCATCACACCAAGCTGGATTTGGAATTTTTAAAAACATTTTATATATTTATTTGAGAGTATTTTTAATCTATTTTTTATCTTAAGGGTTTTCACAAATAATACACTTGTTATAAAAGCAGAAATGATATTAGAAGCTTCCATGTGTGTTGACCATTATAATAATTACATTGAAAACACCTGAGGGACCCTGAATATTAAGTTAAATTTTTTTTGGTGGAACCAAAATTCCTGTTGCTTATTGGTTGATTTATTTAGCCTCCAAATTTCATTCTGAATAAAATAAATAACATAAGTACTTTTAGGTGTACCTATGAGAAAGTTACTCCTTTTTCCCCAATGGCCTTCATTCAGGAAAGATATTCTTATTTTAAAACATGTAGGTGATAATTTATAACACAAGAAAAACAATTCTTGAGGAATATTTTTAATACTATTTTAAGTTGTCTAGGTCAGAGATATTAATCCTTGAAATATCCCATAGGGTGTTTCTCAAGTAGAGGTAGCTCTTCTTGAAAGGACCTTGTAAAATTGGAAGCTGTAGGTAGCATGAAACTATTCCACAATCTTTGAAATGTTATTGGTCAGAGTTCAACTTTAAAGTTCATCTTATATTGTAGGTCTATTTAATCCTTACATAAAAAGAAACAGAATAAATATTTATGCTATTGCTAATCAACCAATGTATATGGATTATATGCCATTTTGTGTAAAAACTGTTACTTTTTTTCATTCAATCTCATGGATAAATTGTGATAGGTATATTGGCTACTTCTCTCACTGTGACCAATACCTGGCAACAAGCACCTTAAAAAGGGACATGGCTTATTTTAGCTGACAATACCAAAGGTGTAGTTCATGGTGGTGAAAGCTTGGCAGCAAAAGCAGAAGGGTGGCTGGTCACACTACATCAAACACATGAGCAGAGGCTAAGCCAGAAGTGGATCCAAGCTATAAAACCTCACTGCTGGCCCCAGTGACCCACTTCCTCCAGCAATATTTAACTTCAATATTCTACAATTTTCCCTAACAGTGCCACCAGCTGGAGAGTAAGTGTTCAAATACTTGAGCCTATGGGAGACATTTTGCATGTATTAGGGAAGACAAAATTGTTCAAAGTCAGAAAGATTGTTTTTATTCATTTGTTTTTGTCAGATTTATAACATATTTTTATTTATTTACAAGGAGAAAGAGAGAGGGAAAGAGAGAGAGAGAGAGAGTAGGATTGCACATGCCAGGGCCTCTTGCCACTGCAAAGGAATTCCAAATACATGTGCTACTTTGTGCCTCTGGCTTTACCTGGATACTGGGGAATTGAACTAGAAACATCAGACTTTGAAAGAAAGTGCCTTTAACCACTGACTCATTTCTCAGTCCTGATTTTACCAGTTTCTTTGTTCTAGTTTATAAGCAGAGAGTTCTGGAAAGGTTTACACTTGTAAGCATTTGCCTGAGGTGAAAGTTTGCCAGTGAGTATAGCTTAAATTTGTATTTTTTTTATAAGCCCTCTAAATTAGTTCTTAAAATATAGTCTAGAGATGACCTATGGGTTCCTATGACCCTTTAAAGAAGATGATGATGTCAACACTATTTTCATAATAATACTTATTATTTACTTCTTTTACATGTTTTCCGATGCATAAAATATGGAATTTTCCAGGAGATACATGAAATATAACAATGTTGTTACTTTAATACTTAATGGAACGTATATACATAGGTTTTGATATTTTTTTTATAATTTTTTTTGTTTATTTATTTATTTGATAGTGACAGAGAGAGAAAGAGGCAGATAGGGAGAGAAGAGAGAGAATGGGCGCGCCAGGGCCTCCAGCCTCTGCAAACGAACTCCAGACGTGTGCGCCCCCTTGTGCATCTGGCTAACGTGGGACCTGGGGAACCGAGCCTCGAACTGGGGTCCTTAGGCTTCACAGGCAAGCGCTTAACCGCTAAGCCATCTCTCCAGCCCCATAGGTTTTGATATTTAAAAAGTTTTCTCACTTAAAAAAGGGTTACTTATTTTTTGTCTAATTTGACATTTCCATACATGTATATGATGTATTTTGATTTTATTTCTCTATAATACCTTTATACACCCATTAATTCCCATCTTGCTTTCATTCTTGTTTTCACATTTTTACCAATTGACTTAAATTATGTTTTTTTGCATGATCATGGGTGGACGTGTATTTACCATGGAATGGGAAAATTACCAGTAGCTACACACTGATGATGATAATTCTCCATTCCCAGCAAGCATTAGTTACTACTAGCTACACTGGAAGGTGTAGGGTCTCATGGACCATTCAGCCATTGATGGAAAAACACTGACACACTCAGTCTTGGATAGGAAAACACAGCTGCTGTGAATTCATGAGTGTAAAGGCTATGCCATATCCAGAAGATAGCATTCATAGCCATTTCTAATTTCTTAGACAATAGTGATAGCTATGACCTGTATTGACATAAGATTTTTGGTAACTTCAGTTTTAAAGTTGTCCTGATATGTAATGTTTAAGAACTAATGATCTAATTTATCGGCACATAGTGCCTCTGTAACAGTTACTGGCGGTTCTGTATTTTCTTTAGATCTGGTAAGCTCAGGCTTTGATGCAGAAGTCCTGTTCTTTCCCACTCCATGCCCTAAACTTCACTGCCTTTTCTTGTGTTTCTTAGAGTTTTGAACACAGAAAAGTGGGATATGAGGAAGAAACTTTTTTTCTGAGGAAAAACAACTTAAGCTTGCACTTATAACACACATAGACTCCCTCTAACCCACTCCTGTTCTGCTGATATGCTTTTTCATGCTCTGTTCAAGCAGTACACACCTTCAATAAAGTTGATGTCCCATATTCTTCTTTGCCTTGGACTTTTTAGGGAAAGTCCTGGAAACCATAATTTGATGAGTTCTGAGAGAACAGTGTATGTCTGGCTATATAGTTTTATTAGCAACTAGGAATACTATAAAGAGCTCTCATAATTGTCCAACACATTAATTTTACAAGGGCTATATTCACTACCTGATGCCCTGAGTAGCAGCAATATTCTTGGTCAAATTTTTAAATTTTCTACTCTATCATTATTTTCCTAATTACCTAATTCACGCTAAATTGAGAGGCACTGTGTAAGAAAACACAAATCAAACAAATTTCCTTGTCAATATGATGACTATAACTTTATTTTTTATTTTGAAGGCATTTATTCAAATTTTCTTGAAAAAATTGAAACATTCTTTAATGGTACTATAATTTTTCCAAGTCAGGGTCTCACTGTAGCCCGAGCTGACCTAGAATTCATACTATAACCCAGGCTGTCTTTGAACTCACAGTGATCCTTTTACTTCAGTCTCCTAGGTGCTGATACTAAAAGTGTCAGTCATCACACATGGATCAACAGGTGTTATTTCAACAAAGTACTGTCTATCACCTATTATAATATTGTCAAATATGTATTTTCTATTCTTTCAAATGATCTATTCTCAGGCGCTATTAGAATAAACACATAAAACAATCAAATGTCCAAGATTTCAGAAATATTTCTAGTTTATCATCTATGTATTAAAATCTATAATTTATAGTTATATATAATTTAGTATATACTAAAATAATTCAGTATAGATATATCAAGATAAATGTAGCAATGGATAGTAAAATGAGACATTTAGATTTAAAAATAGAAATTTAGGGGTGAGGTTTTAGTTAACTAAAGAGACAATGGAACATCTTCCTGGAGTAGGAAAATGTTGATGGCTGCCTGGGTTGAATAAAAGATTGTTAGATAGGCAAAGTATGTGATCAGTAGCTGATACAAAAGGCAATAATGGATGCCTAGGTAGATTATTTTGGAATGCTGAGGAGATATGGAGTACATTGATGAGAATATTTGTAAGAAAGTTACAGAGCAAGTTTTATTTCCAAATAAGTTACCTTCTCTTCTTCAATGTGAATGTGACATTGAGAAGTTACTTTGAGATAACATGGTTCTGCTTTTAAATATTTCTGTTTTTCTTCTCCTTTTCTGTTTGTTTTTGAGGTAGGGTTCCAGGCTGACCTGGAATTCTCTATGTAGTCTCAGGATGGTCTTGAACTCATGACAGTCCTCATACCTCTGCCTCCCACATGCTGAAATTAAAGGCATGCATCATCATGCCTTGCTAAATTCTGTTTTAGTAATATTTTAGCAGCCTTTAAAATGATTAAACAGGAGGCTGGAAAGATGGGTTATTGGTTAAGGCTCTTCTGTAAAACCTAAGGACCAAAAATTGATTCCCCAGTACCCACGTAAACAAGATGCATAAGGTGACACATGTGTCTTGAGCTCCTTTGTAGTGGCTAGAGGCCCTGGTCTGTCTTTCTTTCTTTCTTTCTTTCTTTCTTTCTTTCTTTCTTTCTTTCTTTCTTTCTTTCTTTCTTTCTTTCTTTCTCTCTCTCTCTCTCTCTCTTTCTCTCTTTCTCACACACACACAAACAATCAAATAAAGAAACATAAATTCTTACAAAAAGTGATCCAACAGGAATTTTTAACCTGCCCATGACCTTCTGAGAAACATGACCACAAAGGAACACATAACAGATGATAATACATAATGCAGGGTTGGCAAAATATCATGGCATGGTCAATTTAGTCCAGCTATTGTAATGATTCAGCTTGGAGTGCTCTGGAATTGTTTATTAGTGCCCTAGATATTAGCATCAGCTCCCATGGCAAGCTGTCATGAAATGACATATGAGCAGGAAAAAGATAAAGAGGGAATACTTTTCTTTAAAGTTAACTTATATTTCTTCCAACAAACATTTATGAATTGACAGTTAGCTCTATAACTTGTTATCCACTCGCACAGAGATGATGCTTTTAAATTTAGAGCCCAGACCCAAAAACTAGGTTTAGAGCAATCACAGAGCTCTGTCTGGGCCCATCCCAGACAAGTCTTAAAATTGCAAGTAAAGTACCATTGCATCTTCTAACATCCCTGCTACAAATTAATTCTCCTCTTCCCTGACACAGGAGGCAGGTTAATAGTGCATCTAGTTTTTCTCCCCTTCAACTCACCTCTTTTCTTTTGACAGAACAATCTTTCTAAAGTCCAAGATAGAAAGGGATCTGATTATATGACATTGGTGTTTAAAATCTCAATGACTCTTAATTCTTTTCAGAATGAGGTTGAGACTGATCATGGCAAAGATCATCTCTTTCATCTTCAGACCTTCAGCATAATTATTACATTCTCTGAAAATCCTCTTCCTCAATCAGGCCAATTTCATCTATTGATGTATTTTCTCAGGCCCATGTGTTTATTAGTTTTAACATTTGTCACAATTACACATTTGGACCTGTGTCATTGCAGATAAGATACATATATCTCCCTGACCTCAGTGTACATTTTCTATGTACATAAAAACATACTTTTTTTTTGTTTGTTTTAGAAGTAGGGTCTCACTCTGGCTCAGGCTGACCTGGAATTCACTATGTAGTCTCAGGGTGGCCTTGAACTCTCAGCGATCCTCCTACCTCTTCCTCCTGAGTGCTGGGATTAAAGGCGTGCGCCACCATGCCCGGCTCAAAACATACTCTTTTTTTAAACCTACTTTTGTCTTAGCCACATACATAGATGTCCCAAATAAGAGAAGTCAGTGCTCAGTTGTTGATATGTTGATGAAATAGTTAGTCACTGTGTAGAATCATACTGTGTTTGGAATGAAAACTTTCAAATTTTTATTTTAAGTTCTTTGTCATAGATGTGGAAATTGAAACCTAGAATTATACAGTTAATCAGAATGCAAGGTTTATATCTTGAAATCTTAGTACTTTGTTTTAGCTCCACCTAGCCAATCTCATTCCGCAAGTACAAACTGAGACCAATGACCCTGGGAGTGACTGTAGCAGTAGGGTAGCTTCTGTCCCAGGAAAGTACCCCTACCTTATCCCATGCTCAGTGGTTATTAAACAATACTGCAAGTGAATTTCATGAGTCCTTCTGGGACACATTTAGCTTAATCCCTTTATGATCCAGGAACTTTAGTCCCACATTGTGTTGTGCTTGTTATTTATGACACATACATATCATGGACATGTAAGAACTAATCAGTAGCACTTGAAATGGATAGGAAGGTATCCATACTTCCAGGAAAAGAGCTCAAACAGGCTCAGCGCTAGTAGCACATGTGCTGTCTGTTCCCACGAAAAGAACAAAAGCCAAACATGATGATAAAACCTTTGAATTCAGACCTCCAGCAACAATTTATTAATTTCTAGCATACTTAAAGATGCTCTTATTGTTAAATGCTTTGATACCAAAAATGTTCCAAAGAATACTCTTTGTAATTATCAATCAAATTTTTTCCTCTTTTCTCTTCAAGTTCCACAAATTTGTTTCCATTTAATTACAGCAGAGGAACACAGCTGGAAAGAAACACCACAGAATACTCCCACTCCCATTCATAGCAATGCCTCATGCTTGGCAGGTCTGGTCAACTAATGTCCTCACCCCCTTGGGTGCCTTGGGGGTTACTCCTAGGAAGTCAGGTAGGGTAGTAGGTTGGCCATTTAATCTCCCCCCCCCCATTCTCAATTTCATTCCCTTTCTTGTGAACACAAAAGAACTTGAAGTGATCTGTCCATGGCATTGAAATGCCAACCTTAGTTGGTACTTTGAAAACTCAAAGCCTTTTACAAGATGAATAGCAAACTGGGGATGACAGCTCCTGCAGAGCCATTATTGAATCCTAGCCCTGATGACTGCATTGCTTTGGACTTAGATAAAAGACTCCATACAAGACAAATGGTCGGAAGACATCAAACAAGACTGTGTCCATACAGTGACAGAAGCAATCCAATTGAAGAAGCTGTTGATTTCCCCAAGGCCACATGCGAGTTCTTCCTGTGTAATTTATATTAAAGAACTAAAGATTGTATATTCATCTTCTATTTATACTTTCCTCTAAAAATACAAATGTCCAGTTGTCAAATCAAAGTCTTGCTTCTGCTTTTGCCTAGAAGAGAAATGTCAATATGGGAAGATGTTAATTATTTTGTATTGTGTTTTATTTAACCACAATAGCAGTATGTGTAAAGGTTATAGACTGAGAGTTACAATCTATAATGATCAGATAAAAAGATTAGTCAGCAAATCGATAGTTCCTTGAACCAACAGAAGGCTCGGTATATTCACCGCAACAATGAGTACAAAGGGTACAGATAAACATCGGGCACCTTTGCTTAGATGAAAACTAATTCCAGAGAACTTCCAACACCTCATTAATTATGCACTCACCTTCAGGAGGCTGAACTGGAGGGAGTATCATTAAGGGCTCATGGAATTGTTGGAAAATACTCCTAGCTCTATGAAAACCATAAAAACGGAGCTTTTCTTTCTGTTGGCCTAGCAAATGTTCACACAAATCAGCTTCTCAAGACAGAGAGTGTTTTGGTATAGAAATATATATCTTAGGAACAGGAATTCAAGAGACTTTAGATGTGAAGGATCAAATTTTGTACAATCAAAAATTTACAAAATATGGCTTTAAATGTTAATCTACTTAATAATAAGATAATAACACTCTCTACATAATCTCTATCCCCAAACAGCCTATTTACATGTCTTCACATCTTTTTAAAGTTTGATTTTCTGATTTGTGATGCCATTTTGTCAGATAAATTTTCATAGTAATTACTTCCTTTTCTTTCTTTCTTTCTTTTTTTTTTTAAATCAGAGAGAGAGCATGCAAGAGAGAGAAAGAGAGAGAGAGAGAGAGAGAGAGAGAGAGAGAATTGTTACACCAGGGCTCTCCCAGCCACTGTCATCAAACTCCCCACATGTGCGCGATTTTGTGTACATCGTTGACCTTGCACACTTGGGTCACATTGTGCAGCCTGACTTGCATGGGAATTGGAGAGTAGAACATAAGTCCTGAGGCTTTGCAGGGAAGCACCTTAACTGCTAAGCCATTTCTCCAGCCATACTTTTCATTTTAAAAAAAAAAAAATATTTATTTATTTAAGAGCGACTGACAGAGAGAGAAAGAGGCAAAGAGAGAGAGAGAATGGGCATGCCAGGGCCTCCAGCCACTACAAACGAACTCCAGACACATGTGCTCCCTTGTGCATCTGGCTAACGTGGGTTCCGGGGAGACAAGCCTCTAACCGGGGTCCTTAGGCTTCACAGGCAAGCGTTTAACCACTAAGCCATCTCTCCAGCCCACTTTTCATTTTTTTATTTTACGTAACCTGTTTCATTCCACCCTCCCTTATATAAAAACAACCATTTGAAAAGTAGAGTTGGATTTGTTATTTGAGAATTAGGAACAGAGTCCTTAGCCATGTGGAAAGATGGTTAAAATAATATCTTTTCTAGAATAATATGTAACATTAGATATTGTATAACCACAAATTTTTAGTGAGGAATCCCTCTTAGTGTCTGACTTTGTATATTTTCCAAAACCAGAACCAAACTTGCCCTTTTGTGGAGAAATACTTAGAAGTTCGTCAAGATGAACATAGATTACCATTTGGAAGAGTCATAGAAATAAACTGATCTAGGGCTGGAGAGAAGGCTTAGCGGTTAAGCACTTGCCTGTGAAGCCTAAGGACCCAGGTTCAAGGCTCAACTCCAAGCACCCACGTTAGCAGGATGCACAATGGGCCCCCCACATCTGGAGTTCATTTGCAGTGGCTGGAGGCCCTGGCGTGCCCATTCTCTCTCTCTTTCTCTCTCTCTCTCTCTCTCTCTCTCTCTCTCTCTCTCTCTCTCTCTCTCCCCCTCCCTGTTGCTCTCAAATAAATAAATAAAAATAAACAATAAAAATTTTTAAAAAAAATTTAAAAAATGAACTGATCTAAATATCTCAGAATTTCTAGACATAGCTTTAGTGTCATCTCATGGGTAATACTAGCTTTACTACAATAATTAGTTTTTTAAAAAATAATAAAAAGGGGAAAGAACAAGAGGAAAACTGGAAATTGAGTGCTATAAAAGTTTTTTTTTTTTCTTGAATCTATTGTCTGATATGATTTTTTACTGGTTGCTTTTAGCATTTTTTCCCATCTTCATTTTGCATGCTAAAGTAGGAATGTATTGATTTGCTTGTTCTGGGTCAAATTGTTCCCTTGGATGCATTCCTGTAACTCTAAAGTGAACCAATAAAAAAGAAAACAGAACAAACAAACAAACAAACAAAAAACAGCCTCTGTTTATTAAATTCAAAGCTCAGGGTGTTACCAGGTGCATGCACATGTGTACATGTACACATGTGTGTGTGTGTGTGTGTGTGTGTGTGTGTGTGTGTGTAGTCAGTCTCTGGGATTTTGAAAATAACTAGGTGATCCTGATTGGCACAGAAGAAATGATGCTGTCCTCCACATCCACTGCCTTTTGGAGGCTGTGTACTTGGCAGCAGTTTCCTTTCACCGACTTCACCTTGGCTATGGCTATTTGTGCATCAATTGAGCTATTGAAGAAAGGCTCTGATTAGTTTTCATTTGAACCAATCAGCAGCCATCTGGCTGATTGGCTGAGACCTGGGGTACCAGTAATTCTATCTCACCTCCAGGGCAGACTAACAGTTGTGATTGTGTTTAATGAAACACTTTGCCTTCAAATGTCTATTTAGCCAAAGACTACAATTCCTTCCCTTTCTTTCTTTCTTTTTTTTTTCCCTCATCGTTGTTTAGTTTCTCTTCATTACTCTCCATTTTGGCTCCTTTTCCTTCTTTTTTCCCTTTGTCCTTCATTTCCTTCTTCCTGCTCTCAACTCCACAGTAGCAATTTTATACTTTACAAAGTAATTTCACACTCTACCACTGCTGTCGTCCAGTGGTTCATAATTTTTTGCTTGAATTACTACCATGGATTCGTAACTTGTCTCTTTTCCCCTGGCTGCCTCCTACCACCCATACAATGGCCATTTCTCAATAAGCCATCCTCTACAATGCAGCTGGAGTAATCTTCTAAACCCAAACTATCATGAGAGCATTCTGTGAAAAATACTCCAGTGGTTCCACACACTTGGGATAATGATCAATCTCCTTAGTGAGGCATTCAGACTTTCCACAGGTCTGTTATTTTGCCACTTCCCTAGCTCCATCTCCCATATCATTCCACAGGTATCTTGGTCTTAGCCATATAGATTCCCAAGCATACCTTTGTGTATATTATACAGTACCACCTGCAATCCCTCATAACTTACTCTATATCATACTTTTATATGGACATATACTTTTGACCTGGTTCATTCTAAATTCCTCCTTCAAGACTTAGCTGAAGTGGTATTTAACTTGGGATTCTTCCTTGGCTAACAAACCATGGTTTTATTACACAAATCTCTACTGCAATCACACACACCCATTGACTCAGGCTGAGATCATGCAACACTACCTTGGCATTCATGATACTCTTACAATATTATTAAATATATTAGAATTGATGATTTCTTTAGATATCTCTTCTAAAATCTTTGATTCTTATTTTTCATATCATGTAGTTCTTCAGAAATGTGACAAAGTCTAGAAACCAAAAAACATATAAAATACATCTATCTTTAACAAGCAGAATAAAATGTGAATAATTATGAAGAACATATAATAATGAAATACAGATATGAAACACACAAATAAAATATATATTTATATATAGGGAGAAAGGCAGAGAAAGCTAGAGAGTTTATTCAATCAAGCATTAGGTAGGGAGGTCTAGAGTAAGTCACCTAAGTATTGTAATTTGGAAATGATAATTGGTAAAATCAGCATTTCAAGATAATTTTAGCCAGTCTGATATGATACCAATGTTTTCTACTTTTAATAAAGTTTTACTATGGTTTATCATCTTTTTAATGCTAATTTTATTTAAAGATAGTTAGAAGCAATGATGTAATAATTATTTTATACTAAATCCATGGAAAACCTGAATTCTAGAATCCACCTTTAAGATTCAGAATATCTTTGCATATGAGTGGGCTTGTTGCGCTTTGTACATAGCATTAGAATGTAGCAAGCACCAAATGTTAGTCAAATTAATGGAGTGAAGAAACTGTTTAGTATTTTATCTAATGTGAACTCCATAAACCTCTCCTTCTGTGAATTACTTTCTTATTCTGCTCACATATGAACTTGATGCTAGAAAAGGTTATAAACATTTCTCTAGTTTACAGGACTTTCAACGTCAATTGCACCAAAAAGTTGCCTCCCCTTCATTAATCAGGTTACTCAGTAGTGGCTTATATTGCATCTTGCATATCAAACAAACAACCAAACAAAAAAAAAAAAAAAGAGAGAGAGAGAGAGAGAGAGAGCAAGCATGGGAAATTTCAGTGTCCCTTATGAAGAAAAAAAAAGATGTAACCTGCATTAATTCCATCACTACTAACTTGTAAATTATATGGCATTCATCTGGTCCTTATTAGAAAATCTGAGAACATATTAGAAATGGACTTGTCATCCCAAAGCTTTTGTCTCGCCACAAGGGATACTTCCTCAGATTCAGTAACAACCTGAGAATAGGAATAGGGAGGGAAATGTCACTTCCCCAACAGCCTGCAAAGGGAACAGTGGTGGTATAGACTGGCTTTTTGTCTCATTGCTCCCTTTGAGTGGAGAAATAAAAGAAAATGACAGAAACTAGGACAACCATTTTCACATTTCCGGATGTGAGCAAGGGACTGTTCAGTTTGCTCTGTTCTCCTCTGGCCACTGGAATGTCCGGCCGTTGTGAGGCACACAGCAGCTCTTTTCAGGACACTAGTTGTCTTTGTGCCCTTCGGTTCCTTCTGTTTCTCTTCCATCCCTTTGCCTTTTGTAGTGTTTTCTAATACCTGGTCTACAAAGAAACCACTTAGTAGCAATGTCTGGACCAGCTTCTTTAGGAAAAAGAGAAGATGTCCATCCTGGATACCCCAACACACACAGAGGGAAAGAGAAGAAAACGGTGTCAGCCCTGAACAAGTATTTGCTAGTGATGTTGACTCAACACAAAATCACTTTAAACACACCAAGTCATTATTCTGCCTGATGTTGAAAAAAATCAGACCACGAAAGAGCTAATATTTTCAAGGTTATGAACTTTTTATGGAATAGCTAAATGCATGAATTGTCTCACATTTAGGTATTTATCAATCTTTATTTTATGTTTACTTATCAGATATATCAAAATGGAAACATTATTAATTTAGACACTGGCTCCTGGTTGTTGGAATGTTCTCTCAGATGTGCATTATATTAGCTATACAAGACAGTGAGAATGTGAAAAAATAGATGCCTTCAAATCAGGCAGTAATTTTCAGTGGTGAGCCATAAAAAACTCTCTTGTTATCTACCTTTACTGTTACAATGTCTTAAAAATTACTTGATATTATTTTTCATCACTCAGAGAATAATGACCACATTTTTAAGATTTTTATCTTTCTTACTTTATTAGTGCTGCTATGACAGAATGCCAGAGACCAGATAATTTATGCAAACTAAAAACATAGTTCACATCATTTTAGAAGCTGGGAAGCCTATGATCAAAGCACCAGTGTCTGTGGCATCTGGGAAGTGAACAGTCTATACTTCCAAGATTGCACCTTTAAACATTTTACATGGGAAAAGGTATGACAGGATAAAATAGGGTCTCAATAGCTGGACCCATCCTTTTCTTTAAGAGTCCTAATGACTTAATTATCTTCTCAAGACTCCACCTCTTAAAGTTACCTCTTAGCTTTGAGCATTGGAATTTCATTGCCATAGCAGTTAATATTATTAAATTTTAATTTCAAGGTGCCATTTTAGAACTTGTGGGTATTATTCTGTTATTGCTCATCAGTTTGGGTACTATAGACCAAGAGCTAGACAGAATTATCATGCTGGAGAACACTGTAAAATTGCCTTCTTTCCTAAGAGAAGGAATTGTGTCTGGGCCAAGAAAGCATGTCAAGTCAGCCATCCCTGAGTGGAAATTTCAGGAATGTAACTTACAAGCTGTTTACTTCAAGAAATTGCTTAGATTGTTTTATTCACTTTATTTTTTCAAAAAACTTATGATAGTACAATTTTATAACCTACTTAGTATTGTTACTTTGAGAATTAAATGTGTTAAGATGGATAATGGATGTACTAGGCTTAATTCAGAGTCTGGCATACAATGAGAATTTAATATATATGGAATAGCTGGCATTATTCCAGTCCTGCTGTAAACTTGTTTCCTTGTGATCTGTCTTCAGATGAAGTGTACAATGAGGACTATTTAATATTAAGTACAACTAACATTTGCCTCAACTTCACTGCATGCAAAGTATAATCATATATATCTTTTCATTTGAGTCCCATGAATCCCAAGCATAGGTAGCATTATGGTTCTGATTTTATCTATGAGGGGGCTGCATCAGGGATAGGCTAAGGGACCTGCTGAATGAAGAAGGTTTCAGCTAATGCACAACAGTGTAAGAATGCAGGTGGGGTCAAGAATCCACTTCATTCACTTTCATTAGCTGAAGTTTTACCTCAAATCCAGTGGTGTCTGCTAAATAGAATGACTTTTTCTTTCTCATTTCTTGTAGTCACCTGTGTCATCCAGTAAAGGCTGTTTACAGTACAGTTATCCAGAATTCAAATATAGATTCCTTTCTTCCCTTCTTCTCCTGTTTTTAGAATTCTGATTCAAAGGGCCAGGGGTGGGGTAGAAGAAGATGAGCAGACTTCTCATTTTGGGGCAACATTATGGCCAGAACTGCCTCTACTATTTTCACCATCCTTAGTATCTCATGGTTGTCATAATCTTGTAACCCATGCATAACCTAAATGACAAAGGCATGCTTTCTGTAGGCCGTGGGGAAGGGGTATACTTCATTATTTGAGGTAGCCATCCTGAGATGCATGCTTCTTGTATCTGCCCACCTCTCAACCAGGAATTAGAGAATAATGTTATTGGGGATATTTAGGATCCAAGCACCCTGAAAATTTCAGATGTAGTTTTTTAGACACACATTTTATTGTCTTTCAAGAGCAATTCCAGACTCCTGCTGCCCAGCCTGTGACTCTTTCTCTCATTAAACCCCTGTGAGTAGCCCTGCTGCAGCCATGAATCATATGCTGAGGGCTTCACACAGGCTGGGTTTATTGAGTCACATGATAGGAGACTATATTAGATGGCCCCAGTGCAGCCAAAACAATCTGTCACTTTTAATTCTTCCTGTCACCTCATTAAGTATATAGCCACATTGACAATAAAACACATTTTCCAAACCACACAACACACACACACACACACAAACACACGCACAGCACCACCACCACCACACCAAGATATAACAATTCGCCCTCTTGTATTCAGTTATGGTTATAAATATCCAGTAGTCATTGTAAGATTCACAAAGCAAACATATGTGTCAAGGTACAGTATATAACCCACAGAGGCACCAAACAGTCTCCATAGACACATAAAGCAATTAAAAATAACTGTGCTTCAAAGCAGGCTACTATAATACAAAGGTCAGGTCCATAAATATGAACAGGATGGCAGTAATGTCTCTATCCAAATAACCACCAAACACACAACTAAGACAGTTCAGAACTCAAAGGTTAATGTAAAAAAAAATCTGAAATTATGCCATATTCATCTCATGCCTTTTTTTCCTGTGGTCTTTTCATCAAAGGTTAATATATGTGAATACAGTAGAAAAATTTTATCAAGGCCAAGCGTGTGTCATCAGGAACTATTTTATTCAATGTGAAATATTTACCCTTGTACATATGATAAAATGAAGGAGTTGTAACAAATTTTCAGCCAAGGGAAACTGCCTGTTGCTTTTCCCTGTCCTTCACTAGGTTGCTTGCCTTTATATTAACTGCACTGAAGTTTGAATTCCACTCCAAGCTGTGGTGAGATGGTTCTGAGGGCAGGGATAATTTTGCAGTAACACACTGAGTGTGATAATAAGGTTTATGCATGATTGTAAAGAATGTGCTGACAGATGGAAAAGAAACCACTTCAGCTTGCACATGATTCATTTTTATATATATTAAAAAAATCATAGTACACCTGATCCTGATTCAAATAGCAGACCCTCCACCCCACACTCTACAATGACTTCCATGACAAAAGATATTTTAGCATACTTAGAAAAATCCCAACCCTCAGTGGACTGAGTCACTAAAACCTCAAGTTTTGTGCACATCCATCAGAGTATCATAGGTTCCTGTATTCAAGGTGTTGAGTGCAATGAAAACTTATTTTAATCAAACATGAATCTTTATGTAATAAGTGCTTTAAGTAGCAAGAAAGTAAATTCAGGAAGGAAAAGATGTAAACCATAAGGCTCCACAAGAGAGAGGCATTTCCTTCCCTTCCTTTGCAAAGGAAAATGCCAAGTAACTTGCCATAGATTAGCTTTTATCAAGATATTAAAATATAAGTGTAGTTTTTGAAAAGAAATATTTAGGTCATCTGTGCATTGTATTATGATGACATTGTGAGCACATAGGTTCAAAGAAATGAGCGCTCTGGAGTGAGTTCCTTTCACTTATTAATAATAAAATTTTCCAAGACAAGGTTTCCATTCTCTAGGGGAGAGAAAACCAGATCTCAGTATCTTCTCTCTTGCAGACTTTATTTCTGTGTTCATACAAAAGCCTTTCCACAATGAAAAACAAACAAACAAAAACACTCTGAGAACTAATAGTCTTTTTAAATTAATTAATTATTTAATTAATTTATTTGACAGAGAAAGATGGAGGGAGAGAATGAATGGGTGTGCCAGGGCCTCTAGCCCCTGCAAAAGAATTCAGGACCCATGCTTCTCCTGTATATCTGGCTAACGTGGGTCCTGGGGAATCAAATCTGGGTCCTACACCTATCAATCTGTCTATCAAAAAAGTAAGTGTTATTTCAATTTTCTGAGTGCTAACTTACTCTCCGTTGGAGAATCTGCTTCTCTTTTTCAGATAGATGCAGATCCTATGGAGAGAGCTTCCCCAACATACCTCAAAAGGGGCCCAACTAAAACTAAGGACAATTGGTGAAACAAGCAAGGGTGATGTTTTCCTGTGAACCGGATACCAGCACAAAGGGGAAGGAGACCAACGCAGAGAAAAATCAACTCCTACCAAATCAGAGAGCCAGAGCCTCAGAGGCCCCCAACACCTCAGCACTGAAGCAGACCAAAAATGAACCCAACATGGCTCAGGGAAATTTTGCGGAAGAGGGGGCAGAAAGAATGTCAGAGTCACATGTTGGGTCATGATTTGCAGAGACATTCAGCATACCAATAACTGGAGACTAACTCCACAATTCACGTCCCATTTACATCAACAAGGAGGGTCTAATGGGAGGGGGTAGATAATAGATGAGCCTAAACAATGGTACCAAACTGCCTGTATTTGATGAAAAGAAAACTAATAAATCAAATTAAAAAAAAAAAAATCTTTTTCTTACACAACCTTTGTTCTCAAAAAAAAAAAAAAAAAAGAAAACAAATCTGTGTCTTTTGCCTTCACAGGCAAATGTCTTAACTGCTAAGCCATCCCTTCAGCCCATGAACCAATAGTCTTTCTATGGTACGATAGAATATATCACCATGATAGGGTAAGCTAGAATAAACCCTTTCCTTCCATAAGTTGTTTCTTATCAGGTGTTTGGTCACAGTGATGAGTTAAGTAACTAATATACCTCCCCCAAAAAAACCCAGTCACACAGCCCAGATTCCAAGAGCTACCAAAGAAAAGAGTAAAGTTTTCCACACTAGTAAAGATGTTACAACTCCTATGCAGTGTTAGCACCAGCAAACTTCATAACTAATACCATAGTCCGACTTTAGTTTTATATCAAACTCTAGTGTGACCAGAGTTTTCTTCTATATATTTGTGGTGAACTTCCTAGAAACCTAGCTCATTTTCTTTCTAAATTTTCTACTCAAGAGACCCTCAACCTAATCATAGATGCATTCTATCTAAATTGTTCATCAAAATTAATTCATATATTCACTTGTTGATTTCCATCTTCTCAAACTAGTTTTTCCCAATTGCTCTATTTCTTTGACACTATCAATGCATTATGTTATTATATGATATATTGGTATTTTATTATCTTAAGAGGAATAACCAAATAAATTCAAGACAGTAGAGTTAGTAAAAGTTGAAATGTTTCCTCCTGAAATAATTGAGTATACTATTTCTTATTTTGAATATCTTGCCTTCTTCCATATGTTCTTTTGCCTTCCACCAAGTAATGATAAAATTATAAGACAAATCAACTAGTTGCCTGTCACATATGCCTGAAACAAAAGCTGTTCCAGGTTATCCAACTTTATGTAGTAGAGGTGTTTTTTTTTAAATTCTAAATATTTTTAGTTATTTACTTGAGAGAGAAAGAGGGAGATAGAGGCACAAAATGGGCATGTTAGGGCCTGTAGCCACTGCAAATAAACTCCAGACACATGCAACACATGGTATATCTGGCATATGTGGGTCCTGGGGAATCATACCTGGGTCCTTTTGCTTCACAGGCAAGCGCCTTAACCACTATGTCATCTCTCCATCCCAGAGTAGGGGTTTTAGAAATATTTCCTGATGATTCTTTCAATTTCATTGATGTCTGTTGGACTGCTTCCTTTTAATTTCTAATTTGTTACTTTGAGACTTCTCTTTTATTCATTTGAGCAAATTGGCCAGGGGTTTAAAAATTATGTTTAGTTTCTAAATTTCTTCATTTTGTCAACATTCTTAACTTTTTTCTTGGTTTCTAATTCATTAATGTATGCTTTAATTTTAATTATTTCTTTTCTTCTGGAAATATTAGGGTTGGATGTTCTTTTTCCAGCACCTTTGGTTGGATGGTTAGACAAGATCTCTCTGTATTTCTTATTAAGGCATTTTGTGCTATGAATTTTCCCTTTAGTGCTGTCTTCATTGTGTCCCAGAAGTTTTGATATGAACATATATATTTGGTTTTTCAAGGTATGGTCTCACTCTATCCCAGGCTGACCTGGAATTAGCTATGTAGTCTCAGGGTGGCCTCAAACTCATGGTGATCCTACTAAAGCTGCCTCCTGAGTGCTGGGATTAAAGACATGTACCACCACGCCTGGCTGATATGTTATATTTTAATTATCCTTAGGTTCTAGAAATTTTTTTATAATTTATTTTTAGATTTCTTCCATGACCCATTTGTTATTTAATAATGTGTTGCTAAATCTCCAAAAACTGGTTCAATTTCTGTTCTTTTACTTGTTGATTTCTAGGTTTAGTGTATTATGTTCAGATATGATGCAAGAAGTTATATAAATTTCCTTGATATTATAGAGGCATGATTTGTGCCCTAATATTTGACTTATTTTGGAGAAGGTTCTGTGGACTGCTAAAAACAATGTCTATTCTGTAGAACTGGGTAGAAGGTTCTCTATATGTCTGTTAAATCTGATTGATCTATGGTATTATTAAACTCTATTGATATTTTTCTTGGATGATCTGTCTAATGATGATACTATTGTATTTAAGTCCCCTACTATGATGGTATTGGGATTTAGTTTTTGTTTTCTACCAAGTAGGTTTTGTTTACAAAATGTGGTGCACCTGTGTTCAGTGTATATAGATTCATGATTTTGATATCCTCTTGTTGGATCATTCCTTTAAGAGAAAAAAGTGGCTTTCTCTCTCCATTTTATTACTTTTAGCTTGAAGTCTATTTTGTTAGATATTCATCCAGCCACACCTGCTTCTTTCTTAATTGTATTTGTTTGGCAAAACATTTTCCATCATTTCACACTCAGGAGGTACCTATCCTTAGTAGTGAGGTGGGTTTCTTGAAAAGAGCAGATAGAAGGGTCTGTTTTTCTGATCCACCCTGTTAACTTGTGCCTTTTGGTGGGTGAGATAAGGCCATTAAAATTTAAAGTTATAACTGTATGGTTCAATTTAATCCCTGCCATGTTGGAGAGTTTCCAGGGTTTGATGTTTTCTTGGGCTTTGTATGTTTTGTGTCTGGTCTTGTTTTGTTTGTTGTGTTCTTCCTATTTTAGGCTCCTGAGGTCAGTTGTATGACTTTTGTGGGGAGTATTTCCTAATGGCTTTGTGTTTATATAATTAGAAAGCTGGCTTTTATTATGGGAAGTTTTCCATTCATGATTATGAAGGATACTTTCATTGGGTACAGTAGTTTGGGTTGAAAGTTGTAGTTTTTAGACCTTTAATTTTTCCATACGAAGCCCTTCTGGAATTCCAGGGTTTCATTTGAAAAATCTGAAGTACCTTTGTATGTAATGAATTGTTTCTTTATTGCTGTTTGGTTTTAGCACTCTCTCTTTGTTTTTATTGTTTAGAGATGTGTCTTGGAGAGTTTGTACTTTGGTACAGTGTGTTTGGTGTTCTGTGACCTTCTTATATCTGGATGCGTCTCTTTTTTGAGACTGTGGGAAATTTTTTTCAATAATTTTGTTGAACATGTTCTTCATGCCTTTAGCCTGAATGCCTTCCCATCCTGGTATACTCATTATCTAGATGTACAGTCATTTTAATGGATCCCACAATTCCTTCATATTATGTTTGCATGATATTTTGAATTTTTCAAAGTTTCTGGGCTCCTAAACAATTTCTTTTGTCTTGTCTTCCAAATCTGAAGTTCTGTCCTCCACATGATTAACTCTAATGGAAAGGATTTCTAGAGAGGCTTCAACAAGCCCTATTTTATTTGTTTTATGTTGTACTTTTTCTGTATCTTGTCTATCCTTTTGTTAAGGTCAAATTTCAGGTTATGGCTTGATTTTCTTGATGCTTCTTGGAATTCATTCTTGCGTTTAATCATATCTTCATTGAGCTTAATAAGCTCGTTATTGAGATCTGCTTTTTGCTCACTCACCTTCAATTCATTTAACTCTTTTGAGGCTTCTCTGATTTTCCACAATTAAGCTAAGCCTAGTGACAAAAGCTGTGTGCTATAGGAGATGATTCAGTTGCATTTCATTTATACAATTGTTGGTGTTTTGATGCTTTGACTCCATTTCAATAATTTGCTTGTTTAGTACCACATAGCTTATTGTGTTTTTATTTTGAGTTTCTATTTCTTTTGTATCCTCTATATTTTTATTGGAGACTTCCACTGTGGGACTAGGAAATCTTGATGAAGTTATTGGAGTTTGTTGTTTTGTGTTTTTTTTTATTATGATTATTTTTGCTTTGGGCTCTGTCCATCTTCAGGTAAAACTTTTGATTTATTAAGGAGGAAGCAAGAATATGTCTATGTAGGATCTTCAGTGAGTGTTTTGTTTTGGGTTTGAACTAGCTTGGAGAGAGTTGGCATTGTATCCACACATGTGGAGGTCTTTGAGGTTGAAAATGCAATCAGCCACAAGAACATGTAGGCACTTGGGCTGTAACCATAGGCTTGGCAGTTGAGGTATTCCAATCTAATATGTTGTCTCAAAACTTGGAGAAGTTTTGGAACCTCCTTTATGGGGTCCCAAACATTCTTGTCCTCAACATTTTCTAACTCACTCAGACCCTCAGCAAGTTGGAAATCCTTCCTGGTCTGAGTTCCCAGGCTCCAATGAGGCCAGCACCTTACCCCAGTGAATAGGCCCCAAATAGACCTGAACCTCACCATCCCTGAGCACATAGACCCTTATTACACATGCCCCTCACTTGCACTGAGTGCACAGGACCCAAGCACACTGGCACCTCACCTGGTCTGAGCCACAGGTCCCAATCAAAATCAGACTTCCAATGTACCTGCACCTCTCTTTGTCCTGGCACAAAGCACGACTGCACCTCTCCCAATCTGAACGCACAGGCCCCAAACTTGCCTGAACTTCACCAGACTGGAGCACACAGTCCTCAAAATGTCAGTACCTCAATGTGTTTGAACACACAGTTCTCAACCACACCTGCACCTCACCTGTCCCAGTACAAAGGCCCCAAATAAGCCAGTCCCAGTGCACAGGTCACAAACATAGCTACACCTCACTCCTCCCTCCCCCCCCCCCACTCAGGACACAGGCACCAAGTAAGCTGGCACCACATTTGGTCTGAGCCACAGGCCCCAAACCAGCTTGCAACTCACCGGCAATGGCACAGGCACCAAATACTCTGCACCTCACCTACCCTGTGCACACAGGTCCCAAACATCCCAGTACTTCTATGAATTAATAAATCTTAATCAGAATTATTTGATTATAAGGGAAAAATAAAAAATGATATAAGGAATCATTTTAGTTTTAATATCAAAAATAGAAATTAGACATAACATTTTAATTTTAAACACGTTTTCTGTTTGTGCTGTTGAGACATTATAAAGGTTGTAAAGGAAGTTTTCATATAAGCTGAACAATTTGCTATACCAACAGCTTACATGCATTACATTTAATGGTACATTTATTGCAATTAATGATCCAAAGATATATTACCATTAATTCAGATTTTTTTCTCTTCGCTTATTAATCAAGAATCTCATTTGAGGTCTATTCAATATATAGCCATCATGCTGTTTAGCTTGTTCTTGGTGGGACACTTTCTATGACTGTCCTTGACTTTGATTACCTTATGTGATACTCATCATAAATGGAGAAAGAAGAGAAGAGAAGAGAGAGAATATCATGATAGGTATGCATGTATAAATAAGTCAAGACTCTCAGACATGTTTCCTTGTTTTGAAAGCTAATATTGTCTAGAAGCAACATGTTTTTGTATAAACAATTATCTCTAAAACTTAGAAATAATTTCCTAAATAGCATTCTTTATGAATAAGAACCAGGGAATCCTGAAGAGGTGGATTATTCTGTTAGATTGTTTATGCTGATAGAAAATATGAAATTTGGGGCTGGAGCAGTGGCTAAGTGGTTAAGGTGCTTCCCTGCAAAGCCAAAGGACCCAGGTTTGATTTCCCATAATCCGCATGAGCCAGACGCACAAGGTGGTGCATGTGTCTGGAGTTCATTACCATTGTCTATCTGCCTTTCTCTCTCTCTCTGCTTCTTTCTCTCTCTCAAGTAAATAAACAAAAATATATTTAAAAATAAATTAGAGCTGGATGTGGCTGCACATGCCTTTAATCCCAGCACTTGGGAGGCAGAGGTAGGAGGATCACTGTGAGTTCGAGGCCACCCTGAGATTACATAGTGAATTCCAGGTCCTCCTAAGCTAGAGTAAAACCCTACCTCAAATAAAATAAATAAATAAGTAAATAAGTTAGGAAATTTTAAGAAAAAATATAAAAAAACCCTCCAAATATTACCATGATAGAACCATGTCAAAGGACATGATATATTGACAAGGACATAAATATTAAAAATAATTTAAAAGTTGGTGAGGTCAAAACAGAAAGAATGTTCACATAAATAAATATCAAATATATTTATTTTGTCTTTTTAACATATGAAAAATCTTAATTTCTAAGCTCTGAGATTCTGGTGAAATAAGTTTAGTAGAAAATTCTTGAATAGTTTTTAGGTCATTCTAAAATATTAGATGTTGTGAGCTTTTTTCAGTAGGGAACATTTTGGCAAAGATAGTAGAGGCAATAAGTCTGGGCAGTTGTACAACATTTGGTCATAAAAAGTCAGATATGAAAGAAATTTTAAAATATTATTGTAGAGCAAGGCACAGTGGTGCATGCTTTTAACCCTAGCACTTGGGAGGCAGAGGTAGGTGGCTCACTGTGAGTTTGAGGCTACCCTGAGACTATATAGTGAATTCCAGGTCAGCCTTGACTAGAGTGAGACCCTACCTCACAACCCCCCCAAAAATATTTTAATTTCTATTTATTTTAGGTTATTAATAAAATGTACAATTACACAGAAAAATATAAAATTTGATGATTTATGAGTTACCTTAAAACAATCTCATATATACCAAAGGGATTGTAGGATTTTATTAGTTTGAAATCTGAGAGCTTATTCCAACTGAATAATATATGATGAGTTTAAGAAACTTATTTTTTCAGATTATACAAATTCATGAAAAGCTTCCCAACTTCCTGTAGTTTAATAATTGATCAATTGTAATCATATAATCAACAGATAAAAATATTTCTACTTTGGATTGTAGTTCCTCTTGCTGTAGTTCTCCCTTCTCTGTTTATTTGGTCTGTAGACACCTTTCTCTGGTGAGTGTATCAGTTGTTTCATCTTTTCCAGAATGTCTTGCTCATTATAGCTTCATAATGTGTGGTTCTTTAAAAATTCATCCATGTTTTCATAATGTTAATCTTTTTTTGTTACAAATACAATACATGTAAATTATTTGTACTTTTTAGTTTTTAAATTCAACATTGCTTGCATTTTAGGCAGCATATATTATGAATTATTTTTATATTATTTGACAAACTGTGCCATTTAGTTTAACATTTATACAATTTATATTTAGTACTTTTTTTGTTTTTATCTGCAAACTATGACTTTTAATTTTTTTCTGTTTCACTCATTTCCCAACTGATAAAGATTATTTTTAATATTATTTGAAATATAAATATTAACTTTAAATTATTATTTTATTTATAAATAGTTCTAACATTTACATTATATTTCTCTTGTTAATGCTGCTTAATATTATATAATCTCACATAAAGCAAAAGAAGCTTAAATAAGAACACTTTCACTACTCTCTGCCATACTTTGTGTTATTTTTGCCATTTATCTTTTGGCTCTACATGTCATAAGCACCTCAATAGCACCTGAAGAGTCTATTTTATTTTCAGAAAGCCACTTCTTATTTTGAAGATTTAAAAATAAGGAATTATGCATTCTGTTTTCTCATGCTTTTACCCCTTCACAGATATTGCATTTCTTTGTCAAGTTTCATATTTCCCATTGTGGCATTACCCATCTGTCTGATAGCTTCCTTTAGCTTCCTGATACTGTAGAATTATTATGACGAATTCCTTTATCTCATATGTTCCTTCATGTGCCTACATTTCTACTTTTAGTACATTATTTGTAAATTTTATTTCTTTCAAATAAATGACTACTATGGTGTTCCAATCATTTGTTGTTCTTGTTGTTACTTTCAGACAGTATATGACTGTGTAGCCTCAAACTTTTGGTTTATCTTCCTGCCTTTGGATTGTTGGGATTGCAGGTATATGCCACCCCACCTGGCTCCCTGACCACTTTCCTTTCTAAGATTGCTTTCTGCGGTCTCAGCAAGCACCAGGCTCCTTCTGTACATTCCTGGACTCAGCTCAAGTGTCACCTCTTTCTCCAAGAAGGTCTGGTACATTTCATTGAAAACAGTAACAGAAACCAGTATCAGGGTGTTGCAGTTCAGTTCACATGGCTGGTAGAATTCACCCAACCAAGAGCAGCTTCTGGGAAAAAGAGATTTATTTTCGCATACAGACTTGAGGGGAAGATCCACGATGGCAGGGGAAAACGATGGCATAAGCAGAGTGTGGACATCACCCCCTGGCCAACATAAGATGGACAATAGCAACAGGAGAGTGTGCCAACCACTGCCATGGGGAAACTGGCTATAACACCCATAAGCCCGCCCTCAACAATACACTCCCTCCAGGAGGCGTTAATTCCCAAATCTCCATCAGCTGGGAACCTAGCATTCAGAACACTTAAGTTTATGGGGGACACCTGAATCAAACCACCACACAGGGTTAGGGTTATACCTTAGTGGTAGAGTGAGTATTTCCATACTTTATATAGGCTGTAATGTTACTTAGTAAAACAAAAGGAAATGAGGAAAATTTGGAAAAAGGTAATATAGCTATGCAATGGAACACAACTGAACATAACAAATAATGAGCCACACCAGAAATGGCATGGTGGGGGGGGACCAGAAATTCAGGTTGTTAACAGAAATAAGCCTGTCATAAAAAGCTTTCAATTTGAAGTTTCTATAATAAAACATTCATAAGAAGGCAAAATTATAAAATTGGTAAAATATCAGTGATTATTAGAGTTAGGAAGAGATGAGAGGTGAAACATGGCCTATTGTTAGGATTAGAATTTTGTTCTTTATGATGTTATAAAGATGAACACATGCCATTATCAAGACCTATAGTACTCTAAAACCCAAAGGATATGTCATGTGAAAAAATTGTTTAAGAGTCCAAAGAATGCCAGGAATGAAGGAATACTGTGACCAGAGAACTTAATTGTATTACCAATCTATTATCAAAACCCCAATGGGGGAAAAACAAATGACAGTATTTTTTTTAGGTTGTTGAGAAACCTCCACATTCATTTCACTAGTGGTCGTAACATTTTGCACCCCAAACAACAGCAAATAAAGATTTTTCTTTCCCCACAATCATACCAGCATTTATTGTCATTTGTTTTCTTTTTTAAATTATTTATTTATTTATTTGAGAGTGAGAGAGGCAAAGAGAGAAAAAGCAGACAGAGAGAGAGAGAGAGAGAGAGAGAGAGAGATAGAAAGAGAGAAAATAGATGCACCTGGACCTCTGGCCACATCAAACACATGTGACACCTTGTGCAATCTGGCTTAAGTGGTTCCTGGGGAATTGAACTGAGGTTCTTTGGCTTTCCCAGGTAAATGCCTTAACCACTAAGCAATCTCTCCAGCCCTTATTTTCTTTCTTTCTTTCTTTCTTTCTTTCTTTTTTTTTTTTTTTTTTTTTTGTTTTTGTTTGAGATAGGGTCTCTCTCTAACCCAGGCTGACTTGGAAATTCACTATGTAGTCCAAGGCCTCAAACTCACAGCAATCTTCCTATCTCTTCTTTGCAAGTGCTGGGGTTTAAGGCATGCACCACCATGGATGACCTTGTTTTCCTAATGATAAGCATTGTGAGAATGCTGAGATGGAATCTCAAAGTAGGTTTTATTTATTTTTTATTTACCCAATGGCTAAGGTTATTAAACACTTTCCAAGCAATTCATTATTGGGCTGGAGAAATAGCTCAGTGATCAAGGTGCTTGAGTGCAATGCCTAACAACCCAGGTTCAATTCCCCAGTATTCACATACAACCAGATGCACAAAATGGCGCATACATCTGGAGGTTATTTGCAATAGTTAGAGCACCCATTCTCTCTCTCCTTGGAAATAAATAAATAAAATTTTTAAAGTTTATTATTAATATTTGAGAAGGGACATTTTTATCTTTCCCCTCATCATGGAAAGTAGGATTCACAATCAAGTATGATATTGTCTATCAGTTTTATATATATATATATATATATATATATATATATATATATATATATGTATATATATATATATATATATATATGTTATACAACATTATATGAAATATATTTATCTATTATATTAATTATATAAAATTGTAATATATATTATATATGTATATATTACTGATATAATATATATAATATACCATATATTATATATATGTATATATTACTGATGTTACTAGTAGACAATATCATACTTGATTGTGAATCCTACTTTCTATGATGAGGGAATTTTAGATAGATGGTAGATAGGTAAATAATAGATAGATCAATGGATACATTGATGATATTGAGATAAGGAATTTACTATACTTTCAGTTTTCTAAGAGTGTCTTGCATGTGTCCTAAATTTTGTCTAATGAAGTTTTTGCATCAATTAATAATTTAACATGATTTTTGTTCTTAATTGTTGCAGTAAGTAAAGTTCCATATGTGCACTAGTTGGCACACACATGTAGAGTTACATTGCAGTAGCTGAAGGACCTGGCATGCCAATTCTTTCTCTTTTATTGAAAAAATAAAGAAAGCCAGTTTGTTGGGCTTGCCTCAAATATGTGTGTGTGTGTGTGTGTGTGTGTGTGTGTGTGTGTGTATGTGTGTGTGTATGTGTGTGTGTATGAAAGTAAAAGATCAAGGAACAGTGAACTCCATTGAAGTTCTTTTTTGGAGACTCCATGCTCTGTAGGTAAGCCCTTACCCTAAGGGTGGTGGTGGAGCATTTGCTGAAGTAGTCCTTACCTAGTGAGCCCAAATGAAGTGCTGCTCTGGGGTCTCCATATTCCTTGACATAACCAAGAAGGTCCTTGAAGCAGTTGTGGGAAAGCTGTCATTCAGGATGGAATGAGACTTCTCAGTGTTGTGGCTGTTTGGGGGTTCCTATTCTCTGTAAGTGAGCTTTCACCCTGCTGCTAAGGGAGAAGCATTTGAGGAGTAATTTTGACTCATAAGGGTGCATCAAAGTGACTGTTCTGGGGGCTCCATGTTCCTGTAAATAACCCCTATCAATGCTCTGTTAGAAACCCAAGTACGTTTATTGGTTCATCAAACTGGTGTTCATTCAATCATGCTTTAGTCTGTCATCTGAGCCCTGTCTGAGATGAATATGTGCTTGAGATTCCCCAGAGGAACTTTACTTGAACATCTATTCTTAATGTAGACTTCATTCCATTCAACTTCAAAAGTTCTATTGTCTTTACCAACTTTAACACTGTTCAAAAATCCAAAGTCTCATCTGAGATTCAAGATTCAACTCTTGTTGATTTATTTATTTACTTTTATTTGAGAGCAACATACAGAGAAAGAGAAAGAAGCAGATAGAGAATGGGTGCACCAGGGTCTCCAGCCACTGCAAACGAACTCCAGATGCATGTGCCCCCTTTGTGCATTTGCCTTAAGTGGGTCCTGAGTAATATGAGCCTTGAACTGGAGTCCTTAGGCTTCACAGACAAGTGCTTAACTACTAAGCATTCTTTCCTGTGTTCTCTGTAAAATCAAAACACACATTACATACTTCCAACACATAATAGCACAGAGTAAACATTCTCCTTGCAAAAAGAAGACATAATAAGGAGAGACTACATCAATGTGAGGTCAGTAACCAGTGGGCAGCCATCAAACATTTGCAGTTCCAGTTCAGCATTTATAACCAGTAATGAAGTCTATGGGGTTCCAATTCTGGCCCTCCAGCTGGGCTTCTTAGAGCACAGAATAACTACATCCTTAGTCAGAAGCTCTCTTGATAACTGATCCACAGACCTGACATTTCTATATTCCTTGAGATTCCATTTCAACCCATGTTCATCTTCATAAAATGGCATTATTAGGTTCTATACAGGGATTTTAACCTGGCATCATTTGCCACATCTCAGTGGCTCCTAGGACCATATGCACTTCAGGCTTCCCTGAATTTTCCAAAAAACTACTTTTTAAAAATATTTTATTTTAGCTGAGAATGATCTGTTCCAGATTCAACCATTTTTCCTCAAATTTCTTTATGACATTTTTTCTTACTGCTGTATAGAATTCCATTGTGTAGATATACCACATCTTTGCTATCCATTCTTCTAATGATGGACATCTGGGTTGATTCCAGCTTTTATCTATTACTAATTGAGCCGCTACAAACATTGTTGAGGAAATCTCTCTGGCTTTTGGTTTGAAGGTTTTAGGGTAGATGCCCAGTAATGGTATAACTGGGTCTGTTGGTATTTCTATAGTCAGCTTTTTCAGGAGTCTCCATATTGCTTTCCAAAGTGGTTGTACCATCCTGCATTCCCACCAAGAGTGAATTAGTGTCCCTGCTTCTCCACATCCTCGCCAGCATTTATTTTCATTTGACCTTTTGATGTTGGCTATCCTTATTGGGGTAAGGTGGAATCTCATGGTTGTTTTAATTTGCATTTCTCTGATGATTAGGGATGATGAACATTTTCTTAAGTGTGTGTTTGCCATTTGTATTTCTTACTCTGTGAATTGCCTGTTTAACTCTGTGCCCCATTTTGTGAGTGGGGTATTTGCCTTATTGTTTAGACTTTTGAGTTCTTTGTAAATTCTAGAGTTAAGGCCTCTATCAGTTGGATAACCTGATCCCATTCTGTGGGTATTCTATTGGCTTTGCTTATTATATGCTTGTCTGTAAAGAAACTCTTCAGCTTCATATGATCCCAATGGTTGAGTGACTGTTTAAGAACTTGAGCCACTGGGGTTTTGTTCAGGAAGTTTTTTTCCATTCCTATATTATGGAAGGTACTTCCTAAATTTTCTTCCAGTACTAGTCTAGTTCCTGATCTTATATTGAGGTCTTTGATCCATTTGGATTTGAGTGTAGTGCATGGTGAAATGTGTGGATCAAGTTTCAGTTTCCTGCATATGATTATCCAGTTTGTCCAGCACCATTTATTGAAGATGCTGTCTTTTTTCCAGCCTATATTGTTAGGGCCTTTGTCGAATATCAAGTAGCTATAGTTGCTTGACCTAAAGTCTGTGTCCTCAAGTCTATTCCATTGGTCTATACTCCTGTTTTTATGCCAGTGCCATGATGTTTTTATTACTATGGCTTTGTAATATAGCTTTAGATGAGGTATGGTGATGCCTCTAGAGGTATTTCTTTTGCTGAGGATATGTTTGGACATGTAAGGCCTTCTGCCTTTCCATATATTTGAGATCATTTTTTCTATCTCTGTGAAGAACACTGTAGGGATTTTAATTGGAATTGCATTAAATCTGTATATTGCCTTTGGTAGGATTGCCATCTTCACAATGTTAATTCTGCCTGTCCAGGATCATGGGAGTTCTTTCCATTTTCTCAAGTCCTCCTCAATTTCTTTTTTGAGTGTTTTTATATTTTTGTTGTATAGATCTTGAACTTCCTTGGTTAACATTATTCCCAGGTATTTTATTTTATTTTTTTGTTGCTATTGAAAATGGGATCATGTCCCTTATTTCTTTCTCTGCATCTTTGTCATTTGCATATAGAAAGGCTACAGATTTTTGTGTATTGATTTTGTAAACTGCTACTTTGCTATATGAGTTAATCACCTTCCAGTTTCCAGCAATGTCACTCAATGCTACATGCCAATAGTATATAGTGTCTTCAGAAGTAGGGTCTTACCACTAACCTTTGGTGGGATACCAAGTACTCTGACAGAAATCTGTTTTCTTTTGAGAAACCTTGTAGGTCTCTCTCTGATCAAGAACTCATTATGGATGATAGCCACATACTGGTACTGGGAGTTACAAGTCAGCACTCAAGAAGAGAAGGAAGAAAAAGATAAAGTAATATAAAACAGATAGAAAGAGAAGAGGGAGAGGGAGAGAGTGAGAGAGATAGAGAGACAAATAGAAAGAGGAGAACATTAAGGTCAGTCTTCATTGTAGCCTCTCCAGGGCCTTGTGATTCACATGTTCCCTCTAAGGGCCTGTTGAAGGTTCATCCATTTGGGATGTAGAATTTTATGGTACCATTACTGTTTGGATCCAGTTTTGTATCCCCCACTCCCTCCTTTGTCCTCCACACCCTCTCCACCCACCCTATTACCTGGTCCTCAAGATGCTTACTAGGTATGTCAGAGTCTTGGGTAGATTCAGGTTAGGAGCTGTAGATGAGTGAGACTATGTGGCAATTATCTTTTTGTGATTGGGTGAGTTCACCAAGAATGATCTGTTCCAGGTTCAACCATTTTTCTTCAAATTTATTTGTGTCATTTTTCCTTACTGATGTGTAGAATTCCATCATTACATCTTAGTTATCCATTCATCTACTGATGGACATCTGGTTTGATTCCAGCTCTTTGCTATTACATGGTTGAGCAAATTTCTCTAGACTGAGGCTTGGAGGTTTTAGGGTACATGCCTAGTAAGGAAATAACTGGGTTTATTGGTAACTCTATATTTAGCTTTTAAAGGAGTCTTCACATTGCTTTCCAAAGTGGTTGTACCATCTTACATCCCCACCAACAGTGGATGAGGGTTCCTATTTCCCTACATCTTCACCAGCATTTATTTTCATTTGATTTTTTTGTATTTGCTATCCATAACTGGGGAAGGTGATGATTAGGGGTGATGAACGTTTTCTTAAGTGTGTATTTGCCATTTGTGTTTCTTTCTCTTAGAATTGCCTGTCTAGTTCTTTGATCCATTTTGCAAGTGGGTTGTTTGACTTTTTATTGTTTAAGTTTTGATTTCTTGGTAGATTCTAGTGATTAGGCCTCTGTCAGTTGAATACCAAGGCTAAACTCAGAGCAGATTAATCTCTTAAACAAACCTATCACACTCATCAATATTGAAAAGATAATAAAAAACCTCCCCAAAAAGAAGAGTCAAGGACCAGATGGCTTCTCAGCTGAATTCTATCAAACCTTCATAGAACTGAAACAAATCTTTCTCAAACTGTGCCACACAATTGGAGAACAGGGAAATTCCCAACTCCTTCTATGAAGCTAGTATCAGCCTAATTCCAAAACCAGGCAGAGATGCTACAAGAAAAGAAAATTACAGGCCTATTTCCCTGATGAACTTAGACATAAAAATTGTGAACAAAATCCTCACAAACTGAATCCAACAGTACCTCAAAAGAATTATCCAAGTGAGATTCATCCAAGGAATGCAGGAGTGGTTCTACATATGGAAATCTGTCAATATACTATACCACATAAACAAGTTTAAACACAAAAACCATATGATCATTTCAATAGATGCACAAAAGGTCTTTGACAAAATAGAACAGCACTTCATGATCAAAACATTGGAGAGAATTGGCATGATTAGTTTATATCTTAACATAACAAAGGCTATATAGAAATCTCTGAATGCTCAAATAATACTTAATGGAGAAAGACTGAAGGAATTTCTATTGAGATCAGGAACAAGACAGGGGTATCTACTCTCAACTCTGCTCTTCAGTATAGTACTGGAAGTCCTAGCTCAAGCAATAAGACAGGAGAAAGAAATAAAAGGAATACAATTTCCAAAGAAAAATGTTAAGTTATCTCTATTTTCAGATGGCATGATTCTATATGTAAGAGACCCAAGACCCTCCATCCCACAACTCTTAAAGGTGATTAACTCCTTCAGTAAAGTAGAAAGATACAAAATCAATGCAAAAAAAAAAAAAAAAAATTAGTAGCCTTTCTATATGCAAATGACAAAGTTACAGAGAAAGAATTAAGTGACATTGTTCCACTTTCGATAGCAATAAGAACAACAACAAAAAATAAAATACCTGGGCTGGAGGGATGGCTTAGCAGTTAAGGCGTTTGCCTGCAGAGCCAAGGGACCTTGGTTTGATTCTCCAGGACCCATGTAAGCCAGATGCACAAGGTGGTGCATGCATCTGGAGTTTATTTGCAGTGGCTGGAGGCCCTTGTGCGCCCATTCTCTCTCCCTCTCTCTGCCTCTTTCTCTCTGTCTCTCAAATAAATAAATAAAAATAAAGTAAAAAAAAATTAAAAAATAAATAAATAAAATAAAATGCCTTGGAATAACATTAACCAAGGAAGTAAAAGATATATACAATGAAAACATAAAAACACTCAAAAAAGAAATTGAGCAGGACTTAAGAAAATGAAAAACCTCCCATTCTTCTGTACAGGCAGAATTAACATTGTGAAAATGACAATCCTACCACAGGCAATGTACATATTTAATTCAATACCAACCAAAATCTCAACATTGTTCTTCACAGAGATGGCAAAAATGATCTCAAAATTCATATGGAAAGGCAGAAGGCTTCAGATATCCAAGTATATCCTCAGCAAAAGAAATACCTCTGGAGGCATCACCATATCTGATCTAAAGCTATATTACAAAGCCATAGTAATAAAAACAGCATGTCACTGGCATAAAAACAGGAGTATAGACCAATGGAATAGAATCAAGGTCCTGGACTCTGGGTCAAGTAACTACAGCTACTTGATACTTGACAAATGCCCTAACAATATAGGCTGGAAAAAACACACCCTCTTCAGTTCAACAAATGGTACTGGACAAACTGGATAATCATATGCAGGAAATTGAAACTCAATCCATGTATCGCTCCATGCACAACATTCAAGTCAAAGTGGATCAAATACCTCAATATAAGACTGGAAACTCAGCTACTACTGGAAAAAAAATATAGGAGGAACTTTCCATGATATAGGAATGGGAAAAGACCTCATGAATAAAATCCCAGTAGCACAGGATCTTAAACAATCACTCAACCAATGGGATCACATGAAACTGAAAAGTTTCTTCAAAGACAAACATACAATAATCATAGCCAATAGATTATCCACAGAATGGGAGGAAATATTATTTTCTTTTCTAGGTTCATGGATTTCTACTCTAATTCTTGCCATTTATTTTCTTCTGTTTGCATTAAGATTAAATTACTCATCTTTCATCAGTTTCCTTAAGTGGGGCTTAGGCTATTGTGTTTTAATCCTGTCTTATTTCCTCTTGTCCAACTACTAACCATGATCAACCCTGATTAACTTCTGAGACAGTTGAAATTGGCTCATTCAGAGTAGTCTTGCCATATACTCGTTTCCTTTTTCTTTTTTTCTAACATATGCTGGCAATATCATAAATTTCCTTCTAAGCTGTACTTTTCTTATATCCTACAAATTTTAGCAAGTTATTTATTTATTTATTTATTTATTTATTTATTTATTTATTTATTTATCAAGGTAAGTACTCACTCTGGCCCAGGCTTCCTGGAATTCACTATGTAGTCTCAGATTGGCTTCAAACTCATGGTGATCCTCCTACCTCTGCCTCCCAATTGCTGGGATTATAGGCATGTGTCACTATGCCTGGATCAAATTTTAGCAAGTTTTATACAATTCAAATATACAATTTCTATTCCGATTTTGTGGTGCTGTGGGTGATTTCCCATAATTATTGCATGAAATTGTCTTGTTGGAACTGAAATTATTATGTTAGGTTTTGCAGCACTCTCTTATAGAATTCTATTTAAATTCATCTGCATCTGATAGAGTACTTTGTGATATGTCCATTCTATTAATTTGTTATGGTATTTTTATGACCCAGACTGTTTTCTATTTTGATGAATGTTCCATTTGATCTTGGGAGAGATGTGAATTTCACTGTTATAACATTAAGAATTCTGTAAATGAGATGGAAAGAGATGGGTCAGTGGGTAAGTGTGCTTCCCATGCAAGCATGAGGTCCTGAGAGATCCTGAGTTCAATTCCTCAGTACCCACATTAAAAGCCAGGTGTGGTGATACATATTTGTAACTCCACATTAGTATGAGGATGGAGGCAGGAGAATCACTTGGTTTCATTGGTCAGCAGTTTGACTAAAAACAGCAACTTCAAGTTCAACGAGAGTCTCTAACTCAAGAAAGCAACATGGAAATGTGATTTAGGACATTGCCCAAGTTCTCCTCTGCCTCCTCATTTATGCATACAGGGTACACACACACACACACACACACACACACACACACACACATCACACACATATTGCATATATAACACCCCCTCCAACACAAAGAATTCTGCAAATGTCAAGTAATTAAAATTTTGCTGCTGATATTTATGTATAAAGAGAGTTATTGAAGTGTAGATTTGATTTTTTGGATCAATCAATGTTTTCTCTTACTGATTACCTCTAATATTTTAAAGTTATTTTTATTTATTTGAGAAAGAGAGAGAGAAAGAGAAAGGGGCAGAAAGGGAGAGAGAGAGAGAGAGAATACGAGTGCCATGGCTCCAGCCACTGCAATCAAACTCCAGATGCATGTGCCACCTTGTGCATCTGGCTTACATGGGTCCTGGGCAATCAAACCTGGGTCCTTTAGCTTTACACGCATATACCTTAACGGCTAAACAATCTCTCCAGCCCTTACCTCTAATATTTTGACGATTTGTTTATAGATTCATACCCGTGGAGGATTATCATTGTTATGTGTCTTTCCTACTTTGTCCTAACAATTTGCCATATATTGAAGTCTACTTCCTTTGAAATTAATAGAGCTACTTCCTCTTTCTTCTACTTCTATGTGATATATTTTGATTTTAATCTACCTGTTTTTAATATAAGAAATAAATGTATTATAGGCTAATATTTGCTGATTCTTTGTTTTGATTTTGTTGATAGTATGTCTTTTATGTCATTCTCAGACTGATGGACACATTTTATCAGTATCTATCATGTTGATAATGGCAATCTATGCATTATAATTGTCTTTTATATCTTTAAATTTCTACATTTCCTGTCTTTCCAGGTTTGAGATAGATTCCATTCTTTTAATATGTGAATATACTATTTTGAAGCATTTATGGCAAATGCCCCAGAGTTTGCAATATACATTTAAAAATAACATAAGTCTCGTTTCCAATGGCACCTATTTGCATCAGGGCTATGTGATTACTTTGCGAGAATGGGTGACCAGTTTCTCTCATCTGTTTCTTAGAGTATTTCTGTAATATTCTTAACTATCCATATGTATACTTTATACTTATTTATTTGAATAATCATACACTAGGTCAATAAAGAACAAGGTAGGGCTGGAGAGATGGCTTAGCCGTTAAGCGTTAAGCGCTTGCCTGTGAAGCCTAAGGACCCCGGTTCGAGGCTTGGTTCCCCAGGTCCCACGTTAGCCAGATGCACAAGGGGGCGCACGCGTCTGGAGTTCGTTTGCAGAGGCTGGAAGCCCTGGCGCGCCCATTCTCTCTCTCTCCCTCTATCTGTCTTTCTCTCTGTGTCTGTCGCTCTCAAATAAATAAATTAAAAAAAAAAAAGAACAAGGCAAAGTATTTTCTCTGTACTTGTTCCTCTGTCACAACTGTTCTTTTCATTATCTAGATCCACTTCCAGATATGTATTGTTTTCCTTTTCTCTGAAGAATACATTTTAACATTCAGGTAGTTTTAGTGATATGAATTTCCTAGTTTGTATGAGGAAGTCCTTATTTCCCTTCCATTTTTGACAGGTAGTTTCATCTTATAGAATTATACATTCTATAGTTGGATTTTGTTGTTTCTGTTGTTTAAGTACTCCATGCCCCTCCATGTTTCCAAGGAATGCTCATTTTTATTTCTGGTGTAAAGTCTACTGTAGTTCTTACCAAATTACTTTATAAGTAGAACTTTTTTTTCTAATCTGGCATTTTTCAAGACTTTTAACTCCACCTTTGATTTTCTGCACTTTTTGTTTGCACTGATTTGCCTAGGTGATGGCATATTTGAAATAATCCCAGAATCATTGTATGTATGTATTCTATTTTGTTTGCCAATCATTTTTTTTCACTTTATCTTTCAGTTAAGACATTTCAATTCACATATTTTCAGGCTTAACCATTGATTTTTTGACCATTTTGAGTTTACTGATGAGTTCATCCAAAGAGTCTCTATTTCTGTCATGTTGTGTTTCATTTTATCATGTACCTTCCACTGTTTTTTTTTTCCTCTTGTAGTAGCACTGGGGATCAAACTCAGAGCCTTATACATTGTAGGGAAATTGCTTTATCACTGAGTTATATCATAAGCTCTGTTAGTTTTTTTTTTTTTAATTGAGTTTTGTTCTAGCCACTTACCTATTCTTTTATAATGGGGACTTTTCCATTTACCTCATAATTGTCCCATGATGTGATGGATCTAGGATCCTTTGTCATATGATGTTATAGCTCTATTATCTTTTGCCCTATGACATTATGGTTCTAGTGTCCTTTGTAGGTTGGATACTTGGCTATGGCTTTTTTGTCACTCTGGGCTTAGATGTGGAGGGTGGAACTTTTCTGTCACCTCAGTCCTCTGATGGCTCAGAGAAAGTTGCTGATTTTCAGTGGGTTTGGATTTTTTTTTTTTTTTCTAGTTGTGAGAATGAGAGTGATGATTTTGAGTGTGTTTCCATACTTATGCTATAACCAGAAATCTTGCTTTTGTTTTTAAAACACATTCACTGGATATAAAGTTCTAAGTTGACAGTTTTTTCCCCCAGTGCTTTAAAGATGGCACTCTAGTTTCTTCACTCTTGAAATGTTTCCCATGAGAAATGGGCTCTCATTCTTATCTCAGATCATAGAGGAGAGAAATAAAACAAGTAGAGTCTGTGAAAAGGAAGAAAAAGCTTTAAAGTCACAAAATACATTTATTTAAAGATGAATTGCCACATCTGAAACAAGAAAAGTGAGATAAGGCGTCACTTTAGGGAGGGGAATTCTGGCAGATTAGCTGCTAGGCCTGTGATGGCTTTGTCAGTTTAGATGTATTTAGGGTCAACAGAACAGAGTAAGGAGTGATCTTTAAACACTCATATCACTTCAGGCGTAGAAGGGATAGTCACTGTTACTTGGGAAAGTAGACCGCACTTCCAAACTAAGTGACAAGGAAATATAAAACAAAAGGTAGTCTGCTTTAGTCAAAGTCATAATATATAAAGTACACAAGCCCTGATCTCAGGAACATGGCATGGAAATTGTAGACGTGGTGGGGTATGGAAAACTCTGCTGATCTCTAACAGGAAATGCAACATCCTATACACTAAGCATAAACTTAGTTCTTAATCACTTTTATAACTTGAGGAATAACCAACTTAAGGTAGTGTGTTCTATTTATTCTTAAATGAATTTGTATTTGTTACACAAATAGGTTAGAATACTGAAGTGCAGAGCTACATGCAGGTCTTTAAAGCAAACTCTTAGTGTGTCCATTTCCTTTTCTGCTTAGCATTGTCCAATATTACAACCTGCTCAGTTTTACAGTATTGGCCATTTTATCAATGAGTGAAGAGCACATAATAGAATGCACTTAATGGTATGTTTAATTTGGTGCTGTTGTTACTTTCATGTTGCTTAGACAAAAACACCCTCCCAAAGCAGCTGATTGGAGGAAAGGGTTTATATTGGCTTGCAGTCTTGAGGGAAGCTTCATTCAGTCAGAGGAAAGCATGGCATGAGCAGAGGCTGGATTTTTTTTTTTTTTTTTTTTGACACAGTAGTTGGAACATAGTAGCAAGAGTAATCTGGATTCTGGTCAGGGGGAAGCTTGGTTGTCAAACCCCCAAGCTACCATAACAGCATACCCCCTCCAACAAGGCTCCACTTCTATATCTGTCACCAGCTGGGGATCAAACATTTAAAACAAATGAATTTAAGGGATGCCTCTGATTTAAATCACCACATCCAGCCTAGACTTAAAATGAACCCAACATGACTCAGGACATTTTGTGGAAGAGGGGGCAGAAAGAGTGCTAGAGCCACAAGTTGGGACATTTTGCACAGAGACATTGCCTCTCCCCCATAACTAACCGCTGTCCCACAATGCACTACCCACAACCCCCATGGGGATGACCTGTTTCCCCAATGAAGAGGGTCCCTTTGGAAAAGGGGCAGGGATGAGGTAAAGGATGGTACCAACATCTGCTCTTTAAATACTAAGTATGTTCAAAACTAAAAAAACAAAACAAAACAAAACAAAACAAAACAAAACAAAAAACTAATTGAGTTCAAGAAAAAAAAACACTGAACAACAACAACTTGGAATAGAAACATTTTGTAAGCATAAAATATTTATTGGAGGAATATATAATATGAAAAAGGAATATGGTAATGACGTTGTAGCATGAAAGTATCTAAATGAGGATGAGTTGGCATCAGTGCAGTGTTTATGTAAAGAAGAAAGAAAATCGACATGCTCAGGTGGGGGGAAGCAAATCATGTTTCTGTTTGTGGAAAATTTTACTTATTTGACCAAAGGTTCTGAAAATCTGCTATTAACTATGCACGTTTGACTGAGAAAGAGCCACTTAGGTACATTAATGTTTTCTTTGGAGGAATTTGCATTCTTGAAGAGACTAAATAAGGAACAAAACATAATAGACCATGTTTTCCACTGGGGGGGGCGGTTGTTACAGGAAATCTTGGCAGGGTGATTCACACTTGTGTGAATGAGGAGGGAGGAGACATCATGTAGTTAAAATGTGTTTAGCTGTGAAAGATGAGATTGAATAAAACTGTCCAGTGTTCCCAACTATCCAGTTGTATAGGCCCCCTATGCAACAGTCAAGGTGCAATGTACTCAATATACTGATTAATATCAGTTTGGGTTTTGTAAATGTAATATTTTCATATAAAAAGTTTATATTGATAAAATAAAGCCAGTTACAAAAATCAACCACATAAAACTTCAATGAAAAGTGTTGCCAAAAAAAACTTTTGTGTGCAAGAAAAAGAGTAAGAATTTAAATTGTGTTAAAGATGGAGATATATCATGATTGAAATCATACTTTATGTTTGACTTAACATTTATACACAGCATACTAAAGACATTTCATCTATATGCTAAAACTGTATGCATGTTTCATATGCAGGGAAAAGCTGGGCTACATGTAACAAACATTGACAAAGAGAAAATATTGATCTAAAATAAGGTCTAGACATTAGAAAGAATCTTTTCTTCTATATAAGAATTTCACCTTATGGAACCAAAAGTTAGGTCTATCCCATACTGAGAATCAAGTTTCACCTAACAGCATTTTGTAGATAATTATAATTTTTCAGGTCACATTCTAACCCTTTTAATAAATGACCCTATATCATTATATTGAATTGAGTCAAGCTTCTCAAGTTTTCCATAAAGGGGCTCACATATGAGACTCATTCCCTGGGGAGAACTGAGTTTGTATGTAATTCCTCTCATACTGGATATAAATGCACCTGTGTCTCTGTCAATAAAGAATGAAAGAATGTGATGCTTTGAAGTGTCCTCATATCTTCAAGACTTGATAACAAGTGAGTCTCAGTTCCAGACTTGTGATCTTTAATTGTTTTCAGTAACATATCTCTTGTGACTTGCTAAACAACCAATGGTAGAGCAGTGTGTCTCACTTTGGGACCTGTGAGATAAAAGCAGTACAAAAACACAAAGTCAGACTGCTGCTTCTGCCTAGCATTGCAGCAGTCTTGAGATCACTATCACACCTCTTTTTCTGCTTTAAACCGTGTCAATTATTTCAAGAATTGAGGTGTCATTGGTGCCTGTTTTACCCTAAGTGTCCTCATCTGAGTGCACTTTTGTTCTTAGGTTGTGTCACAGGCTGAAGAAAAACAAGAATAGCTGTCCCCTCTTGTAGGCCCCTCCTGCCTTCATTAGTTCCTCTCTGTATGATTCTTTGGGATTATTTTCAAAGATACATCTAGATTCTAGTATTAGCTTTTAAGGAATGTGTACATGTGTAGACACAAAAACCTTTAAATTAAGAGACTAAGGGGGTGGATCAAAGCAAGCACTGGGAAGGTAAAGGGGTAAAGGTGGCAATATACTCAGCACACTTATAAGAAAAAAGTAAAATGTAAACAAGAAAGTCTATTCATTACTTGTATGCTTATTTATCCATCTTCATCCCAGCTACAAAGACAACTAAGTTGTCAAGTTTAGGACCTTTGGAGAAAATAAAATAAAATAAACAGAAAATCTAAGAAAGCAAAACTCAATGGGGCTGGAGAGATGTCTTAGCGGTTAAGCGCTTGCCTATGAAGCCTAAGGGCCCCAGTTAGAGGCTCGATTCCCCAGGACCCACGTTATCCAGATGTACAAGGGTATGCACGTGTCTGGAGTTCATTTGCAGTGGCTTGAGGCCCTGGAGCACCCATTCTCTCTATCTGCCTCTTTCTCTCTCTGTCACTCTCAAATAAATAATAAAAATAAACAACAAAAAAACTCACTGAATGCCTTTTCTGGATGGAAAGAGGACTCTCCCTGCCCTCAATTTATAGGAAGGAGGAGCTAGAGGAAGATAGGTGAGGTATGCTGACTTCCCTCCCAGAGGGAATGAGACATAATAAATAAGGGGAAAATAAAAGTAGCTCGGATGGGTTCCTCTTTTATGGATCTGGGAGAAGTTCTCATGTGTGTTACTCCTCCATACTTGGAAGATCTGGGATTGATGAGAGTAGTGGGGCCAGAGGTAACGTTCTGGAACTGCATGACACTGAGCTTCCAAGTAGAAGGAATGTGAAGAGGTTGAGTGTGACAAAGCGATTTGGTGTGAAAAAAGAAGACAGTTGATGATCTGTTTGGGAACCGTAATAGGTAGACACTCCTCCACTTGTACATATAAAGGTTTGTCTGCCACTGAGGGAAGAAGAGAATCATTAAGACCAGGGACAGCCCAGTGGCTGTGTTCCAGTCTCTGGAAGCTTTCATAACAACAGAAAAGTGAGTTGGGAAAAAATGACTAAGCCAAGCAGATGAACTTCTGGAGTCCCCAGGGAAGGGTATCCAGCAGCAGAAACTACCACCAGGAAACCCACACTTTTTAAAATTTTTTTGCTTATTTATTTGAGAGTGACAGACACAGAGAGAGAAAGAGATGGATAGAGAGAGAGAATGAGCACGCCAGGGCCTCCAGCCACTGCAAACGAACTCCAGATGCATGTGCCCCCTTGTGCATCTGGCTAACGTGGATTCTGGAGAATCAAGCAGCCAATGGGGGTCCTTAGGCTTCACAGGCGAGTGCTTAGCTAAGCCATGTCTCCAGCCCAGCCAGATCCACATTTAAGAAATACTTCTGTGTGTTCACCCAGAAGCCAGCCACCACATACCTGCTGGGAAAAAAAACCAACAAAAAGAGTTACAGGTTAGACAGTGCCTTTATTCTTAGGCAAAAGGTGAAAGCTTTCTTAAACTCTTATCTTCATATTGGCATAAGGTAAGGACAATGGTCTTCATGGAATGTTTCTAAGAAACAGACTGGATTATAATGAAAGAAGAACAAAGAGGAATTCTTCATTGGCCAGGTTTGTCATATTTGTTGATCAGAATACCTGAGCAAGGTTAAGTGATTATCAACTGGAGCTGAGCTAGATGCCTCCTTCCTGCTTGCTAGCTGTCATAGAAAATGCTATGAGGCCTGCTGGGGGTGACAGGTTGTCAAGAGGATTACTCAACTGCTTATCCACTTTGCATGCTACACAACTGGCTAGCCAGGCAGAGGGTACCCACTGGTACAATGTGGCATGACTGGTTTAGGGAAAACCAATTATTCTCTGATTAAATCTAACACCTGCTCCATGGGAGGGAATTCATGCCTGGTATGGAAAAATTAGTCAAAAGCCTATGCCTGGGAAGATCACATACCCTAGATAGGAATGAATGAATATGTTGTGCCCATCAAATTGCCCTATAAATATTTACATCATCATCATAATCATCATCATTATTATTATTATTATTATTGGCTTTCGAGGTAGGGTCTCACTGTGATCCAGGCTGACCTGCAATTAACTATGTAGTCTCACGGTGGCCTTGAACTCATGTGACCTCCTGAGTGCTGGGATTAAAGGTGTGCACCACCACAGCTGGCTATTTACATTATTTTTGCATCCATATATTAGTGCCTTTCTCACCTTGGCTCAGAGAAGCTTCACCATGCTGTTGACAGTGACTACTGGAGTGATTCAAACCTTATCAAAGTGCTGAGAAGAAGTGATATCTGAGTGCTCAGGGCTAACTGAGACATGTTCATCACTGTCGCAAGGCTCAGGGAACATCCTGTAATAGGGGTAGAAAGAATACAAGTGTCAGAGGATGTGGCATACTTTGGAGTACTGTCTTCTGGACAAGAAGTGCCAATTGCTTCATTACCTGACAACAGCTGTCATTACCTTCACAAGGCCTAAACAATATTGGATTCATCAATATTTTGTCATGGATGATGAAGAAGGACATAAAAGGCATCAAAATAATAGAGGTACTTGTTGGAGGGAGGAAGGTATTCATAGAAGGAGTAAGAGGGGGATGTGTAAGAAATGGTGATGGGAGGTGTTGTAGTCAGCTTTAAGTTGCTGGGACAAACATAACTTATAGGTGGAAAGGTATAACTCAAGCTTATGCAATCCAGAAGAACACCATCAATGGCAAAAGAAGTTGGCTAACTCCAGCATCCAAGCAAAGAGAGAGAAAGAGAGAGACCTTTTCTTTATTCAGATAAACTTTTTAAAATTTAAATGGCCTCACTATTTTAAATATTTTTATAGGAAGACCCTAGAAGCTTAAAGTGGTAAAATAAAGTGTCAAAGAACACAAAACAGTGGCAGCTCTCTATATCATTTAATTGGGAAGTTGTAGTCATGTGTCTTGCTTTATGCAGCCATGTCTTCTTTTTCTACATTTAAATTTATTTCATCAGTTAGCATATAGAAATTTATATATCATTAATTATAGAATTTTTCAAACAAAATTTGTTTTAGCTGATTCTCATCCCTCCTTTCATCTTCCCAATCATCCTCTCTCCCCAACCCCCTTCTCTCACCTAATTCCCCCCGCCTTTCTATTTACATGATACACATGTCCTTCCACTCTTTCCTTATCCCTCTTCCTACTCATCTCTCTCTTTCTCTCCTTTTCAGTATTTTTTTATGTGTGTGTGTGTGTGTGTGTGTGTGTGTGTGTGTGTGTGTGTGTGATAAGGTTTCACTCTATCCCAGGCTGACCTGGTATTCACTATGTTGTCTCAAGCTGGCCTCAAACTCACCACGATCCTCCTATCCCTGCGTCTGGAGTGCTGGGATTAAAGGTGAGCACAACCACACCCAGCTCAACTCATCTCTCTCTTTTTGCTTTTAAAATTTGTTTATTTTTATTTATTTGAAAGCAACGGACAGAGAGAGAAAGAGGCAGATAGAGAGACAGAATGGGCACGCCAGGGCCTCCATCCACTGCAAACGAACTCCAGATGCATGAGCCCCCTTGTGCATCTGGCTAACATGGGACCTGGGGAACTAAGCCTCGAACTGGGGTCCTTAGGCTTCAAAGGCAAGTGCTTAACCACTAAACCATCTCTCCAGCCCTCAACTCATCTCTTTATCCACATCCTGGGCCACTTTTATATGTTTTACTCATATTTGTTCCCCTCATACATACATGTTCATAACATACTTATAGATATCATAAGCTAGGAGACGTCAGAGACAACATGCAGTTTTGGTACTTCTGAGTTATGTTCACTTCACTTAATATAATTACTTCCAAGTATCTTTCCTTCCCTTCCCATATAGCCTACCTTGATTCCAGAATCTCCTCCTGTCAAAGAAAAATCAACTTTTATGCATTTGAATATGTTTAGTTGTACTTACTCTCTAAGAATGAATAGAATATAATACGATAAATGTATTTTAGAAAGTACTTACCTATGGTAGACACATGACTTACTGAGTCCAGTTAATTTTTCATTGAAATATATATGAAAGATTGTCTGTCTTTAAAAATATTATTTAGTTTTATTTAGTTAGTTAAAAGCAGAGAAAGATAGAGAGGAGACAGACAGAAAGATTGGGTGCACCAGGGCCTGCAGCTGCTGCAAATGAACTCTAGATACATGTTCCACATTGTGCATCTGGCTTTATGTGGGTACTGGTGAATCAAACCCAGGATGTCAGACTTTGCAGACAAGCACCTTAACCACTGAATCAGCTGCCCAACCCAGAATCTATGCCTTTTAAAGTCACTTTCCTGGGACTGGAGAGATGACTCAGAGGTTAAGGAGCTTGCCTGCACAGCCTTAGAACCCAGGTTTGATTCCCCAGTTCCTATGTAAAGCCAGACACACTGAATGAAACATGTATCTGGACTTGGTTTGCCTTGTCTGGAGGCCCTGACACACCTGTGCTCTTGTGCGCTCTCTCTCTCTCCCTCTTTCTTTCTCCCTCTATCCCCTCCCTCTCTCTCCTAGCCCTACCTCTCTCTGTGTGTCCTTGCAAATAGATATCTTTTAAATCAATTTTACGCTATATGGTTAAATTATTTACTTATTTATTTTAGTAAAATATTTTTATTTATTTATTTGAGAGAGAGAGAGAGGAGGAAGAGGCATATATAGAGATAATGGCATGCCAGGGCCACTATCCACTGCAAATGAATTCCAGACACATGCACCACCTTGTGCATCTTGCGTATGTGGATACTAGGAAATTGAACCTGGGTCCTTACACTATGCAGGCAATTAAGCGCCTTCACTGCTGAACCATCAGTTCAGCCCAAAATTATTTACTAAATATACTAACCCAAAGATACCCTAAAGAGTCACATAATTAAAGTTCTAAAGTTTTCTCTCTGGATTTCATTTTGAATACCTTTTCCTTTCTAATGGCATTTTTCTAATATCGATAACAGAACTAAAACCAAAAATAGCAAGAGGGTTAAACTCCAAAGAGCAGGAACTGAGAAGATCAGTGTAATCAGCAAATTAGGGCTACGTACAAATCATGCAATTGGCATCGTGGGAGCAGCAAGGGCCATGCCATGTGGAGAGGAGAACACTCGACGTTGATAACTTTGATTAGCATTAACATTGATCGCATAATTCAGTTGCCTCCAGGATGTTTCATGATGCTAATAAATAAAAGATGAAACTCTTTAAGAATGGTGACTTCTATAGTATTGTAGACTGAGATGAAATACGCTATTTACTATTTATTTCACCTGCATTTTCCTTATGGAGCTATGATTGAGAGACTCGGACCCAGTGAGAAACTCGGACACAGTTGTTTCTCAGTAAAATGGAGACAGAGACAAAGATTTATTCAGGGGCCAGCTTCTTTCTCAGAGGTACCTTCTGTCCTCCTCCCAGTCTGACTTTTCACTCCCGAATGCCCCAACCTTCGCATCAATCTACTGTCTCTTCCTGCTCACAACTGGGTTGTCTCTAGATGCGGAGGTCTGCAGTTCAGGTTGCAGGTCTTTGTTGCCTCCCTGCTCCTCATAGTAAATGCAGCAGCAGCACAGATCAGCAGCAGGTTCGATGTTCTATGCTCTATGTGCGTGTTAGATGTGATGTATCCTAGCAATGTTCTCCTTCTCCCAAACTCTCTCTTTGTCTCTCTCAGAAATTTGAAGAACTTAAGAAACTCCAAATTCTCAAGTTGAAAAGTCCAATAATCAACTGAAAGCTCCATCTCTTCTGAAACATCCATCTCTTCCTGATATACCCCACATCTTACTTTTACTTCTGTGTTCTCGTAACTGAGAAGCATGAATCCTTTCATGGATAGGTAATCAGGCAGCCCAGAATCTTGTGTTTAAAGCCAGTTTCTAGCCAACTAATCCAAAAGCAATTCAGAGAGTAAACAGATCTTTCAGTATATCTACTAAATCTAGGCTTTTAGGATGTTCCCAGTGTTGAAGGACTCATTTTCCATTGATATCTTTGGACAATCCATAAAGAGATTTGTTTTTCCTAAAAAGTTGATATTTGCTCCCTACACCTTCAGCCTTTTGATGTTATCTTTGCATGTGAAGGCAAATGTTCATCTTGGCTAACATATACATTGCATTCCATATCTCTGCTTAGTGTATATACTTGAGATCATGAGCTTATCCCAGAGGAATTAATAACAATATACTATTATGCTTAATCTTAGGTGAGACTGAAGCTACAAGGAATTAATTGCTAAAATGAGAACAAAGTGCTAAATTTGAAACTAAGGATGCAACTGAAGACTCAATACCAATAGTGATCAATTACTACTTAGTTTTGACACCTTTTAACATCCCCCTAAAACATACTTCTACTTTTGACATGAAGAACTCTATTCTTTTTTTATCCCACTTTAACCATGGAAATAACTGTCACACATTTAAATATGCATATCACAATTATAGACATACACATGAAGAAAGAGATAGGTAGGGAGAGATCAAGATTCAGACAAAATATTGAATTTATGGCAGGAAAGATTGCTTAGGGGTTAAGGCACTTATATGCAAAGCCTAATGACCTGATTTCAATTTCCTAGTACCTACATAAAGCCAGATGTACAAAGTGGCTTATGAATCTGGAGTTCACATGCAATGGCTGGAGGCCCTGACATACCCACTCTTTTTGTCTGTCTCTATTCTATCTCTGTAATTGCTTTAATATGAATAAATAAATGTTTTAAAAATATTGAGTTTAGGGTAGGCTTTCAATTTGAGGATACTTTTAATATTCTGACTCTCCAAGATTCTAAGATAATTTTGCTATGTTATCAGTACATTAGTGCACAAATAATTGCACTCATCTGTTCCTCTATTTTCTCATATTTTCAAATTGCATATAATTCCATATATATTGCAGGTGGTTTCTTCACCTAAATGAATCTCTTGACACTACCAGTATTGCTACTGTTGTTAATACTCGCCTTACTAAATTAGACAATGCATAATAGAATTCTAGAGCACTGTTTGGCCCTCAGAAACCACTCAAGATATGCAGTTTTTGGGCTGGAGAGATGGCTTAGCGGTTAAGCGCTTGCCTGTGAAGCCTAAGGACCCCGGTTCCCCAGGTCCCACGTTAGCCAGATGCACAAGGGGGCGCACGCGTCTGGAGTTCGTTTGCAGAGGCTGGAAGCCCTGGCGCGCCCATTCTCTTTCTCTCTCCCTCTATCTGTCTTTCTCTCTGTGTCTGTCTCTCTCAAATAAATAAATAAATAAATAAATAAATAAATAAATAAATAAATAAAATTAAAAAAAAAGATATGCAGTTTTCATCTCATTCACTATACTGATTCACACATGTTCCAAATCACAAAGTACCATGAGTAAAGTGAATGCATAATCTGAGGACATTCCTAAGAATAAATGCCGTAAGATAACTCTGAGTCTATTTTGTGATATTCACCAATGAGCCTTATTTTCCCTCATCTATTAAGTTTATGAGTGCATTTTTAGGATCAGACTAGGTATCTGTACTTCTCTATCCCTTTTAAAGGTGTCAGGAATTGAAACACTTTTGCCAACTATCTCAAACTATAATTCCCATACCGATTTCTAATATCCCAGTTGATTTTTATTATTTTGCAGTAATGAAAGGTACATTGTTTTGCCATTTAACAGCCCAGAAAATTGAGACTGGGTGAAATTTATCAAATGCATGAGAAAGGGACTCAATGAGATTTCAGATGGATAAACTTTATAGCTAGGTTAGGAACCATGCATTTGACATATACATCTTTCATCCCTGAAATAACCCTCTGTCCACCTGAGTTAGAATTTAGATGCTGATTCCAGCAGTAGGCCTTCAGCCTTGATGTACTAGATACCAGCTGCATGGAGAAGCTCCCAATGGCTCCAATAGCCCAGAGGTATGCACTTTGCAGAGCTAAGAATAAAGAAGGAAAAAAAAAACTGTACAAGTTTTAAAAAAAAATACATTGCATATGAAGTGCTTACATGCCCACTAAATGAATATGATTCTAAAAAATATTCATTGGTCTAAAGGGTAGTTTTCTGGCCTTAGAGAGGAATTGGATCAAAGGCAGTCAAACTTGGTGAGCTATTCAAGATGGTAAATGTTATAAACTCCTTCATGACCTTCTCCCTGTCTCCTCTCACTCTTCCATCCCCAAATATTCATGAGTGGAAATAATCAACCTTTAGAGACTCCAAATAACAATTTTCAGGCCAAATTAAATGAAGTTAAAAGGCTTTTCAGTGTCTCCAAAATTTGCATAAATTACAAGCATGTATTAGAAAGATACTGAAAGTTAATTGGCTGATTTGTCAAAAAATATAACTTGATTAGAATTTTCTGTGTGTCTGACATAGAAATACTAGATCTTTAGCCTATTATTTGTGATCAAATATACATAGACTAACACACACACACACACACACACGCACACACACACACACATTAAAGTAGAAACACTCTTCTGAAAGCATGTACTTGTCATATTCTCCAAGAGCTGCATTGAAATATCTACTTGATTCTTTCAGAGTTTTGCAATCACTCCCTTATATCTGACATAGACCTGTGCTTAGAACTTATTTTGTATCCTTAGAATCTCAGGTGACAGCATTAATGCTGCATAAAACACCACAAACTATCAGGAGATCAAACCAAGTAGCAATTACCAAAAACATTTTTTCTGGTATCTTCCTCGATTTTCCTTTGGGGAGTGCTAACTCAGTAAGTGCTCACTGTACATAAACAAAGCACAAGCTATAACTCTGCAAAGAACTTACAGTCTTTTCTAAAGTGTTTTGGTTTGTTTGACAAAATAGTCTTTGGGGGAAGCTCTAATGGACAAAACCTAAAGATCCAAGGAAAGGAAATCTGATCCATTTGAAAAAGAATAAAGGGCTGCAGCGAGAACTAAAAATATATGCTGGTGCTCACTGAAAAAGTGCTGACTTCCTCTGTAAGGTCATCTTATAGGTCCACATTACACCACATAATAGTGTAATTAAAAAGTGCTGATGTTGGGTACCAGACAGAACCTGCCCTCTTCAACTGTTGTGAAAGCAACTATGAAGATATGACTGACTTCAGTGGGAGTCCCTGCATCTGATCTGCTGCATTGCAGTTTTATCAATAGCCCAGCATGCAATCAAACCTCATTAGCTTGGACCTCACTAATTTTGAAATTTACAGAAATTCAAATTTTGCTTAACATTGATTCTTGCTGATCTAGAAAGTGCCAGATAATTTCTGCTTTTGTGATTATAAGGGCTTTATTCACAAAATCAACATAGTCAAACTTCATGGTAATTGTTTCAACATGGGGTTTGCTATTGTATGAATCCAAATTTGGTACAGGTATGTATTGCTATGAGAAACAGAGATTCTGTGTTGACCTGGTTATTTCAAGTACAAAAACCTGTGTTATTGAAAGAATAAAGCTGAATACATCCCAAAGTAAATTATGTGTGTGAGGGTGAAGGTGGGATGATGAATCATGTTAGATTTTTATATCTTTAATTTTCTCATTTCTTTTACAAAAACATAATTTTATGAAGTATAAAATTACCAAAAATAAACAAAAGAAGTTGGGAAATAGTGGACATCTCCAAATATTATGGCATAAATTTAATGTTGTGGGCAACTAGTCAGTAAATATAATAAAAATATCCATTTCACCTTGATTTTATAATAAAACAAATTTTAAGACAATGTTTTTCTTGCTAATGGTATTTATAATATATATATTTTTTCAAATAAATGGTAGCCAATAGAATATGCCCTGACTTGGTAAAGTCGATGTTTGAGAGTTAAATACTATAACAGCTGTATATTGACTTTTGCCAGGAAAGTGACTATCATTTTTTCCCTTTCAGGATCCTAAATTACTACCAAATATCTTCTGTTATCTTTAAATCTTTACCCCACTCCCAATTAGAAGACTAAATATTTTCCATTTATTTTCTTATCTGATTAATTCATTAAGGAAATTAAGAATGTCCTCTCTCAACTCCACCCTTATTACCTGCACAGCTGTTAACATCTTCATTCACTGGGTAGGAGTGTCTGGAACTGAAGATAGCAGTTTTAGTTGTAATGTGTAATTCTGAAAATCTCAGTTAGAATAGGTCCAAATGCTATGCAGTCTAACACAGAGCTCACTGCAATGGAAACAAATGTCTATGGAAAAGTAATCTGCCTTCTCCTATGCATATTCCTCTTTGTCCTCTGTATCAGTCTCTGAACATTATCACTTACTCTGAATATTGTAGCCTGTATCAGTCCTTTTCTCTATATGCTCTGTGGAAGAATGGATGTTTTCACTGTTTCTTGATATTAACCAGATAGAATATGTGTGTACAGGTACTGTTATGACATTGTGCCATTTCTGTTGCATCCAAGCTCATAGTTGGTAGACTTGTTTCCTTGCACTGTTCACTGATGAGTTTTAGTATACTCAGCTTGTGTAGTAGGTTGTAGTACTAATAGCTGTGTATGAGTATTAATGCAACATACTGGGGGAAAACTGTTCTTTAATTTCATTTATAGTAGTGTTGTAAAACACTAGCCTCCACACATATTGAAGAAAATTGCATAAAATACAATTTCAGATGGAATTAAAGACAATTATCCATAACAACAGTAAATCTAGAAGAGCACTTACTTATTAAATTATAAGTGCCATGAGAAGAGGTTTATTATATAACCTATTTCATAACTTTTGGATATTTAATGTGACAAAATCGGTATATTGGTTATAGGGACAAAATACCTGACCAGAAACAGCTTATGGAAGGAAGAGTTGTTGTTTATTTTTTATCACTTAATTTTTTTAGTGAAAGTATTCATCATGGTTGGCAAAAAGCATGGCAGGAGCAGACAGCTAGCATAAGATCTTCACATCACCAGGAAAAAAGTAAAAGTGCCAAAGCAGCAAGTGGAGCTGAACAATAACACCCCAAAAATTTTGTCTAGGGACACCTCTCTTCCAGCAAAGTGTACTTCAAAAAGGCTCCATTCCTAAAAAGAGCTGCCAGCTGAGGATTAAGCATTGAAACACACAGATGACATACATTTTACATTCAAGCCTCCACATTCTACTCCTGGCCTTCATAGATTTTGGTATGCTCATGATGCACAATGCAGTCAGTCAAGCTTTAAATATATTCATTGTTTTTAACCAATTCCAACACTATTCAAATTTCTAAAAGTTTTATCCGAGACTTAAGGCACTCTCCTAACCATTAAGTCTTTTTTTTTTCATTAGTTATGTACATACTCAGTGTGTAAACAGCCATTTTGGTACTATCATTAGCCTCCTCCCTGTTCTACTCCCTCAGAAGGGACCCTCCTCATTGGAGATTGTGGGTCATGCATTGTGGGGGTAGCCATTCATTATGGGGAAGAGGCAATGTCTCTGTGCATAATGTCATTCCCATCCACCTACAGTGTAGAAGGGTTCTCCTTTTTATACATCCTCGCCAGCATTTATGGTCATTTGTTTTCATGATGGTAGCCAATCTGATAGGAATGAAATGGAATCTCAATGTAATTTTAATCTGCATTTCCCTGATGACTAGGGATGTACAACCTTATTTTAGATGTCTGTATGCCATCTGTATTTCTTCTTGTGAGAACTCTCTGTTTAGTTCCATATCACATTTTTAATTGGCTTGATTTCTTATTATTTAATTTTTTGAGTTCTTTGTATACATTAGATATTAATCCTCTATGAGATGTATAGCTGGCAAAGACTTTTTTTTCCCATTCTGAAGGTTGCCTCTTTACTTTATTCACAGTGTCCTTTGCCTTACAAAATCTTTGTAATTTCATGAGGTCCCAGTGGTTAATCTGTGATTTATTCCCTAAGCAATTTGGGTTATATTCAGAAAGTCTTTGCCAAGAACAATATGTTGAAGGGTTTCCCCTACTTTTTCCTCTAGCAGTTTCAGGTCTGATATTAAGGTGTTTGATCCATTTAGACTTATTTCTTTGAGCATTGAGAGAGAAAAGAATCCATTTTCACCCTTCTCAGAAACAGATCCAGTTTTCCCAGCACCATTTGCTGAAGAGACTGTCTTTTCTCCAATGACTATTTATAGCATTTTTATCGAATATAAGGTGGCTATAGCTACCCGGACTTATATCTGAGTCCTCTATTCTGTTCCATTGATCTACATGTCTACTTTTGTGTCAGTACCACACTGTTTTTGTTACTATGGCTCTGTAGTATAGGTTAAAATCAGGTATGGTGATACCACTAGCCTTATTTTTGTTGCCCAATATTATTTTAGATATTTGAGACTTTTTGTGCTTTCAAATGAATTTTTGGATTTTTTTTTTTATTTCTGTGAAGAATGACCTTGGAATTTTGAAGGGTATTGCATTAAATGTATAGATTGCTTTTGGTAAGATTGCCATTTTCACAATACTGATTCTTCCAATCTAAGAACAAGTATGTCTTTTCATTTCCTACTGTCTTCTGCTATTTCTTACTTGAGTATTTTAAAATTTTCATTGTAGAGATCCTTCACTTCCTTAGTTAGGTTTATTCCATGGTACTTTATTATTTTTTTTTTTTGATGCAATTGTGAATGGGAGTGCATATCTGATTTCATCCTCTGTGTGTTTTTTGTTAGCATATAAAAGGGCTACTTATTTCTGTGTGTTTATTTTGTATCTTCCTACATGGTTATCAGGGTTTATCAGCTCTAACTGGTTTCTGATAGAGTCATACAGCATCATGTCATCTGCAAATAATGATAAGTTGAACTTTTCCTTTCCAATTGGTATCCCTTTTATGTGTGTCTCTTGCCTTACATCTGTGGCTAAGATTTCCAGTATTATATTAAATAAAAGGGGGGACAATGGACAACCTTGTCTTATTCCTGATTTTAATGGAAAAGATTCAAGGTTTTCCCCATTTAGTAATATGTTAGCTATAGGATTGTCATACATAGCTTTATTATGTTGAGATATATTCCTTCTACTCCCAGTCTCTGTAGGACTTTTATCATAAAGGGATGTTGGATTTTGTCAAATGTCAAATGCTTTTTCTGCATCTAATGAGATGATCATGTGATTTTTGCCCTCAGTCCATTTGTACAATGTATTACATTTATTGATTTGTGTATGTTGAACCATTCCTGCATTTCTGGGATAAGGCCTACTTCATCAGGGTGAATGATCTTTCTGCTATATTCTTGCATTCTGTTTGTCAATATTTTGTTGAGAATTTTTGCATCTATGTTCATGAGGGAGATTGGTCTGTAGTTTCCTTTTTTTGTTCTATCTTTGCCTGGTTTTGGTATCATGCTGATGCTGGCTTCATAAAAGGAGTTTGGTAAGATTCCTTCTTTTTCTGTTTTATGGAAAAGTTTAAGAAGTATTGGTGTTATTTCTTCCCTGAAGGTCTAGTGAAATTCACCAGTGAATCCATCTGGGTCTGTAATTTTTTTTATTTGGGAGAATTTTGATAACTGCTTGGATCTACATACTTGCCATAGGTCTATTTAAGTAATTAATTTCATATTGATTTAATTTAGGTAGGCCATATAAATCAAGGAAATCATTTCTTTCAGATTTTCATACTTAGTAGAGTATATGTTTTTACAGTATGTCCCTATGATTTCTTGAATTTCTCTGGTGTCTGTTGTGATGTTGCCTTTTTCATCTCTAATTTTATTAATTTGTGTCTCTTCTCTCTTTCTTTTCATCAGATTTGCTAAGGGTTTATCAATCTTGTTTATCCTTTTGAAGAACCACCTCTTTGTTTCATTGTTTCTTTGGACCATTTTTTATGGTTTCTATTTCATTAATTTCTGCCCTAATCTTTATTATTTCTTCCCATCTACTGCTTTTCAGTTTGCCTTTTTCTTATTTTTCAAGGCTTTAAGGTGAAGTATTAAGTTTTTTCCTTGAGACCTTTCTAATTTCTTAATATAGGCACTCAAAGCTACAAATTTCCCTCTTAGGACTACCTTCATTATGTCCCAAAGGTTTTAGTATGTTGTATTATCATTATCATTTGACTGTATGAACTTTTTTATTTCCTTCTTAATTTTTTCATTGACCCATTCATCATTTAGGAATGTATTGTTTAGTTTGCATGATTTTGTGTATGGTCTATAGTTTTTCTTGCTATTGATTTGTAGTTTGATTCCATTGTGATCAGATAGAATGCAAGGAATTATTTCAGTTTTTTTGTATTTGTCAAGGTTTGCTTTGTGTCCTATTATTTGGTCTGTTTTAGAAAATTGTCCATGTGCTGCTGAGGAATGTGTATTCTACAGCATTTGGATGAAATGTCCTGTATATATCTGTTAGTTCCATTTCTTCTATGACCACATTTAACCCAGATGCCTCTCTGTTTATTTATTTATTTATTTTGCCAGGATAACCTATCAGTTGATGATAGTGGGGTGTTAAAATCACCCACTACAATTGTGTTTGGTGTTATCTGTAACCTTAGTTCTAATAGTGTTTGTTTGATGAAGTTGGGGCCCCCCATGGTAGGTGCATATATGTTTAGGATTGTAATGTTCTCCCATTGGAATGTGCCTTTCATCAATATAAAGTGACCTTCCTCTTCTTTCCTAACTAGTGTTGGACTGAAGTCTACCTTGTCAGATATTGGGATAGCACCTCCTGCTTGTTTTCTAGGCCCATTTGCTTGGCACACCCTTTTCCAACCTTTTATCCTAAGATATTGTCCTTCCTCTGTGGAATGGTGAGTTTCTTGGAGGCAACAAATTGAAGGATCCTGCTGTTTAATCCAGTCTGCAAGCCTATGTCTTTTGTTGGGGCAGTGAGGTTGTTGATATTAAGAGATATTATTGAAAGCTGTGTGTTTACTTTTGCCATCTTTTTGTAGTTCTTCCAGTTTCACCTTTTACTGTCTTGTATTAACTAGTATTTGACTATGGTTTGTTTTTCCTCGGTTCCTTATATGTGTGCTTTTCTTTCTCTTCAGCATGGAGGATTCTTTCAATTATTTTCTGTATAGTTGGTTTTGTCTGCAAATATTCCTTTAGCTTGATTTTGTTGTGGAATGTCTTTATTTCTCTGTTTATTTCAATGGATAGCTTTGCAGGATAAAGTAATTTTGGTTGACAGTTTTTATCTTTCAGAACTTGGAATATATCACTCCCAGCCCTTCTGGCTTTTAAAGTTTGTGTTGAGTAATGTGCTGTGATCCTGATGGGCTTGCCTTTATATGTCACTTGATTTTTCTCCCTAACTGTTTTCTATATATTTTCTTTGGTTTGTATGTTTGGTAGTTTAATTTTAATATGGCGAGGAGAGGTTCATTCCTGGTTTTGTCTGTTTGGTGTTCTAAAGGCTTTCTTTATCTGCACTGGCATCTCTTTTCCAATTTGGGGGAAATTTTCTTCTATAATTTTCTTTTTATAAAACACTTACTGTGCCTTGGGAGTGAAATTCTTCTCCTTCTAATATCCCCTGAATTTTTATGTTTGATCTTTTCATAGTGTCCTGAATATCTTGAAATTCCCATTCATACTTTCCTATTAGTTTGTCTTTCTCTTTTTGGAATGTATTAGATCTGCCACCTCATCTTCTAGTTTACATAATCTGTCCTCTCCTTCATCCATTCTACCTGTGAGATTTTCTACAGATTTTTCTTTTTTTTTATTTCACTGACTGTGTTCTCCATAGCTAATATTTCTGACTGGTTTTCCTTTATTATGTATATTTCCTTATTTATGCCTTGTATTGACCTCCTTATTTCATTAAATTGGTTTCCTGTGTCTTCTTTGATTCCTTTTATTTTTCTCTTTGATTTCTTTGAACATATTTATAATCATTCTTTTGAAATCTTTCTCAGGCATTTCCTCTAAATTAATTTCACTGCTAATACTTTTTGGTGGATTTATATTGTCTTGATTTTTGGTGTTTCTTGTGTTATAATTTACATATTTTTGCATTTTGGATTAACTTAATACTTGGATTTCCTAATTAGCTACAGTATTATTGGATGCATCAATCATTCTGATGTTATATATCTTCAGGATAGGAGCTTAAGGTGCTAGGTGTGGTTCTTAAAACTCTCAGAGTATATACAGAAGTGACCCCTAGATGTTGGGCTTGCCTGCTGTGAGAGTATTCAAGTAGGCTGAGTGGAACAAACTACAGGCATGTTCTAAAATTTCACTAAACAATGTACACATTCAATGAAAAACAGCACAGAGTATTTATGCAAAAGTAGGTATTATGACAACCAGATCCTCTAACAAAGTCACAGTTCCTTAGTATGTGTGTTGCCCCACATCCTTAATCCTATTAATTAGGAGGCTAAGATTTCTGGTCTGTTGAGGGCTCCAAGTCAGCTTAAGACCAAGTGAAACCCTTTCCTACTGAACAACAGAAGAGGAAACAATGCCACTACAAATCAGGAAACAACAAATGACAAACCCAAAAGATAGCTTTTTTAAGAATGGCAAATCTGGCCATCCATTAGATTTAACATATAATTTATCCTGACATAGAACATGCAATTAGCACTTCTGATTCAAGTCTTTTACCAGACTTATTTGATGGGTACTGACCTGGTGTAATCCCAGTTACCTTTTGGGATGGTTTTGGTCTCAGTTATGTTATGCTTCTGCTTGGGTCCCTTTTTGCTGCACTGTGGGTTCAGGTAGACTGGCTGAGTCACTGGATCATTGTTATGGTCACTGGTTCTGGGTGCTGTGCAGGTGAGCTCCCTTCCCCAGGTCTCTGGTGCTTGCTGGCATTTGTGCTTCTGGTGGTGGAGGAAGGTTGTGGATGGTGGCTTTAGGTCTCCCACATGATCCTCTTCCTCATGAGCTGTTCCTCCTTTCTTCCATGCTGTCCTCCGTTCACTTTTCTTGAGCTTGTGAAGAGGCCGGTGTGAGTGGAGAATCCTCTCCACTAGCTTTTCCTGCAGCCCAGGCCGAGCCTGGAGGCTGTGGCTCCTCAGACCTGGTGCCACCGCTGCTGGAGCCACTTCTGCCTGCTTCTGTGGACCAAAGGTGCTCAGGGTCTCTCCTTCTCTGCTACAATGGGTAATTTCTTATACACCTCACTTTTTAGTAAAATAGTGCATTTTTTTTTTTTTTTTTGATTTTTATCCCCTAGGCTGCTTTGGCATGGTTCCTATGCCACCATCTTAACAAAAAGCTCATCCTTACCCACATTTCTTTCTGTGACTATCTTTGTATGTTTCATATCCTACTCTATATGTTTCTCTCTTTCATTGTAATCTGAATAAGAGCAGCAAAAAGAAGTCAAACCATGCAGTATATTCTTTTCTGTCTTGAAATTAACTCCCTCAAACACACCAGTCTATAACTTTTAAATTCAACTTCAATCAAGTTCTTAGGACCATGGCAAAATAAAGGCTGATTCTTTGCCAAAATGTGATATGAAGTGCTTCTCCCTTAGTTCCAAAGTCTTCATTAACTGAGATTCCATTTCCATATTTCTTTCTGCATTCTGGTCCTCTAAACTCTCACAAGAAGGGCACATCAAGTTCTGCCTATTACATTCCATGGCTTCTCTAGTAAGAAGCTCAAAATTATTTCATATTCCTCTTGCAAAGAAGTTCTGAAAGACTAAGTAGTACTACATGCAGGAATGTCACAGCAATGACTACATTTCTTGGTACTAAGTTTCTATAGTAGTTACTTGCTCATTCCTCAGGCAAAGTACCCAACTAGAAGCATATTATGAATAGAAGGGATTATTCTCAGCCTACGGTTTTGAGTGCATGTCTGTCATGACAGGGCAAGCATGACAGAAGCAGAGACTGTGTCACATCTTCACATCAAGAGGGTGCAAGTAGAAAGTACCAGAGGAGGGGCTGTAGAGCTTATTCAGTGGTTAAGGTGCTTGACTGTAGAGCCTAAGGACCTTGGTTTAATTCCTCAGTATCTACATAAAGCCAGTGGTACAAGGTGTTACATGCATCTGGAGTTTGTTTGTAGTGGCTAGAGGCCTTGGCATGCCCATTCTCTCACTCTGCCTCCATATCTACCTCTCTATCTCAAATAGATAAAAATTTTAAAAAGGAAAGTTCCAAAGCACCAAGCAAGACTAGAGTAGAATACCTCAAGTCTACCCCCAGCAACACACCTCCTCAAGCAAGCCTCTGCCTCCCAAAGGCTCTGCAAACTTACCAGACAGCACCACCAGCTGGGCATTAAGCATTGATGTAAGGGAAATTTGACATACAGACCATTGCATTCATGTCTTAGATGCTGTGTAAATCCTTGGTGATTAAATATATAAATAAGTGACAGAATACTTGTGATTTCATAATATTTCCACTTTAAAATAGGGCATGCACCTGATCATTACTAAAATCAGCAAACATCCAAAATGCAAAGTGAAAGGAAAGATAAGACAAAAAATAAAACATCTAAATTCACTTGTGAATATGAATCCTTTTCTCCAAGGACCTGATTATATATGGAGATCTCAAAATGATACGAGTAGAATTTGAAGACCACTTCATCAGTTTTCAAGTCACCATTGCTGACGTCCTGACATCTTTTCAGAAAATTTGATTTGCCCAGTTGTAGTACACGCCACTACAGAAGCAAGGGTTTGCATCTTAAAGCATCATCCACTAAAGTGTAAGTTTCATGGCCTAGCCTATAGCACATTTGACAGAGACTTAGAAAAACTTATTTTCCTGATTAAATTATTGTAAAATGTATTAAATGTGCTCGATGTTTTCTGTGTCCAGTCCCATAATAATAAGTAAAGTATTTTATTTTAAATTTTGTTTGATATTTAAAGAAACAGACTTATAGAGATTAAATAATTTTCACAAAATCTTCCAACTAGTAGTGGTCTGAATTGCTTTGCAGATACAATCTGCTTAGCACTAGGCATGTACTTCCAACCATGTTATTGTTGATGTACAGGGAACTCCTCCTGACAAGGAATGGGGTATAAATCTCCTTTCTGCAACAGATGAAAGGCAGACGTACACAGCAGCTGATCTAAAATAAAAAGAGCTGAGGTCTTTGGCATCATTTTAGTAGAGAATTCTCCCAGATAAAGCAATTAGCATCTATTTCTACCCTAGGTGAGAATACCAATGCATTCAAAACAGGATCAGGCAACTATCATGGATTAGTAAAAAACAAAACCAGCAATAAGAAATTCCACATGAACCTCTATCACCTATGGATATCCATTGTTTTGTGATTCTTAAATAGGAATTATAAATAAATATCAGAGTATTTCTGTATGTATTATTTGTAATATGCTGTGTATGTACTTTTCATTGATTTCAATTGCATAACATTTTCCATCTCTGGCAATCATTAAGCCCTCTTCTGAATTGCCAAAGTTCCAAAATAAAACACCTTGTACAGAGTTGCTACAAATAGTTGTATAAATTCTATGAACTCCAAGATAAATATCACAGTCCCTTTCTATGATATTTCATGGAGATATATATATATATATATATATATATATATATATATATATATATATATGGCAATTTATATCTTTAAAATTTGAATATTAAATATTGAACAATTTAAAAATAGTGCCATAGTCATACCACAACTATCTCAGGTGATGGCTGTAAAAAGTTCTATTGGTGGGTAGAGTTCTAAGAGATTTGGAGACAGTGTGTGCAAGGCAAGTAAACAGTGTCATTTATGTAATGCTGTTCTTCACTGGCTTATTGCATCTCCTATGTCATGCATACTTCTATTTAAGCCTTGTCTTGGCATAGATATTAATACTGTACTCTTTTACTCTCAAGCATTTTCTAGTTTGGTCAATAAGTTATGGCCACCTTCATGTCTTGTTGCATACTAGTCATGATATTCACTTCCCTCCTTTCAAGTCATAGAACACATAGCACATTATTTTATACTTATGTGCTTCTCTTTCCTGCTATATAAAATCCTCATTTTATATACTAGCAATTTCTCTAGGTGTTATTTTGTACTTCTTTCTCTCCATACCTTCTGCGAAGATTCATGTATATAAAAATTCCTAAAATCCAGAACTGTTACATCCTAGGCTTATTGCACTTGTATTCTAGTGCTTTGCAGAGTGTCTATTATATAAGACATGATATTTTCTAGGCACTGAAAAGCACACAGTTCTTAAGGAAAGTTCGATGGGACATATTCCACCTCTCCTTATCCCAGTATAATTGGAAGACACACAAACATCATTACCCACTCAAGCATTTTCTGTGGGTACACTGTCTCTCAAACATGTGGCAGACACTGGTTAGAGAGCATGTATGCAGCTGAAATGACATGTTTTCCAAGATGTTTCTCCTGCCCGGACTGCTCCATTTTCTACATAATTCTTAAATCCCTGATCATCTTGTGAGCTGCTCAAGTTCTTCAAATAATTTGGGATTTTTCTTATAACAGAATCTTTTTCTGTTATCTATACCCAAGTACTTCCATGCCACAGAAAACACAAAGAGAATTAGCTTGCAAACTCTCCATGAGGGTAGATGTACTAAGCAATCACAACACATTTTTATTGCAATTAGCTCAAAGCCAAGGCTGATGGAGGCATTAGACTTAACTCCACTCCAGATGTACATAATAACATCTACGTAATCATATGTTCCTCTACAAATGGAGATTGTAAGGTTAAGCTGAGAGAACTCCCTGCTTCAGAAAGCTCCCTTTCAGATATTATCACAATTTCTCCAGATGTTTATTAAGCATACACTCCCTTATCATCTGCTTCCAACCACAAGACAGCTTCTGTCTTTGCTGATGCTCAGCTGTATTAGTATGTGGGTCACAGGCAAGTCTCCACATCTTCACTATCTAATTATTGTTTATGGTTTTACTTTGGATTCTGTCCTTCAATTACCTACTGTGTATTGAACAAACATACTAAATTCCCCCTCTATTTATTATATCTTCTATAAATCGTATTGCCCATCTAACATAATAACTTTCCAAATAGCCTAAATTTCTTGATAGCTTAAGTGTAGGGTGTGCAACTGTAGGGCTTCAATACTGCATATTGGAAAAAAAATGATAGACTTTTTAAACCCTCCAAGTGCATGTTTTTTATTAAAGTTAATTTCCCCCTTGGTAGAGACTGCCTCACAGCTAGGACTATATCGAGGAAATATTATAAAATAAAGGCATACTATCCTATTTTAATACTTCTAAATGTTTCTAGGTTTTAAAGGAAACTAAAACCACCAAGGAAGCTACATTTTTAGGGAGAAATTTCATCAGCGCCAGTCAGACAGGGGAGCTGTGCATGTCACTTATTCCTTTGAAGGGACCCACCAGGAATTGGTTATAGAGAAGGAGGGCATCACATTCTCCAATATAGTTTTTGAGATTTGTAAAGGCAGAACTGTGGCTGCCAGGAAGTCCTTGGGCTGTCTGTCATAAACAGTAATCAGTTGGAACTGATTACTTGACTTTGGTCATTTTCATCTATAAACAAATTCATAAGTTTCTCAGACAAATATGGGTGGGATGGCAAATTTAAATTTCAAATGAAAAAATATCTTCCTGTAATGAGTTCACATACCTTTTATTTAGACTTCCAAGTGCCAGCATAATGTAATTAGTTTTGATGTTGTTTCTTTCCAGCACTTGGGAGAAATCACATCATCAATCATATTATCAAAATTAGATATGGAGAAGGCCTAGGATGTCACCAGTACCCTCCCCATGCCAGTACAGACTTGCTTTATAACCAGTCTGATGTACTTCTTAATATTTCCTTTAATCTAATATTAAACTTCCCCTGTGATCAAGCATCTACCATTTCCATTGTAATGAAATAAATATGAAGAATGAACTGTGAGTTTTCTTAAAATGTATCTATGTTTATTCTTTGCTTTTTGCCAATAAATAAAGATTACAGTAAATACAATGGAAATAGGTATGAATCCAATATGCTATGATCAATAATTTCAATGTTCAGCAATACTTACTGTTAAAGATTGGGAAAAATTTTATGGAACTATATAACTCTATACATAACATTAGTTGTTATAATAGTAAGTGTTATTTTATAATAAACTTTTATTAGTTGCTTTTTCTTGCTGTTCCAATGCAACTTTATTTACAAACAGTGGGTACATGAGGCTGGGTACATAGTTAAAGGCTCTTGATGGCAAAGCATATTGGTCCATGTTCAATTCCCCAACTACCCACATAATGCCCGATGCCTCCCAAGTGCTGGGATTAAAGGTTTGTTTCACCATGCCTGGCTATTAGTAGCTTTTTTTTAAAAAAAAAAATTGTTTATTTTTGTTTATTTATTTGAGAGCGACAGACAGAGGGAGAAAGAGTCAGAGAGAGACAGAGAGAGAATGGGTGCACCAGGGCCTCAAGCCACTGCAAACGAACTCCAGATGCATGTGCCCCCTTGTGCATCTGGCTAATGTGGGTCCTGGGGAACTGAGCCTTGAACCAGGGTCCTTAGGCTTCACAGGCAAGCCCTTTACTGCTAAGCTATCTCTCCTGCCCATTAGTAGCTTTTTTAAACCTTCGATTTTTAACATGATATAGATAAGTAGGTAAGTAGGTAGGTAGGTAAATAGATAGATAGCTAGCTAGCTAGATAGATAGACAGACAGACAGATAGATGATAGATTGTGCTTTAAAATAAACATTATTAAGAGTCTATAAAATTAACTTACTGATGTATCAACATGCAATGATTTTATTTGTCTTGAAACTCTGTCTTTTAACCTCCCATGTCAAAGTTACCTCTGAGTTTCTTCGGTAAGAATTTGTTTAGATTTTTATCATGATAAATTCAGCCCAGAATATAATTTTTTTACTTGCCTATAAGACACACATATTCTGAATCCAGAGTCTATTGATTTGAATTCCAGAACCATCATCTACCAGCTGTGTTTCTTTGAAGCTACTCACTTGAGTCAGTCACTAAACCTCAAGTCGGCTCCATTTCCTAGGTCACTTCAGGGTAGTTAAATTTATTCCATCATCTCACACCTAAGCTGTGGCTCAAAGAGTGCTGAGCTTAGAAGGGCTTTCATCTTCCTTTTTCATGTCACACTAATTCCTGGCCATTTTGTAAGCTTCTTTCTCCATTTGTAGGAGGGGAAGATGTGAGAAAAAGACACCCTTTCCATTTGTTGGCTGCAATGAAGTCTTTCTGATGTCACTGTGGCTTGGTTTACCCCATTTAATGTTGGCGGCATCTACAAATTACAAGCAGCCCATGTTTTCAACATGCTCTCTCCATTTTGAATTGATGGCTTGTCAACATACTTGCTTCCATCTTAAAGCACTCTTTGGAATTGGGAATACCTCAATACTTAAATGACTAATCAACTGAGATGAGGTGGGGAGTTGATGCATCTTCTACCTAAGGTAGTATTAAGTCTTTTTTTTTTTTTTGACTGTGAAACTTTTTTTTAATTTTATTTTTTAATTTTTTTATTAATAACTTCCATGGTTATAAAAAATACCCCATGGTGACACCATCCCTCCCCCCACTTACTCCTTAGAAACTCCACTCTCCATCATACCCTCCTCCTATCTCAATCAGTCTCTTTTTTACTTTTGTTGTCTTGATTTTTTCCTCCTCTTATGATGGTCTTATGCAGGTAATGTCAGACACTCTGAGGCCATGAATATCCAGGCCATTTTGTGTCTGGAGGGAGGAGGTTGGATGGAGTCCTGCCCTTCCTTTGGCTCTTACATTCTTTCTGCCACCTTTTCCACATTAGACTCTGAGCCTTGGAAAGTGTGATACAGATATTGCAGTCATTTCTTTCCATCACCATGATACCTTCTGAGTCATCCCAAGGTCACTGCGATGTGAAAAGAGAAGATTCTCAACCAAAAGTGAGAGTAACATTAATATTAGGATGTGAACATTAACAGAAGTGCTTACTGGGCAGTTTGATAAGCATAGTATATATATTTGGCTAGACAGCAGCAGATGTTAGACCCCTAGGGCTCATGACTATGCCTGTTTTAAGTTTTCAGTATCAGGGATGTATTCACTTCCCATGGAGCAGGCCTCAAGTCCAATTAGAGGGCAGGTGGTTTCCCCCATGACAGACATGCCACTATTGCACCCATTGGCTCATTTGGCCTGGCTAGCCAATTATAAGGCTTGCAGTGTCCACTGATGAGTATCTTCACTGGTGATTTTTCTTTCTCCCATTGAACTGCATGCAGAATAGCTTCTTCTAGCTTTCTGTCTGCTGGTCTACTTGGAGGGAGTTATCAGCTCAGTTCCAGTGAGATTTCTCACTGTCCTTGCAGCCCAAGTAAATAGAGTCTTCAGCAACAGGGTCTTACCATCTAATCCTGGTGAAAAACCAAGGACCTCGGCAATGGCCTATAATGTTTTGGGGGACATCAGGGATCTCCCTGGCCAACAACTCAGTGGAAGGTATCCTATTCCTGGCACTGAAAATTTTCTAGCAACCATCTATGGCTCCTGAGTGTTCCATTGTCCAAAAAAGTAAGATTACATATGTTTTATTTATATCATCTTAGATTTTGAATAGCTGTCCCTCCACCTTTCCTTTACTCAATCTCTTTCCAGACCTCATTTTGGGCCTTTTCACCCATAATCTATTCTTCTACTTATGTATATACAATATCTTTCTATTAAGTATCTCCCTCCCTTCCTTTCTCTTCCCTTTCTATCTCTTTTCTAGCTTATTGGCCTCTGCTACTGAGATTTTTCCTTCTCACACAGAAGCCCAATCATCTGTAGCTAGGATCCACATATGAGAGAGAACATGCAATGCTTGGCTTTCTGGGTCTGGGTTACCTCACTTAGTATAGTCCTTTCCAGATCCATCCATTTTCCTTCAAATTTCATACCTTCATTTTTCTTTACCACTGAGTAGAACTCCATTGTATAAATGTGCCATATCTTCATTATCCATTCATAAGTTGAGGGATATCTAGGCTGGTTCCATTTCCCAGCTATTGTGAATTGAGCAGCAATAAACATGGTAGATCGTGTACTTCTAAGGAAATGAGATGAGTCCTTAGGATCTATGCCTAGGAGTGCTATAGCTGGGTCATATGGTAGATCAATTTTTAGCTGTCTTAGGAACCTCCACACTGATTTCCACAATGGCTGGACCAGATTGCATTCCCAAGAACAGTGTAGAAGAGTTCCTCTTTTTCCACATCCTCACCAGCATTTATGGTCATTTGTTTTCATGATGGTAGCCAATCTGATAGCAGTGAGATGGAATCTCACTGTAGTTTTAATGTGCATTTCCTTGATTACTAAGGATGAAGAACATTTTTTTAGATGCTTATACGCCATTTGCATTTCTTCTATGAGAACTCTCTATTTAGTTCCATAGTGCATTTTTTAAATTGGCTTGATTGATTTCTTATTTAATTTTTTGAGTTCTTTGTATATCCTAGATATTAATACTCTATCAGATGTATATCTGGCAAAGATTTTTTTCCCATTCTATAGGTTGACTCTTTGCTTTATTTGCAGTGTTCTTTGCTGTAAAAAAAAAGTCTTTGTAATTTCATGGGGTCCCAGCAGTCAATCTGTGGCTTTATTGCCTGAGAAATTGGGTTTATATTCAGAAACTCTTTGCCAAGACCAATATGTTAAAGGATTTCCTCTGCATTTTCCTATAGCAGTTTCAGAGTTTCAGGTCTGATGTAAAGGTCTTTAATCCATTTGGAATTACTTCTTGTGCATTTTTTCTACAGATGAATATCCAGTTTTCCCAGCACCATTTGCTGAAGAGGATGTCATTTCTCCAATGAGTATTTTTGGCATTTTAATCAAATATCAGGTGGTTTTAGCTACATAGACTTGCACTGGGTCCTCTATTCAGTTCCATTGAATTACATATTTGCTCTTGTGCCAGTACCATACTGTTTTTGTTACTATGTTTCTGTAGTATAGGTTAAAATCAGGTATAGTGATACCACCAGACTCATTTTTGTCGCTCAGTATTATTTTAGATATTCGAGGTTTTTCGTGATTCCAAATGAAATTTTAGATTGTTTTTTCTATTTCCTTGAAGAATGACATTGGAATTTTGATGGGGATTGCAATAAATGTGTAGATTGCTTTTGCTAAGATTGCCATTTTCACAATACTGATTCTTCTAGTCCAGGAACAAGGGATGGTTTTCCATTTCCTAGTGTCTTCTGCCATTTCTCGCTTGAGTATTGTATAGATTTCATTGTAGAGGTCCTTTGCTTTCTTGGTTAGGTTTATTCCAAGGTACTTTATTTTCTTTGATGCAATTGTGAATGGGAGTGATTCACTGATTTCATTGTCTATGTATTTGTTGTTAGCATATAGGAATGCTACTGATTTCTGAATATTTATTTTGTGTCCTGCTACATGGCTATAGGTGTTTATCAGCTCTAACAGTTTGCTGGTAGATTCTTTAGAGTCCTTTATATATAGAATCATGTCATCCGCAAATAATTACAACTTAAACTCTTCCTTCCCAATTTGGACCCATTTTATGTGCATCTCTTACCGTATTGCTATGGCCAAGACTTCCAGTACTATATTAAATAAAAGTGGGGACAGTGGACACCCTTTTCTTGTTCCTGATTTTAGTGGACAAGCTTCCAATTTTTCCCCATTTAGTAATATGTTGGCTGTAGGCTTGTCATAAATAGCCTTTATTATATTGAGATATGATCCTTCTATTCCTACCCTCTGTAGGACTTTTATCATGATGGGACATTGGACTTTGTCAAATGCTTTTTTCTGTGTCTAATGAGATGATCATATGATTTTTGCGCTTTAGTCCATTTAAATAATGTATTACATCTATCAATTTGTATATGTTAAACCATTCCTGCATCTCTGGTGTAAAGCCTACTTGGTCAGGCTGAATGATCTTTCTGATGTACTTTTGTATTCTGTTTGCCAATATTTGTTGAGAATTTTTACATCTATGTTCATGAGGGATACTGGTCTGTAATTTTCTTTTTTTGTTCTATCTTTGCCTGGTGTTGGTATCAAGGTGATGCTGGCTTCATAGAAGGAATTTGGTAGAATTACTTCTTTTTCTATTACCTGGAAAAGCTTAAGAACCAATGGTGTTAGTTCTTCACTTAAGGTCTTGTAAAATTCTTCAGTGAATCCATATGGGCCTGGACTTTTTTTATTTGGGAGATTTCTGATAACTGCTCGGATCACCATACTTGTTATAGGTTTATTTAAGTTATTAATCTCATCTTGATTTAATTTACAAAGGTCATATAAATCAAGGAAATCATCCATTTCTTTCAGATTTTCATACTTAGTGGAGTATATGTTTTTGTAGTATGCCCATATGATTTTTTAAATTTCTCTCGTGTCTGTTGTGATGTTGCCTTTTTCATCTCTAATTTTATTAATTTGTGTCTCTTCTCTCTTGTTTTTGGTCAGATTTGCTAAGGGTTTATCAATCTTGTTGATCCTTTCAAAGAAACAATTATTTGTTTCATTGATTCTTTGGATAGTTTTGTTGTTGTTGTTGTTTGTTTGTTTCTATTTCATTAATTTCTGCCCTAATCTTTATTATTTTTTCCCATCTACTGATTTTTGGTTTGCCTGTTCTTCTTTCTCCAAGGCTTTAAGGTGAAGCATTAGGTCATTTACTTGTGACCTTTCTAATTTCTTAATATAGGTGCTTAAAGCTATAAATTTACCTCTTAGAACTGCCTTCATTGTGTCCCAGAGATTTTGGTATGTTGTGTTCTCATTATCATTTAACTCTATGAATCTTTTGATTTCCATCTTGATTTCCTTATTGACCTCTTCATCATTTAGTAGTGTATCCTTTAGTTTCCATGATTTTGTATATGATCTATAGCTTTTCTTGCTATTGATTTGTAGTTTGAGTCCATTGTGGTCAGATAGAATGCAAGGGATTACTTCAATTTTCCCGTATTTGTTAAGATGTACTTTGTGTCTAAATATATTATATGGTCTATTTTAGAGAATGTTCCATGTGCTGCTGAAGAGAATGTGTATTCTGCAGCATTTGGATGAAATGTCCTGTATATATCTGTTAGATCCATTCCTTCTATGACCTCATTTAGTCCAGATGCCTCAGTTTATTTTTTCCTGGGATGACGTGTCAATTGATGAGTGTGGGGTGTTGAAGTCCCCCACTACCACTGTGTTAGGTGTTATCTGTGATCTTAGTTCTAATAGCATTTGTTTGATGAATTTGGCAGCCCCCATGTTAGGTTCATATATGTTTAGGATTATAATGTCTTCCTGTTAGAGTGTACCCTTAATCAATATGAAGTGACCTTACTTATCTTTCTTGACTAACATTGGACTAAAGTCTATCTTGTCAGATATTAGGATAGCAACCCCTGTTTTTCTTCTAGGCCCATTTGCTTGAAACACTGTTTTTCTGCCTCTCACCCTAAGGTAATGTCCATCCTTTGTAGAAAGGTGAGTTTCTTGAAGACAAAAAATTGTAGAATCTGTCTTCTGTATAACTGGTTTTGTCTTCAAATACTCCTTTAGCCTGCTTTTGTTGTGTAATTTCCTTATTTATCCATTTATTTGAATGGATAACTTTGTAGAATAAAGTAACCTTGGTTGACAGTTGTTATCTTTCAGAACTTGGAATACATCACACCAAGCTCTTCTGGCTTTTACAATTTGTTTTGATTAATCTGCTGTAATCCTGATGGGCTTGCTTTGTAGGTAACTTGATTTTTCTCTCTAACTGCTTTCAATATTTTTTCTTTGGATTGTGTGTTTGGTAGTTTGATTACAATATGGCAAGCAAAGGTTCTTTCCAGGCTTTGTCTGGCTGGGGTTCTAAAGGCTTCCTGTATCTGCCTTGGCAATTTCCCAATTTGGGGGAAGTTTTCTTCTATGATTCTGTTGAAGATGCCTACTATGGCTTTGGAGTGAAATTCTTCTCCTTCTACTATGCCCTGAATTCTTATGTTTGATCTTTCCATAGTGTCCTGGATATCTTGAAATTCCCATTCATACATTTTGTTAGTTTGTCTTTCTCTTTGTTGGACTATATTAGATCTGCCACCTAGTCTTCTAGCTTAGATAATCTGTCCTCTCCTTCATCCATTCTAGTGGTGAGATTTTCTACAGAGTTTCTTATTTCATTAACTGTTCTTCATTGTTAGTAATTCTGACTGTTTTTTCTTTATTGTTTCTGTTTCCTTACTTATGTCTTGTTTTGACTTCTTTATTTCATTTAATTGGTGTCCTGTGTATTCTTTGATTCCTTTGATTTCCTCTTTGATGCCTTTGATTTCTTCTTTTAGTTCTTTGACCATATTTACAATCATTCTTTTGAAATCTTTCTCAAGCATTTCCTCAAACTCATTCTCACTGGAGGTCATTTCTGATACATTAATACTTTTTGGTGGCATTATATTGTCTTGATTTTTAGTGTTTCTTGTGTCATAATATATATATTTTTGCATCTTGGATTAAGTTAATGCTTGGATTTTCTAGCTAGCTGGGTATTCTTAGCTGTATCAATTGATCTGATGTTGTAGATCTTCCTGGTAGGAGCTTAAGGTATTAGGTGTGGCTCTTAAGACTCTCAGAGTATCTACAGAGGTGTTCCTAGGGGTTGGGTTTGCCTGCTATGGGAGTATTCAAGTAGGCTCAGTGGAACAAAATACAGATAGATCTTAAAATATAACTAAACAATGTACACATTCAATGAAAAACAGTACCAAGTATTTATGCAAAAGTAGGTATTATAACAACCAGATCCTCTATCAACAAAGAGGTTAAGATTTGTGGTCTGCTGAGGGTTCCAAGTCAGCTTGTGACCAAATGAGACCCTTCCCTGGTACAATTCCAGTTACGTTTTTGTATGATTTTGGTCTCAGTTATGCATCCCTCTTTGGTGCCCTGTGGGTTCAAGTAGACTGGTTGGATCACTGTTTTCTGGAGCTGGGCACTGGCTTTTCCTGTGGGGCAAGTCAAGCCTTGCAGCTGTGGACCCACAGACCTGGCTCCGTCATTTCTGGAGCCCCTGCTGCCACTGCCACTGCTGGATCTACTGCTGTAGCCACCACTGTTGCTGTTGGATCCGCCACCGCTGCTGCTGCTGCTGCTGCTGGAGCTGGTGCTGCCAATGCCAGAGGTGGAGCTGCCGCTTCTGCTACTGCTGCCAGAGCAAGTGCTGCCAGAGCTGAAGCCACTGTTGTGGGAGCTGGAGCCAGAGCTGCAGCTGCCAGAGTCCCTTAGGCCTGCCTGTTTGGGCTCTGGATGCCTTTGATCTCTCCTACTTCTCTGCTGCCATTTTAATTTCTTATACACCTCACTTTTTAGTAAAAGTGTGTGTTTTTCTGGGTATTCTTTGGCTTTTTCTCCCATAAGCTGCTTTGATGTGGTTCCTAAGCTGCCATCTTAACCAGTAGTTCAGTATTGTCTTTTTATCTTATTATTTAAAAATAAGTCTCTACTATTTAGAAATATGCTGATAACTTGACCTCAGGCTCCTCTAGATTTGTGGAAGTCCCTAACTTTCAGAATATATTCCATCTCCCCCAAAAGTTCTTTTATTTCCACATTGATTTATTCTGTAGTCCATCCATTATTTATTTGTAAATGAATGCAAGCGTTTTTTTTTTTTTTGTTGTTGTTGTTGTTGTTTTTTCTTCCTTATCAGACATTGCCAATCTCAAGGAGGCATTCTCTTCTTTAAAGCATGACTTAGCTTTTCAGGGTGGAGGAGTATTTCCTTTCTAAATTATTGTCTTTGCATTCCTTGGGACATTAGACACTCTTCACATCTGTTTTCCCCAGTCTTATTTTTAACCAGAAAAAAAAAATTGCAAAAAATTCTCTTTTGGGAATCTTGTTGGAATACTCAGCCAATGTATTCAAGGCATAATTATTGGATGTTCTTTTTAAAATACGGGACACTTGGACTGGAGAGATAGCTCAGTGGAGAAGAGTGCTTGCTGCACAAGGCTGGAGGACCCAAGTACCAATCTGTGATGCTTTGACTGTGAAAGGCCCCTAATATACTCATATTTTCAATACTTAATCCCCATCTGGTGGTGATATTCATGAAGGTTGTAGAACCTTTAGCAGATGGAGCCTTGCAACATAGTGGGTCACTGAGATGTAGAACTTGAGATGTTATTACCTAACTCCAAGTACAGTTCATTTTCTCTTTCTCCATGTTGAGGAGAGTACAATACATGGGTTTCCTGTTCTTCCTGTCATGCCTTTCCTGCCATAATGTAACTTTCTCTTGAAACTATAAGCCAAATTAAACCACTTTCCTTCTATAGGCTGCTTCTATTCAGGTATTTTGTCTCAGCAACCAGAAAATAACTGATAAATTATGTGAAAAGATAAATATAGCATTGTATGCTTGTAACTACAGTGATGATGCAGGCAAAGTAAGGAGAATTACTTGGATTAGCCTTCCAAAGGGGGGAAAAACAGTAAGCCCCAGGTTCAATGAGAACCTCTGTTTCAAGAAATAAGGTGGGAGAGTAATAGAGGAGGACTCATAATGTCATTTTATGCCCTCTTGTGGCATGTGCCTAGAGTTCCTCTTGTGCCTGCACTATATGCACCCTTACCACACATACTACACCCAAGCACACACAAGAAAATGCAAGGAAACTATTTTCAAGTTGTTTTCAGCTTTTGTCCTCAGACACAAATCCAAGACAAGGGAAATGTGCCACTTAGTTTTGTATTATATATGTATGTGTAGAATATATGTCTTAGCATGCAGTCATTATGCTTGTCATATGTTGATACAGAGTAATATTAACATTGTAAAGACATAGGTGGTAGGTATTATAGGTGACTTGACCTTTATTTGTTTAATTGTGGAAGCAATTTGTGCTTGGCCAATCAGAATTTAGAGAACATTACCTTTTCTCATCCTTTGGCTTCTCTTTTAACCAACCTTCAATTCATGCAATTCCATGTGTGTTAATCCCTCATTTCTATTATTGCTATGATGGGTCTATTATTCCAATTAAATCCTGTTTGGTATTTTTGTGTTACAAGACAGTGAAGCTCTATATTGAATATGAAATGTGCAATGTTATTTTGGGGATTAAACAGATGTGAAAACAAGGTGATGGAGTTGTTATTGAAGGCTGGAAAGCGGTTGTCTGTATTAGGTAATTGGGAAAATATTGGCAAAATCATTGCTTATGGTGATATGAAACAATGGTATCAATTTTTGCATTTTTGTCACACGTGTGTGTGTGTGTGTGTGTGTGTGTGTGTGCATGTACTTGAATATGGTTGTTCTTGTGCCATGGCACAGGTGTGGAGGTCAGCAGAAAGTCATAGTCCTCACCTTTCCCATTGTTTGAAGGATGATCTCTTGTTTGCTGCTACATTTCCCAGGCCAACTGTCCCACAAACTTCTTAGGGTTCTCTTGTGTCTTTCTCTCATTTTGCCATAGGAACAGTAGGATGACAAGTGCTTGATACCACACTTGTCTTTACTTTCTGGGGTCCCAAACTCAGGTCCTCACACTTGCACAGCAAGCACTTTGTCCACTGCGTCACCTCTCCAACTCTAATTTTTGCATCTCAGATAGCTTGCAATGCAGAATGTTAAAAGTAGAACCTTAATCTCATTATTTGCTTACCACATAGTAGAAGAGTGTGGTAAGTTGTAGGAAGTTTTCAGGCAGAATTGGAGCTTTTAATACTGGAAAATGAACTATTTTTCTTATCTCTCCTCTCTTTTTTAGGCAAAGGACCTTAAAGAAAAACACACCATGGAGCCAGGGACTGAAATAGGGTTGTGCTTATAAAAAAGAATTGAGGCAGTTGCTAGTATACTCACTTTAATCAACAAAAGGGCTTCTAGGAATCCTAATAAAAAGCACTGCAGAAGCAGATCTTCTGAGAAGTAGGTCTAGAGAAAGTAAGATGCCTCTGTAGACATTGTGAGTGTTACTTTGGAGTTAATGTGAATGCAAATAGGATGAATTAGAAGCTCATAAAAGTTTATGGAAGTACACTAGTAAAAGTGCCTCTATTTGGACTGAAAGAGAAAGAGATAATCAAAAGATATTTGTCTTTACAAGTTATCATAGACAACAAGAAATAGGAGAAATGTTTTCAAAGGGTTTATTTCTCAACCTGTTTTAGAAGCAGCTGTTATGAAGCAAGCTTTCTTTAAGCTCTTTACTTCTAGCAAGATGCAGAATGAACACAGTCCAAGAGGATGCTGGTGTCACAAAGTCAAAGGGTGCTTTGTTATAGAATCATCAAATTAAGGACAATTAATCTCTAATGAGGAGCAATCATTGAGGATTGCTATATAAAGAAAATTAATTTCTATTTTGCTAAATCACTAAAAATATCACATTGTACTGGCTATAGAGCCTGGCTTTACCTAATATATTACCTAGTATATTGTACTGTTTACTCTATCTAACATGTTCTCATTACTGCACATATCCATTATTCAAAAATGAGTTTAAATGCCACCTTTTTCACATATCCTCCTGAATTCCTCCATCACAGTTAATATCTTCCTTCACTACAAGCCCCAAGCTATTTGTCTTGTTATAATTAATTCTGTCCATGGAAGTACTCTCCATTAAATTATGAGCTTCTATGGGCAGGAACTCTATCTTAATCACTTCATACCCTCCAGAATGTCAAATATAGTATCTCACAAACAGTAGGTGCTCAATAAATGTCTGTTACATTAAACTGAATGAAATCGAATTCATATATCTGAATGATTAATATATATTCTTTCATTCAAGATCTTAGGGCTGGTATGAAAAAAAGAAATCTATTGCTTCAGTCTGACTCTTGGCAGATTAGAGTAGAATAAAAATGTGTCCTGGATAAAATGAAAATGCATTGTTTTACATAAGATATAGCAATTTTGAGAAATACATTGATTTAATGTTCTAAGTCTAGTGAAAAATCTGTTGGTTTAAGCTAACTGCCATTAGTTTCAATTAAAATGTATTGATTTGGGTAAATGTTGGTAAGGATAAATGTTTCCTGACTTTCAGGGTAGGGGGAGAGCAAACCATTCCTTAAGCTTGCCTTGAAGCAAGGAGAGACAGGTATAGGGGTGAGTTGAAGTGGATTGCAACAGTGTGTTCCACTAGCAGGCAGGTGGAGTTACTCTAGTTCTGCGTATCCTGCTCCCCTTGGAGAGGTAAGAGAGGGTGGCAATTAGAGGGTCACTGTCATTTGACTTTATATTAAGTAAAATCCAAAAGCAAGTAAAATAACATTGAAAGAAAAGTTTGCTTAAATTAAAGTGTTTCTGTGGAAGCCCAAGAAGGTCAATTATATTAATTTATTTTAAAAGTGAAAGAATTCAGCTACCTGTGTTCATAATGACAGAAAAGATAGATTTAGATGGAGGACTGCATCTTTCACTTTCTGACAAACAGTTTTCATACTTTCATTTTGTTGGATGTCAGGATTAGCCCATTTTCTGTGTGTGGTCATAAAAAGTGAAATATTTGCAATGGCATATGGTTCAGCCTAATAGATACTGCCTAATGGTATAAATTATTCTCATTGATATTTTTAATTGTAATTATTTGTTTGTCTCTGGACTTAGAGGACAGAGAAAATGCTCACACACACATGCAAATTCTTGCACACATGCATATACACATACAACTCTATATACATACTTTTATTTGTCTACTATCTCTGTATACATCTATCATTTATACATCTACCCACCCACCTGTCTATGATCTAATATTGTTGCATTTATAATCTTAAAGAGGCAAGTTCCTTGAACATAGCCAGCTCTTCACATTGGAGAAGAAAGGGCCAAAAAATAGGCTGGAGAATAAATGATGGTGTATAAAATTAGGAATAAAGGAACAGAAAAGAATAGAGACTTTTCAATTAATTTATAAATTGTGGCTCTTTAAGTTATTTTGATTTGAGAAGAAAATATTCTTTTTTTCCCTCATGTTTCTAATGACTAGAAGGAGTCAGATGTCTTGGCTAGGAATGCTGTGTAAAATATACATAAATTAAGCAAATGCATAACCAAAAAAGTTTCCTTGTTAAGGACACAGAAAAGAAGATGCCAAGGAAATTAGGAGAAGTAATGGGAAGGTAGACAATATTGGAATAATGTAGTGGTAGAAAGTGGGAGGGTGGCAAGTACAAAAATATGTGGAGGTGTAAGATCATTCAGATGGAAGAAATACCAAATGTATGGGATAAAATGGCTATGCATACCAGAGAGTATTTCAAGAGCTAAATAGGGAAGGCAAAAGAATTAAGGGTAACGTGTCCCAGTAAATGACAGTATTTTTTTTAAGTTTATTTTTATTTATGAGAGAAAGAGAAGGGCTGTTCTAGGGCCTTCAGCACTGCAAATAAACTCCAGTAGAATGTGCCACTTTGTGCATCTGGCTTATATGGCTCTTGGGGTCTCAAACCTTGGTCCTTTGGCTTTGCCAATGTATGTCTTAACCACTAAGCCATCTCTCTAACCCAGTACATCACATTTCTTCTTTTAACTTCATGCTACTGAAATAGAGTTATTATTTTTGTTTATTTGTTTTTGGTTTAATTGTGTATGGTATTTTATTTGTAAACCTTTTAAATTAAGAAAAAGAGTGATAACCCAAGTAATTTCAAAGTTCAGAGTGGTGTATTGTTCCCAAAGGTTATGTCCATACATATTTGACAATGATCCCTCCATCCATGCTTATGTCCATAGTACTGGACAGCAATCCCTCCATTCAGAAAACTGAGCTTTTGCCACTGGCCATGTATCCCTGGTACATGTCATCATACAGTGGAGAAGGTATCAGAGCTGCCTTGGCCTGTGGTTAATGCATGTGAGTTCTGGCCTACACCTGTCATGACACACAGATAGAAGTCAGAGAACACTTTGTGTGTTGGTCCTCACCTTTCACCTTGTTTGAGGAAGAGTCTTTTGTTGTTCACCACCATGTTTGCTTGGTTAGCTGCCCAAAGAGCTTTGGGAGGATGCTTCTGTCTCTGCCCCTGTCCTCTTTCTCCTATCAGCACTTCTCTGTTCACTGTAGGCATGCTGGCATTACAGATGCTGCAGCTATAGCATTGGACTCTATGTGGATTCTGTGGGTCCAAATAAGGTATTCAGGTTTGCAGAGCAAGCACTTTATGTATTATGTATTTCCCTAGTCCATGGCTAACTTTTATCCTTGATTCTGTTTCTAATTTCTGGGTGACGTAAGAGAACTACTTAAATTCTTAGAAGTTTTTGGTATGTAAAATAGAGAAAATGAAAATAGTTCTTTCTTTTGCCTAGTGATTATTCAGATCAAATATTCTATGGTGAAATGTTTATAATAAACATGAAAGGAAGATCACTGAGTGGCTACAAGGAACATTTAATCCCAGGAGTTGTCGTGTGATGTAGCATTATCTTCATTTCTGAAGAAATAAATCTCACCTGTCAGAAATTAAGCAATTTATCCAAATGCAAGATAGGTATGTAGCAAATATTTTATGAATCCATTGATGAAGTGGTCCCTAGACCTCTCTTGTGACATTCCTCACATTTAATTATTAAAATGAAGTGATTATGAAATGTAGGGAGAGCTATGTCAAATAAAGAAAGTCTGAGCTATAAAATACTTGGTGAATATGATGGCATTCAATTTTCTCCCAACCTTTGAGTTCTGTTGGTTAAATTTATAGTATATGGAGTAATAAGTAGTAAAATGAAATTGAGTTTTTTTTTTAAATTCTTTGTTACTCATGAATGCTTGGCATAATTTATTCATTCATTCAACCCAACAAATATTGATGGAACAAGGTGCTGGTAATTGGGATTTAATGGTGAACTAACATAGATATTTCCTTCATTGAGTTTTTCAAATGGTCAAAAAGATGGGAATAATCCAAATCATTACAAAAATCCTATGAAGAGGTCACCATAATAAGTACCACCCTGCTGAGAAAGCTTAAGCGAAAAGGCATTGCCTTGGTGAGTGAAAGAAAGAAAACATTTAAGGTGATGTAAGAAGTGATGAATGAAGGGAAGAGTGCCCACGTGGAAGAAAACATGGAAAAAATGGTCTATTGGCAGGAGAAAGCAAGCAGTGTGGAAAACATGAGGAGGTCCTAAACAGGCTGAGGCATGCCCTTCACAGCATGACTATCTCTTCCTCATGTTGATTCAAGAACCTATTCAGGAGAAGCTGAGAGAGCAGCTGGTCATAAAAATGTATGCTTTGTCCCTGTGACATTCCCTGTACTGGATGACTGCCTGAAGTCTGGGCTACATTGATTTTCTAAGGTCACCACTTCCTCCTTCCTCTTTAAACCTATTTAAACCTAAGAATAATCCACTGGAGTGAGTGGTGTAGATGCAAGGAAATATATCTACTCAGGATTGCAATGATGAAGAATAGAAAGGAAAGAGATAGCCCAGATGGAGATATGGAGAAGTAGCTTTGACTTAATCACCAGCACAGTGAGTGGTAGTGGATATCACAGTTCTAAATGTGACTTGAAGTAGAGGAGACCCAAGAGTGAAAAACACTGGATAAGGAATCTTCACTACAAAGCTGGAATAGGTCTGGGGAAATGGCTTAGTGGATGAAAGTGCTTGTCATGGAAACCTCATAAACAGAGTTTACATCACCACAAACCACACAAAATGGTGTGGTGGTGCATGCAGTTGTAAACCCAACAAGTCTGCCAATGGAAGGCAGACTTAGGAAAATGTCAAAGCCCATGGGCCAGCTAGGCTGACAATGAATTCTAGTAGTAGAGAGACCCTGGTTCAAACAAGGTGGAAGGCAAGCTCTGACATTTTCAGCCTTTTCACTGATTTTCACCCCTGGACTATGACAAAGAAAAATACACACACACACACACACACACACACACACACACACACACACACACACAAAGCTAGAATAAAGTAGTTGAAAGTAAAGGAAGATGTTGTCAGATCACATTAGGTGATCTTGTGACTTAAAGTAACTTATATTAAGAATAACAATGGATTAACTGATGTAAGAAGCATGGGCTGAGTGGCTTTTCAGAAGGCTACTGTTGTAATGACTAAGTATTGAAGAAGGAAAGTAGGAAGTTAATTTTTTTTTTTTTTTTGAAGTAGGGCCTCACTCTGGCTCAGGCTGACCTGGAATTCACTATGTAGTCTCAGGGTGGCCTCAAATTCTCCACGATCCTCCTACCTCTGCCTCCCGAGTGCTGGGATTAAAGGCATGTGGCACCACGCCCGGCTCAGAAGTTAATTTTTAAATATTTTAAAACTATTTTTAATGGAAAATATGAAGGCCTCATAATGGTGCAACCAAATTCCAGATGCAGGTTCCACTTTGTGCATCTGCCTTTACATGGATACTTGGAAATCAAACCCAAGTCACAGGCTTTGCAAGCAAAGTGCCTTTAACTGCTGAGCCATCTCAGCAGCCCAACAGGAAGTTATTATAGAAGTGTTGACAAAAGCTGATTGTCATTTGAGGCAGTAGTGATAATAATGGTAGTGGTGATAGGAAGACATGGGCCTGAGAACTATTTAGTACATAGCATGGACAGGATTTGTTAAAGACTCTGAAATAGAAAATAATGAATATATTGCTAATATATTAATGAATATAATGGAAATGATAGATGCTGGTTTGAGAAAAGTGACAGCAAACCAGGTTTGAAAAAAAAAAATATGTCCAGATTTGCAGAATGCTAATTGCCTTTTGGGTTAGCCAAATATTTGCCACCATATTAGTATTTTAAATTATTTTCAGTGGGATTATCTCACCCATCTTGTGTATACTACCAAATTATATGGCAAATGCTTTAACTGCTAAGCCATCTCTCTAGCCCCATTGGTATATTTGACTATCCTCATTGCCTGTCTCCATCATCCTGGTTGTGTTGTCAGGCTTACCATTGAAGCACCACTCTTGTTTATCTTATCAATTCCTCTGTGGTTTCACCTGGGTCCTAGCTGATGTTCTTGCTGCCTTGCAGCACAGCAGCAAGGTCCCAGCAACCTCACTCACTGTAGCAGCAGGGGACCTGAGAGCTTGGGAACCAGGAAGCCAAGCCTACTCATTCTGCACATTCTGCACATGCACAAACAACAGTTTAGGGGAACAAGGAGTAGGGGAACCTCATTTTTATTCTTGACCATAGCCATTCTTAGTTGGCTGAGATAAAAATCTTTATTTGTACTTGCCTGATGGCTATGCAAGTTGAAGACCTTCAAATATTTACTGGCCATGTTAGTTTTTAAAATAACTATTCAGTTCATTGTTGCATTTACTTACAGGATAATATTTTGGGTGTTTAAATTTTACAGTTCCTTATATATCCTAAATATAACTCCCTATCTAATATATAGCTGAAAATATTTTCCCATTCTTTAAGATGTCTTTTCACTCTAACAGATGTTTATTCTGGTGTGCAAAGTCTTCTTAATCTCATGTAATCCTATTTGTTAATTATTGGAATTACCATGCTATTAGGGACATTTTCAGAATATCTTAATCTATGCCTGTATCATCAAGTGTTTACCCTATTTTACTCTATCTCTTTCAAAGTTCAAACATTCTTTTTATGTTTTTGATCTTTGAATGGATTTTCATGCAGGGTTAGAGATAAAGATCTAGTTTCTTTATTCCACATGTAAAAATTCTGGGCTTATTTCCAAGTACTCTATTCTAGTCTACATGTCTATTTTGGGGTTTTTCTTTTCCCTAAGTATAACATACTGTTGTACTATGGTCCTGTAATATAATTTTAGAACAGGTATTGTGATACCTCTAGTATTACTCTTTTTGCCAGCATTTACCTTGGCTATTATAGGTCTTCTGTGCCTCCATATAAATTTTCTGTTTTTTCTAGTTTTGTAAACAATGTTATTGAGATTTAGATGAGGTTTGTGTTTAATCTGTATATCAGTTTCAATACTGCAGGCATTTGTACATTATGAACTCTGTCAACCCATGAGCATAGGAATTATTTTTGTTCTCCAGTGCCTATTTTTAAGATCTTCAAAAAGTTTCCATTGCAGAGGTTTTTATGTCCTTGGGTAGAATCATTACCAGCTATTTTAAAGTTGTTGTGCTTTAAAAAATTTTAAAGAAATTTTTCTCTAGATTTATTTCTCAGAAAGTTCATTCTTGGTATATAGGAATTCTGCTGATTTTTGAATTTTGATTTTGTATACTGCTACTTTGATAAAAGTATAATATGGTATAATAGATCTCTACTAGATCCATTGAGGATATTATAAATATAGCATCATTCCATCTACAAATAAGAATAAGATAATTTATTTCTTTTGTTTGTATCCTTTTCTTTTATTCTTTTGTCTCATTTCTATAACTAGGACTGCAAGCATTTTACTGAATAAGGGTACAAAGAACAGTCTTGTCTCATTATATTTTTTCAAAGACATGCTTTTATTTTACCTCACTTAGTATAACATTGACTACAGGTGTGTCATATATAGCCTTTGTTATATTGAAGTGTGTTCCTTATATTCCTAGTTTTGTCAAAACTTTTCTCACGAAGAAATGTTGAACCCTGTCAAATGGGTAATATTGTTATATAGCATATATTGAGATGATTATGTGATTTCTGTTGGTAAATCTATTTATGTGCTGAACTATATTAAATAACATGGAGATAATTATACGACTTTGTATTCTTGGAATAAAACAAATTGGTCATGGTATATTATCTCATGTTTTGTCAAATTCAATTTGTCAGAAATTTCATTGAGAAAATTTCTATCTATTCTCATTCAGAAAACTGGTCTAGAATATTTCTTGGTTTTTGCTGCATCTTTATCCTGTTTGGTTATCAGAGTAACTCTAGCTTCATAGAACGAATTTTATATTATCCCTTTCCTTCCTATTTTATTAAATAGTTTGAAAAACATTGGTGTTGGCTTTTCTTTAAGTGTTTGCTAGGATCCTGTAATAAATTCATTTGGACTTAGATTTTTTTTGTATTAAGATACATATTTTTACTTCTTCAATTTAATTTATTTTTGAATTTATACAAATTACTTATATCCTTCTATTAATTACTTTCTCATTTCTGAGAGGAAAAAGAAATAGAAGCAGCTTATGAAATAGAAAGCATTTATTTGGCTTACAGTTTCAGTGGAAAGCTTCATTATGGTGAGTAAGGCATGACAGACAACAGCAGGAAGCCTGAATCACATTTTAGAATACTCAGGAAGCATAAACTGAACTAAATTGAAGGCAGCCTACCTCAAAGCCCACCCCAGATGATGTACATCCATCACCGTGGCACTGTTTCTTAAAATATCCTTCCATAACAGTGACATCAGCCAGATAGAGTGTTGAAAAGCATGATTGTATGGGGTGTATATTTCACATTATGTTGCAGTTAGATTTTGTTGTTAGGACAAACACCCAACCAGGAGCAGCATGTGGGAGGAAAGGATTTACTTCATGCTTGCAGATTTCAGGGGAAGCTTCATCGTGGCTTAGTTCATCATACATGCATAGCAGAGAGAGTGAATAATCACTGCACAAGACGCCTGTAAACACACAGTATGGCTAGACTTCACCTCAAGGTCCACCCTTTGGTAACTCTTCCCCCAGCAGGGCTCCACCTCCCAAATGATCTACTACATTGGTACTAAGTAGGAAACTTAAAAACAAAACAAAACAAAACAAAAAAAAAACAATGCCTGAGGCTACGGAGATGTTCATTCACACCACCACACATTTACCATCTTGACCATCATCCATGTCATTTCATGGTATGAAAGACATCCAGATTTTGAGGGCCTAGGGATCTGGCCCAGTGGCTAAAGGTGATTGCTTATAATATACATTCAAACCTACTTTAAAAGTCCACATAGTCTTTTTAGTTGTTCTAATACTGTTTAAAAATCAAAACTTCTGGGCTGGAGAGATGGCTTAGAGGTTAAGTGCTTGCCTCTGAAGCCTAAGGACCCCGGTTCCAGGCTCGGTTCCCCAGGTCCCACGTTAGCCAGATGCACAAGGGGGCGCACGCATCTGGAGTTCGTTTGCAGAGGCTGGAAGCCCTGGCGTGCCCATTCTCTCTCTCTCCCTCTATGTGTCTTTCTCTCTGTGTCTGTCGCTCTCAAATAAATTAAAAAAAAAATCAAAACTTCAAAGTTTCATTTTAGACTCAAGGCTATCTTTTAATAATAATAAAACACTTCCAACATGGAATGACCCTCACATAGTCTTTGTGCAATACTATGAACCTGCTTCACATTGTTGACTCTCAGAAGCCCTCTGGAACTGTAGTGAAATACTACTTGAGGCCCTCCATCTTGCATTTCAAAATCAGCACTGGTACTGCCAAGTTCTACTGCCATGTGGAGATGGAGTCTGATCCTTTATTTCAGGCATTTTCCTTTTTAAAGAAATTGTATTCTTACTATCTTGGGCCTTCAGTGGGTTGGGTCTTTCCCTCAGGAAATCTTTCTTGTTATCCTAATGCAAAACAGTAGATTTCTCAACTACAAGGGAAAGCCTTGTGAATTGTATGTAGTCTTCTGATCTAAGACTTTAGACTTACTCATATTTCTTTCCAAACATTACAATTTTCACATATATTTTTTCTCTCTTTCATTATAGAACTTAATCATGGAGGCAAAGAGAAGCCAGACTATAGACTCAATAGTATTTTGCCTTGAAACTTCTTCCACCAAACATAGTCCATGACTGTTAAATTTAGCCTCACTCAAGTTCTCAGGACATAGGCAAAGTGCAGCCAGATTCTTTGTCAGAACACCCCATAAAGCATTCTGGTCTTCCATACTTCCACTAGAGTGGCCCATTAAGTTCTGTTGCAGCATTGTAAGGAAGGCTTTTTAAGACCAAAATTCCCACCACAACTTCCAAAAGTCTATGAACCATGTAGTCAGGTTTATTGCAGTAAAAGCTCTAGTTCTCCATACTGATTTTATGTATAAATTACATTCTCTATGGAGGAAGAAAAATCTCTAAGGTAGGAAAAAAGCTTAACTCAGCTTACTGTTTCAGAGGTTAGTGCCCATCTTGTGAGGAAGGCATGGTAGATGTGGTATGAATGCTTCACACTGGTAAACTGGAAGTGGACCATGGCTGAACTTTTAACACTTCAAGTCCTGCCCCAAGTGACACACTTCCTCCACCTTGATTTAACCTACAAAGTTTGTATAACTTTCACAACAGTGCCACCAGCTGGGAATTAATTATTCAATCATATGAGTATATGGGGAATATTTTGCATTTGAGCCACCACCATCCTCTTGATTCAATTTTGGTGGGTAACCACATTGCATTACATGCAGGTATGTATGGCTGGCTATCTTACGTGTGTCATGTCCTTTCCAGTACTTGAAATTTTAAGAACATTTATTTCTATCATACTAGTCAGGGGATCACAGAAAATATAGTATGATTCAGAATGCTATTGCTCTTCATAGAGAGTAATTCAGTTATACTGCTATTTTTACAATTAAAATTAGGAAATGGTACTAAATATATTTCAGATTCTTATTTCAATAAGGAGGGTTAATCAATTACTAGCCAGGAAGATATTATTATTTTTTATTTTTTTATTTATTAGTTTTGTATTCAGCAAATACATTCAGTTTGGTACCATTGTTAGGCTCATCCATGACTAACCTCCTCCCACTGGCCCCTCCTTGTTGAGGTATATGGGTCGTGCATTGTGGAGTTAGCCCACAGTTATTGGTATGATAAATGTCTCTGCATATCATGACCCAACATGTGGCTCTGACATTCTTTCCACCCCCTCTTCCACAAAATTTCCCTGAGCCATGTTGGGTTCATTTTTTGTCTGCTTCAGTGATGAGGTGTTGGGGGCCTCTGAGGCTCTGGCTCTCTGATTTGGTAGGAGTTGATTTTTCTCTGAGTTGGTCTCCTTCCCCCTTGTGCTGGTATCCAGTTCATCAGGAAAACAGCACCCTTGCTTGTTTTGCCAATTTTTCTTAGTTTCAGCTGGGGTCCTTTTGAGGTATGATGGGGTGGCTCTCTCCTTAGGACGTACATCTATCTGAAAAAGAGAAGCAGATTCTCCAACAGAGAGTATGTTAGCACCAGAAAAAATGAGATAACCCTTACCTTTTTATAGAGAATTTAATAGGTGTAGGTCCTCTTGTAGCCCATGATTGATGGTAGCTTGATATAGGAGAGTGGGCTTATGTTTGGATATGGTTTGGACTTGTTTCCCAGCTCCAGCTATGGGTCCTATACCACTGAGGGGATCAGTTAGCCAAATCAAGAGCAGTTGGTTACCCCCCATGGCTGTGTGACACTATTACATTTGTGTGGGCATCACACCAGGTTATTTGCTGCTAAGTAGGTTAGACCATGAGTTGCTTGGACAGATATTGGTCATTTTCCCCCAGTCTCCCATGTAGCACCTTCTGGCACTAGACATGCTTACTGTCTATGGACTGACTCTCTTCTAGCTTCCAGCCATGCCATTCCATTTTACGTGTCAACTGCATATGGTGTCTTCAGCAGTATGGTCTTACCACTAACCTTTGGTGGGTCATCAAGTACTCTGACAGAAATCTGTCTGTGTTTTGGGAAACCTTGTAGGTCTCTCTGATCAAAAGCTCATTGTGGATGATAGCCACATGCTGGTACAGGTTACAGTTACAGGTCAGTGCCCACTAAGAAAATGAGGAAAATGATAACTAATATACCGGAGTTAGAGAGAAGAGAGAGGGGGAGAGGGAGAGGGAGGGAGGGAAGATGTAGAAGATTAAGGTTAGCCTTGATCGTACCCTCTCCAGTGTCTTGTGGTTCAGGTGTTCCCTGTAAGGGCTTGGTGAAGGTTCAGCCATTTGGTCTGCCTTTTAGGAAGTAGAATTTTATGGTACCATTGCCGTTTGGGTATAGATTTGTGTTTCCCACCACTTTGATGCCCTCCTCTCCTTCCCCATCCATCCTAGTGTCTAGTTCACGAGATGCTTGCTGGATATGTAAGGTATCTTGGGTAGATTCAGGTTAGGTGCTGTAGATGAGTGAGACTATGTGGCATTTTTTTTTTTTTCTGTGATTGGGTAAGTTCCTTGAGAATGATTTGTTCCAGAAGATACTATTAAGTTGTTGTTGTAGATCTATGTTTCATAATCAGTTATGTTCTGAGAGTAGCTATAATATGATATTATTTAAAGTCATAGTGAGAACAAATATAAAGACTTAGGATCAGTTTTCTCAGAGTTCTTATTAATGAAGCTGACTGACATAACATTGTTAAGAACAGGATGATTATATCTAGGACAAACCAGGCCATGGTTATTTTCCTAGTTCAACCCTTTATGATCTCTTCTCAGGCTTAAGGGTGTCCTAATTTAGAGAATAAATTAGATGATTACCCCACTTAATCAGGGGCTCTTGCATAGTATTTGTTTATCCAAATTATTGGCTAAAGGCTCAAGGTTGCAAGTACCTGTAATTATTGGTGAAACATAGGGTGGGAGATCCAAAACTCCAAAGATGCTACTGAGAGGAACTGTGTTCAGAAGTGGTCTCCAATGAGATTTACATGTGTTAATCACAGATAGCAATGCATTAGGTGTCATCACTATTAGAAATGCTACTAGAAATAATAAACAGCTACAATCAAGGCACTCTTTCATAATAAATCTCTTTTGGATCATCTCTCATGGAAAAGCAATGCTGTATATTTAGCATAATAAATTATCAAAACATAGTGGCTTAAAACAATAAAAAATTGCTATCTCAGTTTGTGGGTCTGGTGTCTGGGCATGGTGAGGCTAGGTCATCTGCTACCAAATCTCACTAGGTTGTACTTGCAGCAACAGACTATAAGCTTGACTGGAGCAATATCATGTTAGTGTTGGAATTCATGTCATTTAGCTATAGGGATTGACCATCAGGATTTTTTTGGCTGTTGGCTGGAGCTAACTCTTAGCTGAAATATGCTGTCCCCTGCTCTCTGTCATTTGGTAGTCTGTTTGTAGTAGTAGCCTGTGTTTTAGAGTTAGAAGAGTAGCATGATTTTTCTTAAACAATGTAATACAATTAAGGGAGTGATGTGTCAACACTTTCAACACAATATACTATTGAGAAGCAATTCACAGGCCTCATTCACAAGCAAGGAACAGACATTAAATAAAGGTATGAGTTTCTGGAGAGTGGGAGGATGGTGGTCACCATAGAGTCTGACTTCCTTCACATTCAGTGATATTACTTTAATATGGGCCCTCAAAATTTCTTTTTCAATTTATACTTTTTGGTGTAAAGAATAAGAAATTTTCTATTAATTTAAACTAGGACTATTATTTTCAAGGATATTTGGTCATTCTATTAATATGAAATTATTTATCTGTCTACCTATCAATCTACCATTTCTTAATCTATTATTTACCTATCATCTGTCTATCTATCTATCTATCTATCAATCATCTATCTATCCATCATCTATCTTTCTGTGTCTCTGTAATCAATCTGTATTTAAAATCGATCTATCTATCTATCTATCTATCTATCTATCTATCTATCTATCTATTTATCTATCTATCTATCATCTTTTATCTAGCTAGCTAGCCAGCTATCTGTCATCTATCCATTTAGTTTTCTATTATCTGTCTATTTATCAATCTGTCTATTAGCTATCTATCATCTATATATCTAGTTAGCTCTCTATCTTTATGTCTGTCACCTATCTACCTACCATCTGTTATTTTTTCTATACCTAGTCCCACGTGTGTTATTATAAAATGAACTCTAATCCTTCTAGTTTACAGAAACTTTTCTTCAAGTAGGACACATGTGGATTTGAATTCTGATTTTTATCGCTTGATGTGTTTTATAGTCTAGGATAGGTAAGTTAATCTTTCTGAATGTCAGTTATTTCACTGGTAAAGTGAGAATCCCACTACTTTTGCTTCACATACTTCTTAAGAAATTCAAATGTAATTGAACACAAATTACCTGGCCTGTAGAACATCCTAACCAAATGCTGCTTTTTTATTTTCTTTTCTGTAATCTTCTCCTTTACTTTTTCTACACCCTACATCATTCTTTTGACACTCAGTATTTATATCAGTCTGCACAGTTCATTTTGTTGTGTATATGTGTACATATATCTGGGAGATATATGGGAGTGGTGATTACACATTGCATTCTTTTGGGAAAAACATGAAGTTGGCTTTTCCATCTGTGATGATGGATTTGTGGTGATCCATACACATTCTCTTTCCAGTATTCTGGAATGAATTGCAGCACATCTGTGAGATGACTAGCCATGCTACACTTATCCCATCTGAACACTATGCTACAAAATTCTTTTGTATCCTGCCTACTTTTATTATTCTGAGTCCTGTTATGTTCTAATCCTTCAGCTTTTTCTTTCCTATACTACTTACAGTCATTGGGAGCTCTCCAGGGAGGCAAATGTTCAGGGTCCCGGCTCATAGTTTCATGTAGCAGATGGCTTTTTGTGATACCTGCCAAAGAAGTTTTAATTATGTGAACTTCTCCTTATATAATTCCAATGGGGAAAAGTATATTCTTTAAGGAACACTGTGGTTCTTAGTTTTTAAAGTCCACTTCTCTAAAATTAATATGAAGTGACATATTTCTGCCCCCAAAATAGCTTATGTTAATTTTCTCTAAAAGTATTTGAAAAGAATATTGCATAAAGACATAAATTCTTCATGATTTTGTAACTTCAACTGGTGTCTATATAAATATATAATGTTGTACAAACTTGCACTATTAACGTAGATTTTATCATATAGTATCTGGGCACCCAAAACAGGTCGTCCTATTATTCTGAGTCCTTGACTGGGAAGGGGGCATATGGATATGTTAATTTTTATTTCCATCAATTACACAATGCTATACTTTTGGAAAATTAATTGCATGTCCATTTACCCATTTCTAATCATAAATGGCATTATTAATATTAACTAACTTAACTTTATTTTTCCTCTCCCTTTAGTCCCAAAATTGTTTATGTGCTGAATTGAGAATAAAATGTGTCTTTGAAATTCCCACTGGGTATTTTTATCCACATAAACATATGTTGGCCAGCACATATAGAAATACATATATTTCTAATTAAGAATAGATAATTAAAAACAATAACAAAAAAACAACAACAACCACAAAAAGCCATGCATGGTGGCATAAGCCTTTATCCCCAGCACTCAAGGGGCAGAGGTAGGAGGATTGCTGTGAGTTTGAGGGCACCCTGAGACTACATAGTGAATTACAGGTCAACCTGGGGTATAGTGAGACCCTGCCTTGAAAATCCAAAACAGAAAGAAAGAATAGATAATTTAGGTCTGTTTTTAATGAGAATTTTATTAAAGAGAACAGAATTTTTGTTATAAATGCCAAATATACAAATCAAGATATCAAAATCAGTCAACAATAATTTCAAAACAGTGACTTAAAAATAAAACAATTTAAATTATTTGATAAAAGTCTTAAATGCATATAAAATAAATCTATGATACAGCCTGAAAAAGAAGTCTTAAGTAGCTTACTTATAACTACAGTATTAGCAGTTGGGGAAGACTAATGCTATGTTTTCACATACAAGCTGTAGACATTTATGTTTTGCCTCACCAAATCTGAGCACATCCAGCCACTGACTGTTCTAAATCCAGAGTTTCAAAGATTCTTCCTGCTTGTGTAGAATGTTAAGGGATGGGAAAGATGGCCAGCATATGCCCATCAGCCCATCACTGTTCTTACCACCGAGTACTGACGCATCTGACAAGGCTGCTATCCAATCATTCAAGTGTGGCTAAAGGGGCTCATTTCTGACCTGCAGTCTGTTCCATACTGACTGAAAATATAGTCGTCTTCTCTGGGCCAGAAGGGCCACCCGTAGAGCCTGTCACTCAACAGTTAGGAGAGGCACAGCTACTTTGCCTTCAATGTTGCATCAAGTCCTTAATCAAATTTTCTTCCCTGCTTGTGGGAAACTCAGTTGTCACACTGTCCTAAATATGACAGTGGGAGCTCTGCTTTCTTTCTTTTGTAAGCACCATTTGAGGCCTTCATCCCAAGAACACTGGCTCCTAGGCAACCTTCTTCTTCAGTGCCCTCTTTCCATATCACAAAAGGACGAGAAATATATATATAGGAAGACCAAGCCAGAAGTGAACAGAATTACTGCTGAGTCAACTTTCTTGACTCCATGATTTATCAGTTTGTTCCCACAGCTGAGTGTCATGTGCAGTCTACTACTGTTGGCCTTTGGTGACCTACTTAGCTCCTTGTTTTCATTGGTCCTTCCATGATAAACTTGATAATTAGCAATTAGTAAGGTAACCAATTATCACTAAATGTGCTATCTTGTTTTATGCTCATTGTGTTCAAAGTACTTGTCTATGAAAAGAGTACTTAATAGTTTAAAGTCCCTTTCATATATTTGACTCTAATATTGTTTCCTGTTTAGAAAGCCTTGCAAAATCAATAAGATGATTGGAGTCTGATACTAACAGTGACTGTGACAGCAGCTCCACACCAACATGTGAGTATAAGCTGGACCATCCATGTACCTTGACTATGTGTCAGGCTTTAGGTACACTAACTAGATATTAAACACCAAATATGTAGAAAGACACAACCACACATAGTGAAGATGCTTGCTCTTTCTGTTGTAATTGAAAAGGAAGTAGGGATGAACCTTAAGAATGACTGTATTATATATCTGCTATAAGCCTTCATATAGAAGATGCGGAACACATATGTCGACTCATGTCTTTTCTTTTAGCTGTAACTCCACTTGGCTCTGATTTATAAAGAATCTGTGAGTGGGTATTTATATATTTCAAATTTCCTTCATCGTACTTCAGCCAAGATGGCGACCACCTAGCTGTGTTGCAAATCCCCAGGGAAAGATAGGCAAGACATTAAGGTTTCTCTGAGTCTTCTTGTCAGTGGGAGGGCTCGAGGTGGGGGGGACAGGGAATCACGGATCTCCTCATACGCAGGTAGAACACTCATTCCACCAAATAGCTGGGTGCTCCACCTCTGCGCCCTGTCCCACTCCCCACTGCAGTGCCCCAACCTGTGCCCATCCCATGCCACATGCTGCGCACTGTCATGGCATCCCACGCCCATCCCACGCACTGTTGCGGAGCCTCTTTCCACTCCCCGTCCAGTGCCCTGTCCCACTCCCGGTTGGCACCCCGTTGCAGTGGCATCCCTGGCCATCCCCCATTCTCCTGTAGCAGGGGAGCACAGACTCTTTCCAGGTCCCAGTGTTCCCGGCCAGAGTTTGGGCTGCTTCAAGGCTTAGTACCTCAGTCCCCCTCCAAGCTCAAACACAGGCAGCTTTGGTGCATTACTGCTTGAGAATTCAGGCAACTTTGGCATCCTGTCAGGCAGTAGATAGGTGGCTTTGGCAAGTGCTTAGCAACTGACCCAGGCTGCCTCTGATTCCCATTGTGCTAGAGCCCAGGCTGATCTATCCACCTACGTGCCCATACACTGTCATGGGCAGACCAGAGCACAAAAGAAATAACATGAAAAACCAAATGCAAGAAAATCCACTTAGATCACCCAGTACTACAATGAAAAATACATCTAACCAAAGCATAGAAGGGTCATTAGGATCAGAACATCAAATTGAACCTATGAACCATGCAACCCTGGCCAACCTACTGGTAGAACTTGTAGGAAAGCAACAAAGGACCAATAATCATGTGGATGCTACCATCAATAAGCTAGAACAAATTAAAAAGAGATTGGAAGGAGTTCAAAGAGAGGTAAAAGATTTGAGGGAGAGTGAAAAAAAAAGAGAACCTTAAAAATCTTCTCTCTCTCTCTCCCTCTATCTGTCTTTCTCTCTGTGTCTGTCGCTCTCAAATAAATAAATAAATAAAAATTAAAAAAAAATATCTAAAATGGGCTGAAGAGATGGCTTAGCGGTTAACTGCTTGCCTGTGAAGCCTAAGGACCCCGGTTCAAGGCTCAGTTCCCCAGGTCCCACGTTAGCCAGATGCACAAGGGGGCGCATGCGTCTGGAGTTCTTTTGCAGAGGCTGGAAGCTCTGGCATGCCCATTCTCTCTCTCTCACCCTCTATCTGTCTTTCTCTCAGTGTCTGTTGCTCTCAAATACTTAAATAAATAAAAATTTAAAAATATATATATCTAAAAATCAGTTGGCCATACTAAATAAAGACATAAAGAAATGTAATGATGAATTCCAAGAATCATCAAGAAAATCAGAAAATGATGTGAAAAGGGAGCTTGACAGAGCAATGGAAATGATACATAGAAAAGTAGTAGAAAATGAAAACTTAATTGAACAAGTCCAAAACTCTCTAAAGACTCTCAAGAATAGAGTCAGCAAAGTGGAGGATAGAAACTCTAATCTGGAAGACATGATGGAAGAAACAGTTCATGAGTTCAAAAACTTCAGTAAGTTCAAAAATTCCTGCAAACGGAATATGAGGGAATTGTGGGGTACACTTAAATGTCCTAATATCAGAATCATTGGAATACCAGAAGGAGAAAAATTTCAGACCAAAGGCATGGAAAACTTATTTAAAAAAATAATTGAAGGAAACTTCCCCAGTCCCTTAAAAGAAAGGCCCATCAAGATACAAGAAGCAAACAGAACTCCAAACAGATAGGACCAAAGGAGAAACACTCCAAGAAATATTATCATTAAGACTCTAAACATTGACACCAAAGAGAGAATCCTAAAAGCAGCCAGGGAAAAACAGCACACCACTTTCAAAGGTAACCCCATCAGAATTACTTCAGACTTCTCAATGTAAACCCTGAAAGCTAGAAGGGCCTGGAGTGAAACTCTTCAAAGTTTAAGAACCTGTGGATTCCAAACCAAACTACTCTACCTGGCCAAAGTATCCCTCATAATAGATGGTGAAAGAAACACTTTCCATGACAAAACTCAGTTTTACAATTATATGAACACAAAACCAAACATACAGAGTATTTCAGGAAATTCTCCACAAAGAAGAAACAAATAACCAAACTCAAATGCCTACAAGAAGAAGATCACAACAACCAAACTCAGAGTAGGCACAAAAAACTTCAAAGCCCATGAAAACACCTATACACATCTACCACCACAATATGGCAGGGATCAAATCAAATTTCACAGTCATTACCCTAAATATTAATGGCCTTAATTCACCCATCAAGAGGCACAAGCTAACATGATAGATCAAAAAATTAGACCCCCTCAATCTGCTGCCTTCAAGAAACCCACATCACCACATCCAGACACATCCTCAGGGTAAAGGGGTGGCAGCCAATATTCCAAGCAAATGGGACTAAGAAACAAGCAGGTGTAGCTATATTAATATCAGATAAAATAGACTTCAAACAAAAAAATAATCAAAAAAGACAAAGAAGGCCACTTCCTACTTATCAAGGGAACTATCCATCAAGAGGATATTTCAATCATAATTCTGTATGCACCAAACACAGGGACACCATAGTTCATAAAACAAAACCTACTTGACAATAAAACAGAAATAACTACCAATACCATCATAGCTGGGGACTTCAATACACCATTATCAGTAACAGACAGATCATCCAAACAGAAACTCAACAGGGAAGTAAGAGAGCTCAACAAAACCATAGATCACTTAGACCTAACGAACATCTACAGAACTTTCCACCCCAAATCCACAGACTACAAATTCTTCTCAGCAGCCCATGGAACATTCTCTAAAATATGCTGGGTCACAAAGACTGCCTCCACATATTTAGGAAAATTGACATAATACCCTGCATGATATTAGATCACAATGCTATATTTCTAGAAATCAACAATAAAAGACCCACCAAGAATCTCAGTGGCACCTGGAAAGTTAACAGCACACTCTTAAACAATAAATGGATAGTGGATGAAATAAAAAAAGGAAATTGCAAAATTCCTGGAATTGAATGACAATGAGAACACATCATACCAAAACTTATGGGACACAATGAAAGCAGTCCTCAGGGGAAAATTCATAGCACTCAATGCCTTCATAAAAAAGACAGAAAGATTCCAGATCAATAACCTAACCATCCACCTAAAGGCATTGGAAAAACAAGAAAAATCCAACCCATATAGCTCCAGAAGGAAGGAAATAATTAAAATCAGAGCAGAAATTAATGAATTGGAAACCAAGGAAAAAATTAAGACAATTGACAAAACAAAGAGCTGGTTCTTTGAAAAAATAAACAAGATGGGCAAACCCCTGGCCAATTTGAATAAGCAAAAAAAGGAGAGGCTTCAAATTAATAAAATTCAAAATGAAAAACGGGAGATCACAACAGATATCAGTGAAATTGGGAGAATCATCATGTCTTATTTCAAAAACCTCACTACACAAAGCTGGATAATGTGGAGGAGATGGATAAGTACCTGGACACATACCATCTATCAAAGCTAAACTCAGAGCAGATTAATCACCTCAATGAACCCATCGCACTCATGGAGATTGAAAAAGTAATTAAAAAACCTCCCCAAAAAGAAGAGTCCAGGACCAGATGGCTTCTCAGCTGAATTCTATCAAACCTTCATGGAAGAACTCAAACCAATCTCCCTTAAACTGTGCCACACAATTGAAGAACAGGGAAAGCTACCCAACTCCTTTTATGAAGCTAGTAATTCCAAAACCAGGCAGAGATGCCACAAGAAGAGAAAACTACCGGCCTATTTCCCTAATTAACTTAGATGCAAAGATCTGAACAAAATCCTCGCAAACTGAATCCAACAACACAACAAAAGCATCATCCAACTTGACCAAGTGGGATTCATCCCAGGAACACAGGGGTGGTTCAACATACGAAATTCTGTCAATGTAATACACCACATAAACAAGGTTAAACATAAAAACACATGATCATTTCAATAGATGCAGAAAAGGCCTTTGACAAGATACAACATCACTTAATGATCAAAACATTGGAGAGAATTGGCATAGTTGTTACATATCTTAACATAATAAAGCAATATACAAAGCTCTGAAGGCCCAAATAATACTTAATGGAGAGAGACTGGAGGAATTCACATTAAGATCAGGAACAAGACAGGGTTGTCCTATCTCACCTCTGCTTTTCAATATAGTACTGGAAGTCCTAGCTCAAGCAGTAAGTCAGGAGAAGGAAATAAAAGGGATACAATTTGGAAAGGAAGAGAGTTAAGTAGCTCTATTTGCTGATGACATGATTATATATGTAAGAGACCCGAGAGACTCCATCCCAAAACTCCTGAAGGTGATTAAATACTATAGCTAAGTAGCAGAATACAAAAATCAATTCACAAATATCAGTAGCATTTCTATATGCAAATGACAATGATACAGAGAAAGAAATAAGGGACATAGTCACATTTTCAATAGAAGCAACAACAACAAAATACCTTGGAATAACGTTAACCAAGGAAGTGAAAGATCAATACCACGAAAACATAAAAACACTAAAAAAAGAAATTGAGGGGGACTTGAGAAAATGGAAAGACCTCGCATGTTCCTGGATAGGCAGAATTAGCATTGTGAAGATGACAATCCTACCAAAGGCAATATGTAGATTTAACACAATTCCAATTAAAATCCCTACAGTGTTCTTTAAAGAGATAGAAAAAATTATCTCAAATTTCATATGGAAAGTCAGAAGGCCTTGCATATCCAAACATATCCTCTGCAAAAGAAATACCTCTGGTGGCATCACCATACCTCATCTAAAGCTATATTACAAAGCCATAGTAATAAAAACAGAATGGTACTGGCAAAAAAAACAGGAGTAGAAACCAATGGAATAGACTTGAGGACCCAGATTTTGTATCAAGCAACTATAGCTACTTGATATTCGACAAAGGCCCTAACAATATAGGCTGGAAAAAAGATAGCATCTTCAACAAATGGTGCTGGACAAACTGGATAACCACATGCAGGAAACTAAAAGTTGATCCACACATTTCACCATGCACTATACTCAAATCCAGATGGATCAAAGACATCAACATAAGACCAGAAACTCGAATACTACTGGAATAAAATTTAGGAAGTACTTTCCATGATATAGGAATGGAAAAAGACTTCCTGAACAAAGCTTCAGTGGCTCATAATCTTAAACAGTCACTCAACCAATGGGATCATATGAAGCTGAAGAGGTTCTTTACAGAGAAGCATATAAGAAGCAAAGCCAATAGATTACCGACAGAATGGGAGAAAATATTTGTGGGTTATCCAACTGATAAAGGCCTAATCTCTAGAATCTACAAAGAACTCAAAAATCTAAACAGTAAGAAGTCAAACACCTCACTCACAAAATGGGGCAAATAGCTGAACAGGCAGTTCACAGAGAAAGAAATACAAATGGCAAACACACACTTAAGAAAATGTTCATCATCCCTAATCATCAGAGAAATGCAAATTAAAACAACTATGAGACCCCAACCTTACCCCAATAAGCATAGCAAATATCAAAAAATCAAATGAAAATGAATGCTGGCAAGGATGTGGAAAAGCAGGAACACTCATCCACTGTTGGTGGGAATGTAGGATGGTACAACCACTTAGGAAAGCAATATGGAGACTCCTGAAAAAGCTGAATATAGAGATATCAACAGACCCAGTTATTCCCTTACTGAGCATTGACCCTAAAACCTTCAAATCACAGGCCAGAGAGATTTGCTTAGCCATGTTTGTAGTGGCTCAATTCATAATAGCTAAGAGCTGGAATCAATCCAGATGTCCATCACTAGAAGAATGTCTAAATAAGATGTGGTATATGTACACAATGGAATTTTATACAGCAGTAAGGAAAAATGACACAAAGAAATTTGAGGAAAAATGGTTGAACCTGGAACAGATCATTCTCAGTGAACTTTCCCAATCACAGAAAAAAAAAAAAAATCACTACATAGTCTCACTCATCTACAGCACCTAACCTGAATCTACCCAAGATACCTTACACACCCAGCAAGCATCTCATGGACTAGACACTAGGAGGGATGGGGAAGGAGGAGAGGGCTTTGAAGGGGTGGGAAACACTAATCTAGACCCAAACAGCAATTGTACCATAAAATTCTATTTCCTAAAAGGCAGAGCAAATAGCTGAACCTTCACCAGGCCCTTACAGGAAACACCTGAACCACAAGACACTGGAGAGAGTAGAATCAAGTTCAACCTAAATCCTCTACATCTTCCCTCCCTCCTTCTCCCTCTCCCTTTCTCTCTCTCTCCTCTCCAACTCCTATATATTGGTTATTTTACCCTCATTTTCTTAGGGGGCACTGACCTGTAAATCCCAGTACCAGCATGAGGCTATCACCCACAATGAGCTTTTGATCAGAGAAACCTACAAGGTTTTCTAAAAGAATGACAGATTTCTGTCATAGAACTTGATGACCCACCAAAGGTTAGTGGTAAGACCCTATTGCTGAAGATACCATATGCAGCTGACATGCAAAATGGATCGGCATTGCTGGAAACCAGGAGAGAATCAGTCCCCAGACAGTCAGCGGTCTAGTGCCAGAAGGTGCTACATGGGTGACCGAGGGAAACGACCAATCTGTCCAACCTACTTAGCAGCAAATAACCTGGTGTGATGCCCACACAAGTGCAATAGTAGCACACAGTCATGGTCGGAAACCAACTATTCTTGATTCAGCTAACTGATCCCCTCAGTGGTACGAGACCAATAGCTGGAGCTGGGAAACAAGTCAGAACCATTTCGAAACATAAGAACAATCTTCAATATCAAGCTACCATCAATCATGGGCTACAAGAGGGCCTATACCCATTAAAGTCTCTATTAAAAAAAGTAAGGGTTATCTCATTTGTCGTGGTGCTAACTTACTCTCTGTTGGAGAATCTGCTTCTCTTTTTCAGATAGATGCAGATCCTGAGGAAAGAGCTACCCCATCATACCTCAAAAGGGCCCAGGCTGAAAACGGATACCAGCACAAGGGGGAAGGAGACCAACACAGAGAAAAGTCAATGCCTACCAAATCAGAGAGCCAGAGCCCCAGAGGCCCCCAACACCTCATTACTAAAGCAGACCAAAAATGAACCCAACATGGCTCAAGGAAATTTTGTTGAAGAGGGGGTGGAAAGAATGTCAGAGCCACATGATGGGTCATGATATACAAAGACATTTATAGTACCAATAACTGTGGGCTAATCCACAATGCATGACCCATATACCTCAAGAAGGAGGGGCCAATGGGGAGGGGCATAGGTCACGATGAACCTAATAATAGTACCAAACTGCCTGTCCTTGCAGAATAGAAAACTAATAAAAAAAAAAAAAGAAAAGAAAATTATGAAAAAAAATTACATCATCGTGTTCCCAAGTTCCAAACTCCTGACCCTACCAGACACACCATAGCAGTTGCAAGCAACATGAGATGTTGATGGCTTTAGTGACTTCCCCAATGGCTCTAACCATTTTTCCTCAAATTTCTATGATGACACCAGGGTCCTCTCATTTATATTCCCCATATTTTAAGTAATTCCTGAACCCCTTCGTTCTCAGGATGATTTTTTTTTCCATTGCTCTTGGAGACAGGCATCTGAGCAAGTGCTTCCCGGAGGGCAGAGGAGGTGATTTGAAGTAAGGTGGACTCTGTCAGATAAGTGAAATCTTTTATAAATACCTGACTTGGAGCTGAGAGAGAAAAAGGTTTTCAAATCAAAGTGCTAAATTAAGAAGCTTAATTTTGGCACTTGAGCTTACTGAGTTGTTTATGGAGAGTTTATGCTAACAGTTCTGCATCCACAGGGGATCAGAAGCAGCGGAAACTGATCAGATTGCTTCAAGGGGAGGAAGGACTGCCTCCCTCCACCAGCTCTCTTAAGAGAGCACACTAGGAGTGCAGTGTGGTGTCTGCCTTCTTCTTGCTAGGAGGCAGCCATCTGCAGCATACAGAATCTAGCCCCACAACAATCTCCTTGGAAGGACTGAGACAATGCATGTGGTTTTTGTGGACTTCTCAAGTTGTGACTGAAAGTATAATTTTTTTTTTTTTAAAGTAACAGTTTTTCAAATGGAAGGAGAAAGACTTAAGAACACTGACTTGAGTCACAGGCTATGACTGTAATCTCAAATTCTAACAGTCGTTACTGAGAAAATTATTTACTGTTTCTGGAACATATTTTCCTGTCTGGAAGTAAGCGATTTTCTGGGCCTCCATAATTTTATATACTTTCTGAAATTCATTAGTTTATACCTAAAATATTAAAGACATTATAAGAGTATTCCAACATATTCATGTATTGAAATCCTAAAATACAGTTATGATGTTGAGCCTAGTAATTTCTCTTTGGAAAATTTACATTAAAAAGTAAATATTTGCAAAAAGATTTTTCTTTCATAAAGTTTGTTTCAGCATTATTTGCAGCAGAAAAAAATGGAACAAACTAACTTTATACTAGACAGAGATTGTGAACACAAATTATGGTGTATCTGAGTGAACTTTTATTGTTGAGAAAATAATGGCAAAGAAAACATTCAAAGTGAAATCCAAGTGGTAACATAAAAACATAAATCAATGTCTTGACTCCTTTAAAGGTAAAAATAAGTATATGTGATGGGATATAAAGAAATCTGGAGATCTCCATTTAAAAATTTCAGGTATCTATTTTTGTTTTAATATGTTTTATGTTTTTATTGATTATTATTATAATGTATACGTGATTTTGCAATGAAAGTTATTGTTGTGGTTTGAATATAACTTATCCCAACAGCTCATGTGTTTGAACAACTGGTCCATAGCTGATAGAGATATTTTGGAAGGTTGTAAATTCTTTACGAGGTAGAGCCTCGCTGGCAGTAAGTCACTGGGATAGGCCTTGGTGTTTTATTGCCTGGCCCTTCTTCTTGTTCACCCTCTGCTTCCTGACTCTGGTTGCAATGGGCTAGCTCTGCTTAGGGCTTCTGCTGCCATTCTTTCTCAGTCATAATGGAGCCTCTCTCCTGGGACTGTAAGTCAAAATAAACTCTTCCTTAAACAGCTTCTTGCCAGGTTACAGAGAAAGTAACCAGTACATTTTCATTTTTAGTCATAAATAAATATGATGAACTGTATTTAAACAATGTACATTGTTTTAAAAATGTGCATACCCTCATCTACCTTTACTCTCCCAAGTTTTGATTTCATTTTCTAGACTCATGTTATAAAGGAAAGACAGTGTTACTCTCATATACAAATAGAAAAATAAGAGTGAAAGTTGCACTTACTTGTGTTCTCAGGGTACTACACAGAGTTGAATGCATTTTAGAAGTTAGTTCATGCCTTTTTCCTTTTTCTCTCAAACAACATGTAATACTATGGAGGACCTTTTTTTTTTGTTTCTCAATTTTTATTAACATTTTCCATGATTATAAAAACTATCCCAGGGTTATACCCTCCCCTCCACCCCACTTTCCCCTTTGTAATTCCATTTGCCATCATATCCCCTCCCCATCTCAATCAGTCTCTCTTTTATTTTGATGCCATGGTCTTTTCCTCTTTTTATGATGGTCTTGTGTAGGTAGTGTCAAGGACTATGAGGTCATGGATATCCAGGCCATTATATGTCTGGAGAGAGCATGTTGTAAAGAGTCCTACCCTTCCTTTGGCTCTTACATTCTTTCTGCCACCTCTTCCTCATTAGAGCCTGGGCCTTGGAAGGTGTGATCGAGATGTTGCTCCCTACGCCAGTCACTCCTTTCCAGCACTATGATATCTTACAAGTCATCCCAAAGTCACTGCCATCTGAAAAAGAGAAGATTCTCTACCCAAAGTGAGAGGAGCATTAATGTAAGGGTATAAATATTAAGAGAAGTGATTACTGGGCAGTTTGATAAGTATAGTATATACATTTTTCCAGACATCAGCACATGTTACACTTCTATGGACCATGACTAACCCTGTTTTAAGTTTTCAGCATCAGGGATGAATTCCCTCCCATGGAGTGGGCCTCCAGTCCAATTGGAGGGCACTTGGTTTCCACCATGACAGATCTGCCACTATTGCACCAATGTCTCATTTGGCCTGGTTGGCCAATTATAAGGTTTGCAGTGTCCACTGATGAGTATATTCACTGGTGGTATCTCTTTCTTCCATTGAACTACATGTACAATGGCTTCTTCCAGCTTTCTGTCAGCTGGTCTACATGGAGGAGGTTATCAGCTCAGTTCCAGCAGGATTTCTCAGTGGCCTTGCAGCCCAAGTATGTGTAGACTTCAGCAATAGGGTCTTACCGTTGATTCCTGGTGGGAAACCAAGGGCCTTGGAATTGGCCTATAATGTTTTTGGGGCATCAGGGATCTCCTTGGTCAACAACTCACTGGAGGTATCCCATCCCTGGCACTGAAAATTTTCTAACAATGATCTATGGTTCCTTAGTGTTCCATTGTCCGAAACCAGAGGATTCCATATGAATTATTTGCATCCTCTTAGATTTTGATTAGCCCTCCCTCCACCTTTCCTTTACTCAATCTCTTCCCCTGACATCAATTTAGGCCTTTTCACCTCCATTAATCTATTCTTCTACTGGCATATATACAATACCAACCTATTAAGTACCCTCCTCCCTTCCTTTCTCTTCCTTTTATAGCTCCTTTTTAACTTACTGGCCTCTGCTACTGAGTTTTTTCCTTCTCACACAGAAGCCCAATCATTTGTAGCTAGGATCCACATATGAGAAAGAACATGCAGCACTTGGCTTTCTGGGTGTGGGTTACCTCACTTAGTATAATCCTTTCCAGGTCCATCCATTTTCCTGCAAATTACATAACTTCATTTTTCTTTACCACTGAGTAGAACTCCATTGTATAAATGTGCCATATCTTCATTATCCACTCATCAGTTGAGGGACATCTAGGCTGGTTCCATTTCACAGGTATTATAAATTAAGCAGCAATAAACAAGATTGACCATGTACTTCTAAGGAAATGTGATGAGTCCTTAGGATATATGCCTAGGAGTGCTATAGCTGGGTCATATGGTAGATCAATTTTTAGCTGTCTTAGGAGCCTCCACAATGATCTCCACAATGGCTGGGCCTGATTGCATTCCCACAAACAGTGTAGAAGTGTTCCTCTTTTTCCACATCCTCACCAGCATTTATGGTCATTTGTTTTCTTGATGGTAGCCAATCTGAAAGGAGTGAGATGGAATCTCGATGTAATTTTAAGCTACATTTCCATGATGACTAGGGATGTAGACCATTTTTTCAGATGCTTATATACTATCCTTATTTCTTCTTTTGAGAACTCTCTATTTAGTTCCATAGCCCATTTTTTTAATTGGCCTGTTTAACTTCTAATTATATAGCTTTTTGAGATTTTGTATATCCTAGATATTAATCCTCTATCAGATATATAGCTGGCAAAGATTTTTAACCATTCTGTAGGTTGCCTCTTTGCGATTTATTCACAGTGTCCTTTGCAGTACAAAGTCTTTGTAATTTCATGAGGTCCTAGTGGTTAATATGTGGTTTCATTTCCTGAGCAATTGGGATTATATTCAGAAAGTCTTTGCCAAGAACAATATGTTGAAGGGTTTCCCCTACTTTTTTCTCTAGCAATTTCAGAGTTTCAGGTCTGATGTTAAGGTCTTTAGTCCATTTGGATTTAATTCTTGTGCGTGGAGAGAGAGAAGAATTTTTCATCCTTCTATGGATACATATCCACTTTTCCCAGCACCATTTACTGAAGATGCTGTCTTTTCTACAATGAGTATTTTTGGCATTTTTATCGAATATCAGGTGGCTATAGCTACTTGGACTTATATCTGAGTCCTTTATTCTGTTCCATTGATATACATATCTGCTTTTGTGCCAGTACCATGCTGTTATTGTTACTATGGCTCTGTTGTATAAGTTAAAATCAGGTATGGTGATACCTCATGACTTATTTTTGTTGCTCAGTATTATTTTAAATATTTGATGTTTTTTGTGATTCCAAATGAATTTTTGAATTTTTTTTTATATTTCCATGAAGAATGCCTTTGAAATTTTGATGAGGATTGCATTAATTGTGTAGATTGCTTTTGGTTAAGATTACCATTTTCAGAATATTGATTCTTCCAATCTAGGAACAAGGGATGTTTTTCCATTTCCTAGTGTCTTCTGCAATTTCTCGCTTGAGTGTTTTATAGTTTTCATTGTAGAGATCCTTTACTTCCTTGGTTAGGTTTATTCCATGGCACTTTATTTTCTTTGATGCAATTGTGAATGGGAGTGATTCTCTGATTTCATCCTCTGTATGTTTGTTGTTAGCCTATTAGAATGCTACTGATTTCTGTGTATTTATTTTGTATCCTGCTACATGGCCGTCAGTGTTTATCAGCTCTAACAGTTTGCTGGTAGAGTCTTTACGGTCCTTTATATATAGAATCATGTCATCTGCAAATAATGATAACTTGATTTCTTCCTTTCCAATTTGTACCCCTTTTATGTGTGCCTCATGCCTTATTGCTATGGCTGACTTCCAGTACTATATTAAATAATAGTGGGGACAATAGGTACCCTTGTCTTGTTCCTGATTTTAGTGGAAAAGCTTCCAGTTTTTCTCCATTTAGTAATATGTTGGCTATAGGCTTGTCATAAACAACCTTTATTATATTGAGATATGTTCCTTCTATTCCCTGTAGGACTTTTATTATTTATTATCTATTCTCTGTAGTACTTTTATTATGAAGGGATGATGGATTTTGTCAAATGTTTTCTCTGTGTCTAATGGGATGATCATATGATTTTTGTCTTTCAGTCCATTTATATAATGCATTACATTTATTGATTTGCGTATGTTGAACCATCCCTGCATCTCTGGGATAAAGCCTACTTATCAGGGTGAATGGTCTTTCTAATATATTCTTGCATTCTGTTTGCCAATATTTTGTTGAGAATTTTTGCATCTATGTTCATGAGGGAGATTGGTCTGTAATTTTCTTTTTTTGTTCTATATTTGCCTGGTTTTGGTATCAGGGTTATGCTGGCTTCATAGAAGGAATTTGGTAGGATTCCTTCCTTTTTGATACTGCAGAAAAGCTTAAGAAACAATAGTGTTAGTTCTTCCCTGTAGGTCTGCTAAATTCAGCAGTAAATCCATCTGTGCCTGGGCTTTTCTTAGTTCAGAGACTTTTGATTACTGTTAGGATCTCCATGCTTGTTATAGGTCTATTTAAGTGAGTAATCTCATGTTGATTTAATTTACATATGTCATATAAATCAAGGAAATCATCCATTTCTTTCAGATTTTCATACTTTGTGCAGTATATGCATTTATAGTATGTTCCTGTGATTTTTTTAAAATTTCTCTGGCATCTGTTGTGATGTTACCTTTTTCATCTCTAATTTTATTAATTTGTGTCTCTTCTCTCTTTCTTTTGGTCAGATTTGGTAAGGGTTTATCAATCTTGTTTATCCTTTCAAAGAACCAACTCTTTGATTCACTGATTCTTTGGATTGTTGTTTTTGTTTATTTCTATTTCATTAATTTCTCCCCTAATCTTTATTATTTCTTCCCATGTACTGATTTTTAGTTTGCCTTGTTCTTTTTCCCAGGCTTTAAGGTGAAGCATTAGGTCATTTTCTTGTGACCTTTCTAATTTCTTAATATAGGCACTTAAAGCTATAAATTTACCTCTTATGGCTGCCTTCATTGTGTCCCAGAGATATTGGTATTTTGTGTTTTCATTATCATTTGCCTATAAATTTTTTGATTTCCTTCTTGATTTCTTCATTGACCCATTCATCATTTAGTAATGTGTTGTTTCACTTCCATGATTTCGTGTATGCTCTATAGCCTTTCTTGCTATTGCTCTGCAGTTTCATTCCATTGTGGTCAGATAGAATGCAAGGAATTATTTCAATTTTCCTGTATTTGTTAAGATTTTCTTTGTGTCCTAATATATGGTCTATTTTAGAGAATGTTCCATGTGCTGCTGAAGAGTATGTATATTGTGCAGCATTTGGATGAAATGTCCTGTTTATATCTGTTAGGTCCATTCCTTCTATGACCTCATTTAGTCCAGATGCCTCTCTGTTTATTGTTTTCCAGGATGACCTATCAAATGATGAGATTGGGGTGTTGAAGTCACCCACTGCCAGTGTTTGGTGTTATCTGTGACCTTAGGTCTAATAGTGTTTGTTTGAATTTGGGGGCCCCTATGTTAGGTTTATATATGTTTAAGTTTGTAATTTCCTCCTGTTGATTAGTCAATATATAGTGACCTTCCTTATGTTTCTTAACTAATGTTGGACTGAAGTCTACCTTGTCATATATTAGGATAGCAACCCCTGCTTGTTTTCTATGTCAATTGGCTTAAAACACTGTTTTCCAACCTTTCACCCTAAGATAGTGTCCATTCTTTGTAGAAAGGTGGGTTTCTTGGAGGTAACAAATTGAAGGATCCTGCTTTTTAACCCAGTCTGCGAACCTATGCCTTTTGGTTGATGCATTGAGGCCATTGATATTAAAAGATATTATTGAAAGGTTTGCATTCATTTTTGCCATTTTGTAGTTTTTCCGGTTTTACCTTTGCTCTCTTGTGTTAACTAGTAATTGGATATTGTTTGTTTTTTTTTCCCGGTTCCTTATATGTGTGCTCTTCTTTTTCTTCAGCATGGAGGATTCTTTCGAGTATTTTCTGTTGAGCTGGTTTTGTCTTCAAATACTCCTTTAGCTTGCTCTAGTGGTGGAATGCCCTTATTTCTCTGTCTATTTTAATGGGTAGTTTTGCAGGATAAAGTAACCTTGTTTGACAGTTGTTATCTTTCAGGACTTGGAATACATCACTCTAAGCCCTTCTTGCTTTTAAAGTTTGTTTTGAGTAATCTGCTGTTAACCTGATAGCCTTGCCTTTGTAAGTAACTTGATTTTTCTGCCTGACTGCTTTCAATATTTTTGTTTGTTTGTTTTTTGTGTGGTTGGTAGATTGATTATAATATGGCGAGGAGAGTTTCTTTCCATGTTTTGTCTGGATGGTGTTCTAAAGGCTTCCTGTATCTGCATTGGCACCTCTTTCCCAATTTAGGGGAAGTTTTCTTCTATGATTTTGTTGAAGATGCCTAATGTGGCTTTGGAGTAAAATTCTTCTCCTTCTACTATGCCCTGAATTCTTATGTTTGATCTTTTCATACTTATAATCATTCTTTTGAAATCTTTCTCAGGCATTTCCTCTAACTCTTTCTCACTGGAGGTCATTCTGATGTATTAATACTTTTTGGTGGATTTATATTGCCTTGATTTTTGGTGTTTCTTGTGTTATCATGTATATATTTTTGCATCCTGGATTATTTAATGATTGGATTTTCTAGTTAGCTGGGTGTTATTAGATGTATCAGACAATCTGATGTTATGTAACTTCAGGGTAGGAGCTTAACGAATTATGTGTGGCTCTCAAGACTCTCAGGGTATTTATCCACGTGTAGGTATTATGACAACCAGATCCTCTAACTGTCCCTTAGGGTGTGTGGTGCCTCTCCCTGACAACATGGAGGGTACGATTTCTGATCTGTTGAGGGTTCTGAGTCAGTTTGTGATCAGGTGAGACCCTTCCTTGGTGTAATCCCAGTTACCTCTGCTCCTACTTGAGTCCTGATGTCGGCTCAAGTTATTGTAGAAGGGTCCCTGGATAGCTTCTCTGTTCACTGGAGCTGGGCACTGGTGGTGGGGGAGGGAAGGCTGCCAATGCTGCTCTAGTTCTCTCGTTACTCAATGTGTTCTTCTTGTGATCTGCTCCTCCGTTGTTCACTACTACTCTCCCTTCACATTTCTAGAGTTTGCAGAGAGCTCCAATGTCTGAAGGACCTTTCTTTAGACCTGACTGACAATAACATATATTTTCATATTATATGGAGAGAGAGAGAGAGAGAGAGAGAGAAGCCCTACCTCAAAAACCAAAACATAATAACTATGCTAACATAAAAGAATGTCATATAAATGATCTAAAACACAAATATTCCTATACCTTTATTCCCATCAAAATCAAATGTGAAGACTGCAATAACTTCCTAAATAAAGCTCTACAAAAATAATTTGGTTTCATAAAGTCTTGGTGAATAAGAAGATGTCCATTCTTATAGATTTCTATAGAAGTCTTAACTATATTTCACATTATGGTAACTGAAAGGCATTTTATTAAATAGTTTTTCAATTTGACTAAAAAGATCTCTTCATGCCATGGAGGTTGAACAATCCTATACCTTTCCCACCATCCTCAGCTTTAGGAGCATTTCCTGGTGATGTGACATTTCTGCTTATGGTCTATGCTTTGACCATGCATGCTGGTGTTTGTGTGCAGGTTATTAAATCACAGATCACATAGACTAGTTGGTATTTAGAAGGTACTTAGAATCACACAACTTCTTTTGGCATTCTATGAAAGGTTTTCGGCAAAGAATTCATGAGTTCTGACCATCTAGCTGAAAATCCTGGCAAGAAGTTGTTTGATATTAATGTTAATATGGGTCAGTCAGAAGGATGCATTTTGTGGGATTGGAACCACCATGGTAGTCTATGTTAAGTAAGCCCAAGTATAAGTATTCTCTTTGTTTTCACTTGCTTAAGAGTTTTTGGGAAGATATTGCTGTGCTATTTACCATCTTTCATAGTCAAATGTTTACTTATTCCAAAGTAGCATCCAATGTACTGAGCACTGAGTTTTTATGATTTTAAATGATATAGAAAAAGGTGAATTAAAATAATTACGTTGAATAAGTATAATTTTCATATCTATAAGGTGTCTAGAAATACAGAAACTGTTCAATCTGATTTTGTCAGCATGATTCCAAATATAAGGGTCCAAAGATATGAATATTTCAGAAAGCATTTAGTAATTTTACTTGGTAGATGCATGTGTACTTTATTAGTATGCAGGCTAATGTTTCTTACCAATAATGAAGAAACTGAGGCTGAGGGAGATAAAGGAATATTCCTAGGTCATAATAGTAGGTCAAGAAGCAGTAATCAATTGTGAACCAAATCTTTTCTTTTAGGAACAGTGTACTTGCTGACACTTAAAATGTTTTTAATATTGCTGGGACAAACACTTAAACAGAAACAGCTTATGGGAGGAAAAGGTTTATTTCAGACTTACAGATTCCTGGTGAAGCAGCATCATGGTGGAGAAAGCTGGCTCACTTCACCAAATATCCATAGCAGAGAGTCAACCAAAATACCTGATGCTATGGAGGACTTTTACATTGAAACCACCACAACATAAAGTGAAATCTTTGAGCAGTACCAGGTTGAACTGACTTTACTGCAGAATTTTGGACATTTATTCTATAGGTACCTTCAATTATCATGACTTATGTCCTTTAGTCTTATTTTATTATTAGTTCTTCCCTGACATAAATGCTTATTTCTTCCAAAATTCCTTAAGGAGTGTCTCTTTTCCTGATATCAAAACAGGCTAGAAGTTTGGGGAGTTGACTTAATGGTTAAAGTATTTTCTGGCAAAGCCAAATGTTTGATTCCCCAGTACCCATGTAAAACCAGATGCACAAGATGGCACAAGCATTTGGAGTTCACTTGTAGTGGCTAAAGGTACTTTCTCTTTACCTTCACCCCACTATCTTTTCCCCTCTCTATCAAATAAATAAAATTTTAAAACCAGGATGGAATCGATGCTGTTGGAAATGTCCATATGACCATTTTTATTCATATGTATTCCTCCAACCATGGGCAAAAGCAGCAAGGTCAGACTCTGGAAGAGGCATAGCAGAAGAGAAATGTCTACAGATATGGAGGGAGGAGCAGGACACAGAGCATCAATATGGCCAGCTGCTCATAGTTCAAACATGTTATTTGAAATTAACACTGAAATTCCAATAGCTTTGGTCCAATTTCTTTCAAGAAATCAAAGTCAGATGAAGAAAGAATTTTATGGGGAAGGAAACATAGAAAGTATAAAGTAGGAGGAATGAAGAGAATCTATCAAATAGAAATGATCCCTCATGATTACAGGGAGGGAGGGAAACTTCTGAGAATCTGTATCTATTATTTTGATGTAGCTACCCAATTTTTGTCTCTTTAAGACAGAATTGTTTTCATCCCACAAAATTGGTTGACATGTGAAATTATCATCCATATGCATGGGTATCTACTTCTCTGATGCTGGATTTGGAGCCTTCTGTTAGTCATATTTTCTCCAGACCAAAACATGAAGAAAACACTTAGACACGTCTTTATATTGTTGTTTTAAAATAACCATTTATTTTATTATCAGCTCTCCTTGATTTGAGGTGCACAACAAAAAAGTGAATGAGATAGCTCAGGAGACAGCTACCACAGAAGTTTCTAAAGAGACACAACTGAAAAATTAAAACTGTTATTATATTCTAGCAAGAAATGTATTCTTGTACCTAGTTTCCTTGACTTTTAGGAATGGAAATATATAATTCCCATGCATAGTTTCACTTGATTCTCAGAATAACCATATGATGTTGACATAATTTATATTGCATTTTTCTTTCTTTTTTCAGTTTTTGTTGGTTTCATTTCTTTTGAATCAATAAATGAAGAACAATCAAGTGTTGTTTAAGGTTGATAAATGCATGGATTGGGATGGAGTTCAAATATAACCTCTTCTGACCCAATTATTCAGGACTAATAATTCTGTAATCTAGGATAATCTGTATGACAATGGATGTATAAAACATATCTGGCTAGGTTTTCAAAAATAACAAAAGTGGTCAACCTCTTAAATCTTAGTAATGTGGCACATTGCAATTGCAGTAGACAAGAATAAGGGCATGGAAAGTAAAGTCAAAATTGAACTTTTGCCAGGCCTGGTTTAGCACACCTTTAATCCCAGCACTCAGGAGTCTGAGGTGGGAAGATCACTGTGAGTTCAAGGCCACCCTGAGAATACAGAGTGAATTCCAGGTCAGCCTACAGTAGAGTGAAATCCTTCCTGGAAAAAACAAAACAAAACAAAACAAAAAAAAAAAAAAAAGAGCTGTGATGGGGAGAAAATCTAAGGTCAAGAGCATTTATAAAGTTCTTGAAGAACATGATGTCATCACCATGTGGGAAGGGGCCAATTGTTGCCATAACTTCATTTCAGGGTACATGTTGAGCACAAGATAAATTAATGATAAAAGCACAAAATGTTAATTAAATAATAGGCATGTGTTATCATGGAAATTCTACTACTAAAGTGGTGGTTTTTCATCCCATGGGTAACAGTAAATAACCCATTTATAAATATCACATAGGTTGGTAACAATAGTGTGAAAGGATCTTGATGACAGTGTATTTTCATGTTTTTGGTACGTGTGTGTATTGCTTGTGTGTGTGTTCTTATGCATGTGGAATACATGAATATGTGGTGTGTTCATTTATGTGCACATATAACGTGCGTGAGTATATGCATGTGTAAGACAGATTTTGATACCAGCTGTCTTTGTTAGTTGCTTTCCACATTGATTTTTTTGAGACAGAACCTCTCACTGAACCTAGAGCTCACAGATTTAACTAGAACAGTATCCTGTGAATCCCAGGGATTCTATGGCTCTGCATCCTCTGTGCTAAGATTAAAGATGCATGCCTTCATTTCTGGCACCTACCATTTTCTGTGTGTAGTCAGGATTATGTGGGGGTCCTCATGATTGCATGCTAAACACTGTACCTACTGAACCGTATTCCCAAATTTTTTGAAAACTCCCCTTAGGAATCAATGCAAATGCACAATACCATACATTTTGTGAAATGCATTAATGAAAGTGTGGAGAAAAGATGACATGTTGTGTTCAAATCCTTCATTTCTCTCACAATGTGACTTTAGACAAGTCATTAAATTTGGATATTCTATACTTATGCTGGATTTCATTGTAACTAATCCTTTAAAATCCTTTTGAAATAATATTTACATATAATTTTCCTTCTCTTTACAATAGATAAAAATTATATGCATCCCCCTCAGTTATTATAGATCTTATTATCTCATTTATGGATTACTTTGATTCTCTATATTTTTTTACTACTTCTCTTCTAATACCAGCCAGGTAACTATTATATTGTTTGTTTTCACCACTATGGAAGAAGAAACATGTGATAGTCAAAGAAGTGTAATGAATACAATAAGCTAAAAGAGGGTTCTGTACATTTAGGCCTCTATCCAATGTTTCCAGTAGCTCTATATAAGAGTGATCCTGATTTAATTTCTTTTCATTAACATTATACTATTTCCCTCCCTTATCTCACTTTCCATAAAATGGCACTGAAGTATATTAAATGTTAAGCTGAATTGAAAATATTCCATCAACTCAGGGGCAAGGTGTCAGTGAGAATCTGGATATCCTGATTTCTAGATCTGTGGCCCTAAATCCAGACCGTCTCTGTTCTCTCAGTACTCTCATGGATTAGACACATACATGTAAGAAGCAACTGCCTTTTCAGTGCACATTTATAAATCTGCATTCAATTAAGACCATCTTTGAGAGTGAGAAAGGCAAAAATAATAATTACTCCAAGACAATAGGTAGAAATCATATTCACTTTAGATCATCTAGAAGGCCTGAATTATTTTACCTCAGTAACAGTCAGATAATATGGAACATGTAGCCCCAAAACACTGATTAGAGTCAGTCTCTATATTACATTCTATATTGCCTAAAATAAGGAGCAAAATGACAAAATAAGTGACATATAAACACAATTCCTAAGAAATCTCATAGCTCATTGGTGACCAGTTAGTGCTTTTGAATGCTGGGGGAGTTGGCCTCAGAGTCCTGTCTACCTCACCAAAACCTTTATTGATTTGTTTTTAAACTGATCTTCATAAGCAATGAGGATTTGTTAAGTTCCAGGAATAGTTCTAGAAGGACAGCAGTGACTCAGGTAATATTCCTGTCCTGGAATCTATCACAGTTTACTGAGGACAACAGAGTTATAAATAAATAATTGTTTCACAGAAGGATAGATTGCAATAATTTGCATATTTTGTAGAAAAAAAGCAAAGAAAAAAGTGGAAGGGAGAAAGGAAAGAAGGGAGGGAGGGAGGGAGGAAGGAAGGAAACAAATAAACCTAATATTTCCTGGAAATTTTTATGTCTACAGATAATTCCTCCAATCAAGGAGGAAGAATTAAAAGAATTAACATAGATATATTAAGTAACATGCACTAGGTTGACATTCTAGGCATAGTTGTACACATTTCTTTAGTTATGTACACAATGTTTGTACAACCATGTTGGTACCATCATTAGCCTCCTCCTTGTCCTAGTCCCTCCAAAGGGACCCTCCTCGTTGGGGAATGTGGCCATCAGTTATGGATAAGAGGTAATATCTCTATGCATAATGTTCTAACATGTGGCTTGAACAATCTTTCCGCCCCCTCTCCCACAAATTTCCCTGTTGTGTTCCCATGTTGGGTTCATTTTAGGACTACCTCACTGATGAGGTCTTGAAAGCCTCTGTACCTCTTGTTTGGTAGGAACTGAGTGTTCTCTGTGTCTATCTCCATCTTTGTGCTGGTGTCAGGTTCACCACAAAAGCAGCGCTCTTGCTCTTTACCCCAATTGGTATATGGTTTCAGCTGGGGCCCTGGTAGGGTGCGATGGACTTATTCTCTCCTCAGGTTCTGCATCCATCTGAAAAAGAGAAGCAAATTATACAACAGAGAGTGAAGTTAGCACCAGATAAATGGGATAACTGTTATTATTTTAGATAGAATTTAACAGCTATTGGCCCTCTTGTAGCCCACGACTGGTGGGAGCTTTATAATGGAGAGTGGGATCATGTTTTGGATATGGTTCTGACTTGTTTCCCAGATCCTGTTATGGGCTGTTTCATGGAGTGGATCAATTGGCCAAATTAAGAGCAGTTGGTTACCCACCATAACTGTGTGCTACTATAGCACTTGTGTGAGAATCACATCAAATAATTTGCTACTGAGTAGCTTAGACCATGAGTTGCTTGGGCAGATGTTGGTCATTTTCTTCCAGTCGCTCATATACTTAGCTCATCTGGCACTAGATGAGCTAACTATCTGGGGACTTGCACTTTCAGATTCCAGCCAGGCCATTCAATGTTCTGAACCAGGAGCATATGGTGTCTTCGGCAGTAGGGTCTTACCATTAACCTTGGGTGGGTCATCAAGTATTCTGACAGAAATATGTCTTTTTGGAAACATTGTAGGTCTCCCTGTTCAACAGGTCATTGTGGATGTTAACCACATGCTGGTACTGGGAGTTAAAGGCCAGCACCAAGGGAAAAGAAGGAAGAAAAAGTTAGGTAATATAAAAGAGAAAGAGAGAACAGGAAGAAAGAGAGAGAGAGAGAGAGAGAGAGAGAGACAGACAGACAGACAGACAGACAGAGACAGAGAGAGAGAGATAAACAGGGGAAGATTAAGGTTAGTCTTCATCATGCCCTCTCCAGGGACCTTACATGTTGCTTTTGTATTGACTACTTTGTGAGAAGATTTCTTGAAGTGCTAGGGACTATCCTTGCTTTTTTTTTTTTTTTTCTGTAAGGCTGATAAGTGATTAAAAACAGACTTGTGATTATAATGTAATTCTGTGGGTAGTCTTAAGGAAAATTGACTCTACCAAGTGTCTGTATGTACATGGTTCTTTAGAAACCTTTAAGTATAATCATAAAGTACATATCTAAATATGTTAACCACATACAGATTACATATTTTCACTTTGTACCAAACTATTGCCCAGCCATATTTCTCACATTTTTGATCTACCCTCTTTCATGTTCATATTGAAATATTAATAGTATATTAGAACCCCATGACACAATGCTTTCATTTTATGTTGATTTAGCAATACCCTCAATCCTCTGCTTCATTATAAAATGCACTTGTTATCTTGGCCCATGAGCTCCCAATTATTTTGCCTCTACCTCAGGTCTCATGGTGAGTATGCTGGTGTTGCAGATCTCCTTACATGTGGGCTTGGGATCTGAACTGCAGTACTCATGCTTTGACAGCAAGCACTTCATCCACTGAGCCGTCACCCCAGCTTCTGATTTCCAGTTTCACCTATGTGTTTTGATCACAGGATCCACATTTTGAGAGAATTGACTGCATTGCAACCAAATTGATAAGTCATTTGTCATTGTCTTTCAATGCTGAGGGCGTCAATGTCCTTAGAGATGAAGGCCATGGATTTTGAATAAAATTGAGCCAAATTACCTATTCTAATTGTACATGCAATGTTTTAATGAAGCTGAAATAAGATAGGGTCATAAGGGTGCATGTACTTACAAAATTTTTCATGAGGTAATAGGGAAATAGTGATTCTTATCTTTAAATATTGCATTTTCAAGGATAATAATTGTGTTAAAAAGAATACAGGAAAATATGAGTTCAAAATGCATGTTGTAATTGTAAAAGATGCACTAAGAGGATATATTTTTTTCAGATACATTATAGAATCATCTGATTATAGTAGGTAAGTACATGCATGTATTTATAGGAATATAAAAATGAATGCACCTCACATTTCATGTTAATATGTTGCTGTACTCAGTGGCTATCCTCATGCCTTGTTTCATTTTAGATTTGGGGGCCTCTAGCCACTGCAAATGAATTCCAGATACATGTGCCTCTTTGTGCATCCAGCTTTACATGCGTACTGGGGAGTTGAACCTGGAACCTTAGGCTCTGCAGGTAAGCACCCTAACCACTGAACCATCTCTCTACCCCTATTTGAAATTTCTAACTGTGCATTACCCCTATAAACAATGCCCGTATTTTCAGCTCTTATCATTAGGGATATATTTCTGGGGCAGGATGATAGCTTGTTACATAATGTGCTTGCCTCTGAAACAGAAGGACCAAAATCTGGATCTTTACCATACATGTGAATGTGAGGTTGGTGTGGCAGCCCACCTGTAATCCTAATGCTGAGGACACAGAGATATGGGATTCTTGGGACAAAATGACTAGCTAACCTTGACAAATTAGTGACCTCTGGGTTTGAATGAGACACCTTATTTCACTAAATCAAGTAGAGTGCAATGGGTCCAAACATCCCCATGTCAGTTTCTGGGTTTCTGGTCTTCACACACATGAACACAGAAATCTACCCACAGATATGAGCACCCCTCCCCCCACATAAAGAAGAAACAAAATGAACATATTTCTCTGATTCATTTCTGGCATGTATGTGACTTTCTTTAGTACAAATAACACTAATTAAAAAAAAAGTCTGTGATTGTCATATACTTTCAATTCCCTTAGAATTCCACCTTATAGCTGGGCGTGGTGGCACACAGCTTTAATCTCAGAACTAGGGAGGCAGAGGTAGGAGGATCGCCGTGAGTTTGAGGCTACCCTGAGACTCCACAGTGAATTCCAGGTCAGCATGGATTAGAGTGAAACCCTACCTCGAAAAAAAAAAAATAAAGAAAGAAAAATTAAAAAAGAAAGAAAGAAAGAATTTCACCTTGTGAGGAAGTCTGGGATTGCTGCCGAGATTTTCATACAAGGTGGTCTACTTGCCCCTGTTCTAACAAGCCCCCAGAATCACAAGTTCACCTTGGTCTAAGAAGTCTGAAGGAAACACAATAGATCACTGAGTTTGTGTGACTAAATCCAGCTCTGGGGCTCTGTCTGTCTATGTGTCTGTCTGTTTGTCTGTCCTTCTCTCTCTCTCTCTCTCTCTCTCTCTCTCTCTCACACACACACACACACACACACACAAAATCTACCTTTCTCTGAAATAGGGTCTTTATGTGGCCCAAGCTGTCCTCATACTCACTATGTAGCTTAGGGTGACCTTGAACCCCTGATCCTTTTGCTTCCACCTAGAAATTACACTCTTATTTTGGTCTTGAGAAGGTAATGAGCCATGTTGTGGAGATTATCACATGTCAGGGTGTGGGAACAGCCTCTGAAGAGAGGCAAAACATCCTTGGGTGAGCGCCAGTAATTCAGTTGATGCCTTATTTCAACTGAAGGCTTCCAAAATCAGTAGCCTTGACAAGGATCTTGACCCTCATATGAGGTTGTCACTCTTCCTAGTCCATGAACTTCAACCACATCATGCTCCAAAGAGAAGACCCTATTTCAGACTTGTGACTAATGGAACTGTGTGATAATAACTTGTATTTTAAAGTTAAGTTTGTGGCAATTTATTTGCAATAAGAGACAACAAATACATTGGCAAGGAAGGACTTAACTGTCACACAGAGCCCTAGCAGTTTATAGGTTTCTTTGCCAGGTTGTAAATCTTGATAGAAAGGAGAAGGGAAATTCTTTGGCTTGAAGAAAGCTATTTTCTCTTCTTCTAGGCTCATACAAAATGTAGTACCCATCAATGTCATGTGAATATAAAGCAAAGAGGAAGATTTTATCTGTAAGTGATGGCCTCTTCAAAACCCGATGTTCAATTGGAGTCGGAGGATTGGATTATATGGCCTCTTGAGGGAATATCTTGCTCCCATAATGTTGTGGCTCAGAATAATGCCATCTTTTCTTGGTCCTAGAAGTGCTGAAAGACACTCAAAATTATAAGTCAAAGTGCATGACTGATTGATAGGATTGTTAATGCTGAAAAGAAAATGACTTGTTCTCTATTATAACACAAACAAAAGAAGCATAACTTCCACCAAGGAAAACAAAGACTACAGGAAAACTGTCTGCTGATAAATAAATGGCATAATGAAGCCAGTAAAAGTCCCAGCTGGTTACAAACAGAGATACAGACCAGACTGATCTCCATGTGGCAGAATGGATGCAGAGCTTTCTCTGACAGAACAATGACAAGAGATTTCAGTGAATATGCATTGATTTAGCAGAGCCTCGGACAAATCCATCTTTACTGAGTGGCATATACAAGTTCCCTGTCATTAAGTACAAATCAAACCATTTAAAATGCATGCAAGAAAAATTTTTCAATCCTGCAAGACTTAGCATCATGCAGAGATCACCATGGGGCATCACATTTTTACAGCGTTATTCCTGAACCACTTTCCTAGATCCATCTCCTTTACCATGCCTTAATTTGTAGTGATTCTCCCAACTTCTGACCTCTTCCTATGTTCAACCTGTTGGGGTTTTTGTTTGTTTGTTTTGTTTTGTTATTTTGTTTTTGCAGTATTTACTTCCATTTTAAAATATGATTTAAACTTTCTCCAAGATATGCTGCCTTGCTTCATGTTGAAATTTCTGAAAAGACCTGTGCTTAACTTTATGAAGCCATGTTCTGTCATTCCAGACACTCTGACAGGATTGAAGCAAGATTTAGTCTTGATCTCATTATATAAAACACCATCCTATGCTCAAAAACAAACAAAAATCAAACAGGATATTTTGGAAATTTTATCTTTTGTGCTGAATGAGGACTTTAATCTGGGGTCTAAAGAATGGACATGATGACATTTTCTTTAAAGAAAGAGTGGACAGCTTGGTGACCTAAGAAGCTAGACTCATGAAGGTATTTTGGTATAGCCAAGTACCTTCATGATTATGAAGTTGCTGGCATGGGCCAAGACCTCAAATAGCTTAAATATGCCAAGTGGTTATTTCTTTCAGATACAAAGTTCCAAAATGATATGATTTCTGTGATCTGAATATGGTTTAGATATCCAGAGACCTCCAATGAAGCTCCACCCAGTATAACCACCTAGTATCAGCTGTTTTGCAATAGTGGCACAAAACGGCTTCTACTTTAGAAGGGGAAGAGAAAAATACACTAGCAGACATCTAGAAGTCAGGATATGGTCACAAGATCAACACTATGTCAGAACTAATAGGACTAAGAGTCAGTCATTCAAAAAGCTATAGTATTTAAAGATTTTAAAAATGGAAAGTAAAAAAATCAGAATTGGAATCCATGTAAGAATTGAGGAACAGGGTGGAATTCTTATCTAATATTGTTTATTGGACTGAAAATTGTCCTTACATCATGTACTTAAATTCTTCCAAAAACCACATGAAATAGAGTATTATTATTTACAAGGCCATACACACTCAATGGGAAACTTTAAATTTTAACCCATAAATAAGCTCTTGGTTACTGTGTAGTGCTTTCCTAAAGCCACTAAGTCTATAGTATGATTAAAAAAAAAAAATGTAGTATGGGCTAAAGAAATGGCCTAGTGGTTCAGGAACTTGGCTGCAAAGCCTAAGTACCCAGGTTCAACTCTGCAGAACTCACATAAGTCAGATGCATGAAGTGATACATGCATACAAGGTCACACATGCACACAGTGCAGCACATGTGTCAGGAGTTCAACTGCACTAATGACAGGCCGTTTCTCTCTCACTTGCTCATAAAAAAATATGGAGAATGAAATTTTGAGGCAAAAGCCCTATGCTTAAAGTTTCGTCCTGCCAATTGCTGAAAGTTTGGCCTTTGTGGCCACTTTCTTTGTTAATGGGATCCTTCATGGTTTGAATTACATATATTAGAGAAGGTTAATGGTAGTATTTCCCATTAATTTGCATTTCTAGTTGATGTGGAATTCCATGCACTAACTATCCCTAGAGGAAATATTGACTTGGAACATTACCAAATTTCTTTTACAAATTTTCTCTCCTTTAAAATATGAGGTATCTCCTCATTGCAACTTTACTTTTTAGCATAATCTTCAATATTTTCTATATTCATAGTTCTCTCACTTTTAATATGAGAACCACCAAGAGACTTTGTTAAAATACATACAGTTAAGCCCCTCTGTCAGGGTTTTTAAACGTTGTTAGTCTGATGGGGCATTTGCATTTTTAACAAGTTCTCAAGTAATACTACTGCTTCTGATCTGATAATCCTACTTTAAGAACTATGGTCTTCTATTCCTACTTCTCTTCTTGCTTTGTTTCTCACTGAATGAGTTTGTACCTCTCATGCATAATTATGTATAAGCTTCACTTTGATGACTATAAAACATATAAACTTCCATTTTCATGGTTTATTTCAGAAACAACAGAAAAAAACATCTCCACATCAACACATGGCTCAAATATCAATTATTATGGTATGTGAGTGATTACATAAAATTCCTCATCATGCTAGCTCTTTAGTCCACAAATCATTATGTAAGAAACAGATGTGTTTAATGACCACTAGCCATTCATGCTACTTCTTTTAAAGGCAGTTTGTGTCACTATGTGTATTGTTTGTTAATTTACCTGCAGATGGCAAAACATGCAATTGTTTTGCCTCATTGGCTCTCAGTAATGAAGTGGTTATCATGGTTTAGGCTGAAAGAACACAGTTCCATAGACTATGTGGCTTAACCCACAGGATTCTAAATTCACAAGCTAAAGTCAGAAATTCCCAGATGAAGATGTGAGTAGATCGAGGATCTTGTGAGAGCTTTCTTCCTCATCTGAACCCAACCTTTTCCTGTCTGTATCTTTACCTTGTAGAGCAAAAGATGATCTATTCTTTGGTGTGGTGTTTTCTAGGACTACTAATACAACCGGTAAAAACTTTTTCCTTGTAATCATATCACTTCCCAAAGTCATTATCTTCCAGTACCCATACTGAGAGTCCAACAGCCAGAAGTTTGGAAGACACATTCAGTTCACAGCAAGTGACATCTCACCAAACTAGATAATTGAAATACAGAACTGAGCAACAAAGTAAAATGTATAACAAAGAAATAAAAGCTGCTAGGAATAGCAGTCAAAATTAGGTAAAATAAATAGAGTTATAAAAGAAATAGCTAATTTAAAAAATTGAAAATGCTAACATTTAGAAATCCAAAAATGAAGCCAGAGAAAATTAGTGAAAGTGAGTTGTCAAATCTGTCAAGAAAGTGGTAATAACAACAAAAACATACCAACAAATCTTGACAAAAACTCCAAATTAAAGAAGTTCTCAAGATATTTCAGGATATTGAAAAATACAATGATATAATTTTGGAAGGTGTTCCACACCCAAGGCATATAAAAGATATTCACTACACAATTTGTTATGCAACAACAAGATGGAAAGTAATGTTCAAACTAATCATGACATAAAGAAACAAAATACTTTAGCAATCTTTCTGATGCTTAAATTAGTGTAATAAACATAAATTTTATTATGTTTTGTATTTCCTCATATATTTTCAATAAATGATAGAGCTTTTAATGTGTTGACAAAATTTCAATGGTCATAAAAACATAGTTTTTGCTATTGTTTATAAACACTGATTTACATGAGAATTTTCATAGTAGGCCCTATCGTAAAAAAAGTAAGTCCTTCTTGAATCAGTGCCTATTCTCCTAAATGCAGAGGAAAAAATTCTATTTTTAGCCCTGGCAAACCAACTGTTAGCTATATTAGTATTTATCTAGAGTTGGTTTATTTCCAAATCATCATCTTTGTGAATAACACTATTTGGTTAGGACTTACTGCTGAGGTCTAACTCATGACCTGATGTCAGAATCCTAGGATCCAGTTCTTTCCCAGCTCTGCCCCACCAAGTCCACCCAAAATGAAAGAACAGGCCAAGAGTGCATCACATAGTATGTCATTCTTAGTGCTGGCTATACTAATTTTCTAGAGCATGGTGTTTCCAATTACTATGAACCAAGTGGTTTAAAACAAAAAGCACTCCCCTCACTACCCCCCCCCAAAAAAAACAGAAATATTCCTCAAGGTTCTAGAGGCTAAAATCTAAATTTAAGGCATCAGTATAGTTATACTTTATAAAAACTACAACAGATTCTTCCATACCTCTTCTATGTCTGGGTGCTTGTTAGCAATCCTTGGCATCTTGGCTCAGTACTCCAGCCACTGGAATTTTTTCCATTGCGTATCTGCTAATCTGTCTCTGTGTTCATAGGCTGTCTTCTTAGAAGGATATCAGGCATATTGAATTAGAACAGCTATCTCTCCTATCAGTTCATTTTCATTGATTATACCTACACTGATCTTCTTTCCAAACAAAACTCCATAATATTAACATTTACTATGGATGTGGCATTTTTTGTTTTGTTTTTCAAGGTTGGGTTTCACTCTAGTCAAGGCTGACCTGGAATTCACTATGTAGTCTCAGTGTGGCCTTGAGCTCATAGAAAACCTCCCACCTCTGCCTCCTGAGTGCTGGGATTAAAGGTGTGCAACACCACGTCCAGCTGGATGTGGCTTTAAACACTGGCTGTGGCCTAAATAGTCAGGCCACGTGCTTTAGTATCTCTTCATCTTCATTCTTTCAATAGCATGTTTGGGATATTAATTCCTAGTCACAGAATGATTGTAAGGATTAAATAAACATAATTTAATACATGTGCCAAAAGTTCATGGCTCTTTAAACAGTTTCCATGGACCAGTGAACTACATGAGCATTCATAAATAAAATCCCTCATTGACCTCTTCACATAGCTTTATATTGCTTATAAATGCCACTATGTTGGCCATCTAGCTAGGTTGAAAAAATATACTGAAATATTTTTGTATTAATTTAAATTATCTTTAAAGAATTTAAAACATATCTGAATATAGAATAAATGCAAAAATACTATGTCAGATAGTATATCACTGAATCAATTTATACAAATTATAACATTTTATATAAATGCATATGATTGTAATGGCTCCTAAAAATTAGATCAAGATACAACTTTAATTTAGTTTTATTATTATTTTTTTAAGTAGAAATTTATATGGACATATCATATGTTGTTGCCATCATTCCCCTCCTACTTGTCCCCATTCCTCGGAGTGACCTCTTCAGTGGAATTGTTAGTATTTGTCATGGGGTTGTGGGTTGTGTGTTGTGAGAGCAGCAATCAGTCAATGTATGTGGGGAGAACAGTGACTCTGCATAATGCCTTTCACAATATGGCTTTTATTATCTTTCTCCCCGCTCTTTCCCAAAACTTCTTAAGCATTGTTGGGTATGTTTTAAGCTTCTGGATTTCTTCTTTGGTATGTTTTGGGTATCCACAGTGTCTTACTCAATCACCCTGACACAGGTTGTCAGATTTGCCATGGAAGTAGACACTTTCTCATCTTGCCAATTCTTCTGTGATTTTTCGGGCCCTAGTGGAGGTGGCTCATCTCCTGGTAGGGAGTCAGCAATCTTTTTCTGTCTCGTTGATAGATTTTAGTTGTGCTCGGTTCTCAGTGCCTTCTGATTTCATTCTCAGAGCTCTAACATGGTAAAGAGTCTGCCATCTTGATGGGAAGATCACTTATCAAGATTTTAATTTCTATAATTTAAATATTTTATTATGGAAGAAATAAGAAATAGTGAAATTGTTTGCATGAGAAATCTTAACTTGTAGGTCACCATAAAAATATAAGCATTAAGCAAAACAAGCCACATTTTACTCTGTTGAAATCTTTCTGTTCCAGGGAAAGTAAATAGATTATCAAAGCCTCAAAATGAGAAAAGGATGATATTACTGAAAGAATTTGGATGGAAGTGTGAGAAAAACTGAACTTAGATCTGATCATAAGCATGTGCTCTCTCTCTCTTTCAGAAGTGGATTTATTTACCAAAAAAGTTTTTGTATTATTCAGTGGAAAGTTTTAAAAAGGGAGTGACAGAAAAGATGAAGGAAAACAGAATATATCAGTGAAAGTTTAAAAAATTCAAAGCAGCTGCAGTGCCAATGAGTGAATAAGTGAAATGCACTTCACTTCTTTTCGCTGGTTTATCACTGAGTTGGAGGTAAAGAATGCCAATGAAATTGGCTATCTGAGTAACAATAAAGGAAGACTGCACCTTTATATTGTGTGGAAAAATTACACTTGGTCTAAAATCTTAACAAAAATATGAAACATTAAAAATATTGGAAGTTTTTCAAAAACTATTTGATGAACCAAATTTAATATTAATAAATAATTAGCAGTAAAAAATACTATGGAAATTGAAAAGGCAATCAAGAAACCTCTCCAAAAAGGAAAGTCCAAGACCAGATGGCTTGTCTGCCAAGTTCCATCAAACCTACCTTGAAGAACTGAAACCAATTTCTCAAACTATTTCACATAATCAGAGAGCAGGAAATCCTCCCCAACTCTTTTTGTGAAGCTATTATCACCCTACTACCAAAACCAGACAGAGATGCACCAAGAAAACTATAAGCCTATATCTCTTATGAATTTAGATGCAAAGATCCTGAACAAAATCCTTGCAAGCTGATTTCAACAATACATCAAAAGCATTATCTACCTTGACCAAATAGACATCATCTCAGGGATGCAGGGATGGTTCAACATTTGGAAATTGGTCAACCTAATACACCACATACATAAACTTAATCACAAGAACCACATGATCATTGCAATAGATGCAGAGAAGGTCTTTAACAAAATATATCACTTCATGATAGAAATTCTGGATAGAATATCATGGAGGGTTTAGATCCCATCACAATAAAGACTATATATAAAGCACCTAAGACCCAAATAGTAATGGGGAACGACCCAAGGAGTTTGCATTGAGATTGGGAACATGATGGGGTGGGGGGTCTTCTCTCACCACTGCTCTTCAACCTAGTACAGCAATAAGACAGAAGAAAGAGATAAACGGGATACAAATTGGAAAGGAAGAAATCTTGTTAACCCTCTTTGCAGGTGACATGGTCCTATATATAAATGACCCAAAAGTCTCCATCTCAAAATTTCTAAAGGTGGTTAATTCCTTGAGTAAATTGGTAGGAAATAAAATTAGCACACAAAAATCCACAGCCTTTCCATATGTAAAGGGCAAATATACAAAGAAAGAAATCAGTGAGGCTGTTCCATTTTCAATAGACACAAAAAAATTAAGTAACTTGGGAATAACAGTAACCAAGTATGTGGAAGACCCATATAGTGAAAACATTAAAAAAAAAAACATTCTCAAGAATGAAATAGAGGAGGACTTGAGGAGATGGAAAGACCTCCAATACTCCTGAATAGGTAGAATTAGTATTGTGAAAATGGCAATTCTACCAATAGTAAATAGGTTTAATGCAATATCAATAAGAATTCCAGCATCATTTGTCACAGAGATAGAAAAACTTATCTCAAAATGTATATGGAATGGCTGCAAGCTTCAGATATCCAAATATTTCCTCAGAAAACAAAACAAAACAAACAAATTAAAAAGCCACCTCTGAGCCAGGCGTGGTGGCGCACGCCTTTAATCCCAGCACTCGGGAGGCAGAGGTAGGAGGATCGCTGTGAGTTCGAGGCCACCCTGAGACTACATAGTGAATTCCAGGTCAGCCTGAGCCAGAGTGAGACCCTACCTCGAAAAACCAAAAAAAAAAAAAAAAAAAAAAAAAAAAAAAAAGCCACCTCTGGAGGTATCACCATACCTGATCTAAAGCTATAGTACATGCTATTATTATATTATAGTATATATTATTATATTATAGTAACAAAAACAGCATGGTATGCTATAAGAGTAGAAACATGGACCAATAAAACATAATTAAAGACTTGGACCTTAGGTCAAGTAACTATAGCTACTTGATGTTTGAATAAAGTGCCAGAAATATAAACTGGAGAAAAGACAGCATCTTCAACAAATGGTGTTAGACTAATTGGATGATCACATGTAGAAAAATGAAATGAGACCCACTCAGCTCTCCATACATAAAAATCAAGTTCAAATGGATTAAAGACCTTAATATAAGACCTGAAACTTTTCTCCTACTGGAAGAAAAGAAATAGGAGGCACTCTCCATGATATAGAAGTTGATTAGGAAATTAAATAATCACAACCAATGGGATTTCATGAAGCTAAAATGGGATGGCATAGAAAAACACACCATAAGCACAGCCAGTGGATTACTCACTGAATGGGAGAAAATTTTCACCAGCTATACAACTGTCAGAAGCCTAATATCTATAAGGAACTAAAAAAATAAAAATAAAAATAAATCAAACAACCCACTCTAAAAATTGGGCAGAAAAGTATATGGGGAATTCTCAGAGGAAAAATTACAAATGGCTAACACACACTTAAAAAAAAATGTTTAACATCTCTAACCATTAGGGAAATGCAAATTAAAAGAACCATGAGATTCCACCTACCGGTAAGGATGGCAAGCACTAAAAAATTCAAACAATGACAAATGTTGTTGAGGATGTGGGGAAAGAGGAACCATCATCCACTGTTATTGGGAATGTAAACTTGTACAACCATTGTGGAAATCAATTTAGAGAATCCTGAAAAGGATGAATAAAGAGCTACCAAGGGACCTAGTTATTCCCTTACTAGGCATTTATCCTAAGTACTCCATGCACCAATACAGAGATATTTGCTCAACCGTGTTTATAGTTGCTCAATTCATTATGGATAAAAATGCGAATCAACCCTGATGCCCATTATTGAATGAATGTATAATGCAGTTGTGGTACACTTACACAATGGAATTATACTCAGCAGTAAGAAAAAAAAAGATACAATAAAATTTGTAGAAAAAAATGCACAGATGTGGAACAGACTATACTCAGTAGCCTCACACAATCACAGAAGACAAATGCTGTATGGTGTCACTTACCTGTGGTTCTTAAACTAGACCACCTCAAGATGCTGACATAACTGATAAACAACTCAAGGCCAAGACAATAGGAATTGAAGGGCTTGGGGGAAGGGGCTGAGAAGAGGAAGAACAAACACAAAATTAAATCCAAAATGAGTTGATACCATTGAAACCTTTATCCTTGGAGATAACCTGAAAGATATAACCTCCAAAAGGAGTAAGGGGAGCACCTGAAAAGTAAGGTGGGATGAAGCCTAAGCTTAAATATATATATATCTGGCCTGTAACTCCCAGTACCAGAGGTTAAGCTGTTGAAAGGAGAGACCTACAAAGTCCCCGAATCAAGACATATTTTTGTCAAAGCACTTGATTATCCACCTAAGGTAAATGCTAAGACCCCATTTCTGAAGACAGCTTATGCTGCTGTCACAAAGCACAGACAGATCTGGGTGGAATTCAGAAGAAAGCCAGTCCCCAGAAAGCTAGCTTCTCTAGTGTTGGAAAGCACTACATGAGCTCCTGGGGGAAAGTGGCCACCAATGCTCTGAGCAACCAGAGGTCTAAGCTACTCAGAAACAAACACCCTGACAGGATGTACATGCCAGTACAACAGTGGTACACAGCCTCAGTGGGTAACCAATAGCTTTCTAATTAGCTAAGAGATCTGCTCAGAGTAAAGGAACCCATATCTGGAATTAGGTACCCAATCAGAATCCTATGGAGACAAAGATTATGCTCTCCAGTGTCAGACTCTCACTAGTTTTTGGCTAAAAGATGGGTTACAGATATCAAATTCTCCCTGAATTAATAAGGCTTATCCAATTTAAACTATACTGATTTCATTCTCCATTGAAGAATATATTCTTTTTTTTACAGAAGGAAGAGTTACCAGAGGAGAAGAACTACCTATTGCCCTTTAAACAAGCCCCAGCTGAAACCACAGAGGAATTGGGGAGACAAGCATGGTGCTTCTTCCATGCTGAGCCTGATAATCAGAGCCAAGTTGCAGGAGACAGACCCTGAGGATACTCAACACCTACCAAAGCAGAGGTCCAAAGGCTCCTAGGAGCTCATCACTGAAATAGACTTAAGATTCATCCAGCATAGCTCAGGGAATTTTGCAGAAGAGGGAGAGGAAAGATTGTAAAGCCACAGTTGAAACATCATGCCCACAGGCATTCCCTCTCCTCAAAAATCACTGACTGCTGCTCCCACAGTGCATAAACCACAATCCCATGGGAAAAATACCTACAATCCCACTGAGAAGCTTCCCCAACAGAATGGGGACAGAGAGAAGGGAAAAGAGGGTACCAACACATGGTGTATCCATATTAAATAGGTTGCTAATAATAATAGTTATAATAAACATAACAATTTTAAAAAAGAATAAAAAAATCATTAACTCGTCACAATTAAAGAGTTGTATTAATATTTTACAAAATGGACTTCAGAATAAGAAACTTTGTCTTAGATGAATAGGAATGTTACACTATGGTAGCATAGTCAACTGCCCAAGAACATTTAACCGTTACATGTATATGTGTTCAGTAATGTGTTATAGAGAATGATGGAAAATTCACACCATGTAAAAACTAAACAGATACAAAATTACATCTGAAATGTTCACATCTGTGTCTATTAGTAATTGATATAGCAAATAGAAAATAGGAATGCAGAAAAACTGAATTGCTTTATAATAAATAGAGCTATATATGACATTTATTGCTGATTCTACCCTATAACATCAAGTATATTTAAATTCCAAATGTCCATAAAACATTCATACAGACAAAGTATATTCTGGGTAAAAACATAAACCAATTTAAAGACTAAAAACTATACAAAGAAAGGTCATTGGCTGTAGTGGAAGGGAACGAGAAAGGATCAATAGGAAGAAATCTGTAAAATCTCTAAATAGTTGGATGTTAAATAACACAAGTCTGAATGACTCATGAAACAAATGGTAACAAAGAGAAACTGAAGGATATGTTGGATTAGGTAAAGTGAAAGTACAATAGACCAATTTGTGGTTGTAAACACAAGATTCTTATCATGAAATTTATAGTAGTAAATGTATACATTAGAATAGAAAAGCAATTAAAAGGTGAATTTACAATTCAAGAGACAAGGTATAGAATAAAAAGCCAACTAAATCCATGGCAAGCAAAATGGAGATAATCAATCTTAAGAAATTAAATTCAAAATAGAATAACATTGGCTGAAAATCAACAAATAAGAAATAAAATTGAATTAATAATCTTCTAGCCAGACTAAATAAGAAAATGAGAACTTATCATTTACAATATCAGTGTTAAAAAAGAGAATACAACGACAGCCTTCACAGATCTTGCAAAGATTAGAAGGGTAACACAAACAATTCTATTCTTATATATCTGCACTTTGAGATAAATGCAGGATGTCTTTAAAAAATGAGCTGAAGCTGGGTGTGGTGGTGCACACCTTTAATCCCAGCACTCAGGAGGCAGAGGTAGGAGGATCACTGAAGTTGGAGGCCACCCTGAGACTACATAGTGAATTCCAGGTCAGCCTGGGCCAGAGTGAGACCCTACCTTGAAAAAACAATGAGCTGAGTGTGGTGGCACATGCCTTTAATCCCAACAATCAGGAGGCCAAAGTAGGAGCACCACTGTTAGTTTAAATTCAGTCTATTACTATATAGTGAATTCCAGGTCATGCTGGGCCAAAGAGAGAACCTACCTTGAACAATCCAAAGAAAAAAGAGACAAAACAAACAAACTGTAATGACCAAGACTCCAAAACTCATTAAGGGTGGCAAGGGAATTTCAATAAGGAAGTTCTTCATGTTTTTCCCCCAAAGAGAACTCTATTCCCCCATCTTTTCTCTTGTGAATTACATTGTAATTTAAGGAAAAACTATAAAATTAGTGCTGACAGATGTGTTCTAGAAAATAACAGGGTGTGCTTCAGGTTGCATTTTGTGAGGAGACTTTTACTCAATTGCCAAAGCCAGAAATAATTTTCCAATAGGAGATCACAACAGAATATTCTCAAAAATACTACCAAAAAATATTAGATAATTGAAGTAAATTTTAAAAAGGAATGCATTATAAAATAAAGGGTTTATATTAAGGCATACTTAATCAGAATTGAATTCAAAAATTATCTAGGTTATTTATCATGTAAACTCATTGTGAAGAAATACCACATTACCCTTTCAACTGATACAGGGAAAAAATGAGAAAGCTTAGTATTGTCTTAATTTTTAAGTCTCCCAAGAAATTGGGAAAGGAGCTATTTTGTAATTGTTTCAGTGAGAAGTGATTTATGAAGTAAACCCAAAAGAATAAGAACAGAATTCTATACATCTGATATAATGATGAGTTTGAACATATTATAAAATTTAATGTTACTGGAACAATCAAGTTTAATGACATCTCCAAAAGTTTCCTTATGCTCTTTTTAAAGTTTATTTATTTATTTGCAAGGAAAGAGGGTGAGTGATATCAGTAATTAGAGACAGAGACAGAGATAGATAGGTAGATAGATAGATAGATAGATAGATAGATATAGAAAGAGAAAAATGGAGAAAGAATAGGGTGCACCAGGCCTCTTGCTGCTGTGGACAAATTCCAATTGCATATGCCACTTGTGCATCAGTCTTTATTAGAGTACTGGCTGTTTTACATGAAAAAAAATATATATATACATATATATGTGTGTGTGTGTGTGTGTGTTTATGTGTGTTTGTGTGTGTATGTATATGTATATTTTAAATCTTGTAATATTCCACTGCAAGTATATGCCAAACTACTTCTATATATTTATAGACTGATAGGCAGTTAGATTGGTATGGGATTTTGCATTTGTTGCTAATATTGAAATAATCACAAGAATACAAATATCATTAAAGGTACTAATTTTAATTATGTTATTTCATCTATTATATTTCACATATTAAAAATAGAATAACTTGAAAATGTAGAGTTCTATTATTATTTTTAGAGGAACTTATTTTATTTCAATTGTTATATTTCAGTTATGAAAAAGTAGAAGAAATATTTAACTGGAAAATATATTTTTTCTATTTTTTAAGGTTTTTAGTTGGAAATTCAGAATGAGCATATCCTTTTACACAACAACCAATAGAATCAAGGTTCTGACTTCTCTGCTTCACTCATAACATGTTTTAGAAAGTTTTATAATAGTATATCAGAAGTGAAGTGATATTTCCTTGAGATTTTGATCTAGATCTCAGTGTAGAGCATGTTTTCATATTATAATTAGTTATTTGTAGATTTTATTTAGAAAAAAAGTCTACTCTTGTCATTTGGCCATTTTTTATCAAGAAATCCTGTCATTAAGGTACAATATTTTTTGTAACTTTATTGCACACATTGGATAGTTTGCCCTTATGAAGATATGTAGTTGGAAAATATTTTCTGTCATTGTGTGGATTCCATCTTATTTTCGTTTGTTTTACAAAAGATTCCAGTTTTGTGTCATCTAAATTGTCTAATATTTTTTCTTCTGATTCTATTTCTGGTCAAGAATAATACTATAGATTATAATATACTTTGGTACCAGGGAATATGATGACCCTAACCTTCTTATTTTCACAGTAGCTTCAACTATTATTGGTGTATATATGTATACATTTTAGAATGATTTTGTCCAGGTATCTCTATTATTTAGGTATTTAATGTTTTTGATTGAAGTTTTACATTTTTAAGAATAGGAATCTTTTATTTCCTTGGTTAAGTTTGGTATCAAAGACCAATTATAAAGAAGGTAAGTAATTAAAAAACAAACAAGAAATTCCTGGGACTAGGTGGTTGCCTGGATATGAATCATACCATCCATTTAAAGGTAAAGTGAATTTTTCTCTAATTCTCCAAAATTTTGCAAAATAAAGACAATTTCTAAATGTATTTTATTTTATTTTTTTAAGTTGTTAAATGTTTTTATTGACATGAAAAATGGGATTTTTGAATGTGGGTTAAATCCCTGGTTTACAATCAATGAACCAGTGTCTTCCTCACTAAAGCAACATGATAGGCTATTCTTTCTTTCTTTCTTTCTTTCTTTCTTTCTTTCTTTATTTATTTATTTATTTATTTATTTTATTTATTAGTTTTCTTTTCAGTAAATACAGGCAGTTTGGTATCATTATTTAGGCTCATCTGTGATCTACCCCCTCCCATTAGACCCTCCTTGTTAATGAAAATGGGTCGTGCATTGTGGAGTTAGCCCCCAGTTATTGGTATGATAAATGTCTCTGCAAATCATGCCCCAACATGTGACTCTGACATTCTTTCTGCCCCCTCTTCGGCAAAATTTCCCTGAGCCATGTTGGGTTCATTTTTGGTCTGCTTCAGTGCTGAGTTGTTGGGGGCCTCTGAGGCTCTGGCTCTCTGATTATGTAGGAGTTGATTTTTCTCTGCGTTGGTCTCCTTCCCCTTTGTGCTGGTATCTGGTTCACAGGAAAACATCACCCTTGCTTATTTTGCCAGTTGTCCTTAGTTTCAGTTGGGCCCCTTTTGAGGTATGTTGGGGCAGCACTCTTCTTAGGATCTGCATCTATCTGGAAAAGAGAAGCAGATTCTCCAACGGAGAGTAAGTTAACACCCTGAAAATTGAGATAACACTTACTTTTTTGATAGACAGTATGGTAGGTTTAGGCCCTCTTATACCCCGTGATTGATGGTAGGTTGGTATTGTAGAGTGGGCTTGTGTTTGGGTATGGTTCTGACTTGTTTCCCAGCTCCAGCTATGGGTCTAGTACCACTGAGTGGATCAGTTAGCCAAATCAAGAGCAATTGATTCCTCACCATGGCTGTGTGCCACTATTGCACTTGTGTGGGCATCACATCAGGTTATTTGTTGCTAATTAGGTTAAACAATGTGTTGCTTAGACAGATCTTGGTCATTTCCCCCAGTCGCCTATGTAGCACCTTGTGGCACTAGACACGCTGACTGTCTGGGGACTGACTCTCTCCTGGCTTCCAGTCATTTCATTCCATTTTACGCATCAGCTGCTTATGGAGTCTTCAGCAATAGGGTCTTAGCACTGGCCTTTGGTGGCTTATCAAGTACTCTGACAGAGGTCTGTCATTGTTTTGGGAAACCTTGTAGGTTTCTCTGATCAAAAGCTCATTGTGGATGGTAGGCTCAAGCTGGAAGTGGGGGTTACAGGTCACTGTCCACTAAGAAATTGAGGAAAAACATAACTAATATACAAGAGTTAGAGAGGAGAGAGATAGAGGGGAGAGAGGGAGAGGGAGGGAGGGAAGATGTATGAGACATAGGTCAGTCTTGATCCTACCCTCTCCGGTGTCTTGTGGTTCAGGTGTTTCCTGTAAGGGTCTAGTGAAGGTTCAGCCATTTGGTCTGTCTTTTAGGAGTAGTATTTTATGGTACCATTGCAGTTTATGTCCGGATTACTGTTTTCCACCCTTTGATTCCCTCCCCGACCACTGTTCCATCTTATTGTTTAGTCCATGAGGTGCTTGCTGGGTATGGAAGGCATCTTGGGCAGATTCAGGTTACATGTTGCAGATGAGTGAGACTATGTGTCGATTTTTTTTTCTGTGATTGGGTAAGTTCGCTGAGAATGATCTGTTCCAGGTTCAAACACTTTTCCTCAAATTTCTTTATGTCATTTTTTCTTATTGCTATATATAATTCCATTGTGTAGCTATAACACATCTTTGTTATCCATTCTTCTAATGATGGACATCTGGGTTGATTCCAGCTTTTAGCTATTATGAATTGAGCCGCTACAAACATGGTTGAGCAAATCTCTCTGGCCTTTGGTTTGAAGGTTTTAGGGTAGATGCCTAGTAAGGATATAACTGGGTCTGTTGGTATTTCTATAGTCAGCTTTTTCAGGAGTCTCCATATTGCTTTCCAAAGTGGTTGTACCATCCTGCATTCCCACCAACAGTGAATGAGTGTCCCTGCCTCTCCACATCCTCGCCAGCATTTATTTTCATTTGACCTTTTGATGTTGGCTATCTTTATTGGAGTAAGGTGGAATCTCATAGTTGTTTTAATTTGCATTTCTCTGATGATTAGGGATGATGAACATTTTCTTAAGTGTGTGTTTGCCATTTGTATCTTTTCCTCTGTAAATTGCCTGTTTAACTCTGTGCCCCATTTTGTGAGTGGGGTATTTGTCTTCTTATTGTTTAGACATTTGTGTTCCTTCTAAATTCTAGAGATAAGGCCTCTATCAGTTGGAAAACCTGCAAATATTTTCTCCCATTCTGTGGGTATTCTATTGGCTTTGCTTATTATATGCGTGTCTGTAAAGAAACTCTTCAGCTTCATATGATCCCAAAGGTTGAATGACTGTTTAAGAACTTGAGCCACTGTGGTTTTGTTCAGGAAGTCTTTTTCCATTCCTATATCATGGAAAGAACTTCCTAAATTTTCTTCCAGTAGTTTTCGAGTTTCTGGTCTTATGTTGAGGTCTTTGATCCATTTGGATTTGAGTGTAGTGCATGGTGAAATGTGTGGATCAAGTTTTAGTTTCCTGCATATGGTTATCCAGTTTGTCCAGCACCATTTGTTGAAAATGATATCTTTTTTCCAGTCTATATTGTTTGGGCCTTTGTCGAATATCAAGTAGTTATAGTTGCTTGATCCAAAATCTGGGTCCTCAAGTCTATTCCATTGGTCTATACTCCTGTTTTTATGCCAGTACCATGCTGATTTTATTACTATGGCTTTGTAGTATAGTTTATATCAGGTATGGTGATGCCACCAGAGGTATTTCTTTTGCTGAGGATATGTTTGGATATGCGAGGCCTTCTGCCTTTCCATATGAAATTTGAGATCATTTTTTTATATCTCTGTGAAGAACACTATAGGGATTTTAATTGGAATTACGTTAAATCTATATATTGCCTTTGGTTGGATTGTCATCTTCACAATGTTAATTCTGCCTATACAGGAGCATGGGAGGTCTTTCCATCTTCTCAAGTCCTCCTCAATTTCATTTTTGAGAGTTTTTATATTTTCATTGTATAGATCTTTTAGTTCCTTGGTTAACGTTATTCCAAGGTATTTTTTTTTTTGTTGTTGCTATTGAAAATGGGACTATGTACTTTATTTCTTTTTCTGTGTCTTTCTCATTTGCATACAGAAATGCTACTGATTTTTGTGCATTGATTTTGTATACTGCTACTTTGCTATAGGAGTTAATCACCTTCAGGAGTTTTGGGATGGAGTCTCTCGGGTCTCCTACATATACAATCATGTCATCAGCGAATACAGCTAACTTAACTTCTTCCTTTCCAAATGGTATCCCTTTTATTTCCTCCTCCTGCCTTATTGCTTGGGCTAGGACTTCCAGAACTATATTGAAAAGCAGAGGTGAGAGAGGACATCCCTGTCTTGTTCCTGATCTCAATGGGAATTCCTCCAGTCTCTCTCCATTAAGTATTATTTGGGCCTTTGAAGCTTTGTATATTGCCTTTCTTATGTTAAGATGTGAACTGGCCATGCCAATTCTCTCCAATGTTTTGATCATGAAGTGATGTTGTATCTTGTCAAAGGGTTTTTCTTCATCTATCGAAATGATCATGTGGTTTTTATGTTTAAGCTTGTTTATATGGTGTATTACATTGACAGATTTTCGTATGTTGAACCACCTTTGTGTTCCTGGGATAAATCCCACTTAGTCAAGTTGGATAATGCTTTTGATGTGTTGTTGGATTCGGTTTGCGAGTATTTTGTTGAAGATTTTTGCATCTATATTCATTAGGGAAATAGCCTGATAGTTTTCTTTTCTTTTGGCATCTCTGCCTGGTTTTGGGATTAGGGTGATATTAGCTTCATAGAAGGAGTTGGGTAGCTTTCCGTGTTCTTCAATTGTGTGGCACAGTTTTAGGAATATTGGTTTGAGTTCTTCCATGAAGGTTTGATAAAATTCGGCTGGGAATCCATCTGGTTCTTGACTCTTCTTTTTTGGGAGGTTTTTTATTACTTTTTCAATCTCCATGAGTGTGATGGGTTCATTGAGGTGGTTGATCTGCTCTGAGTTTAGCGTTGGTAGATGATATGCATCCAGGAATTTATCCATCTCCTCCACATTTTCCAGTTTTGTGGAGTAGAGGTTTTTGAAATAAGTCCTGATGATTCTGCCGATTTCACTCATGTCTGTTGTGATTTCTCCTTTTTCATTTTGAATTTTGTTAATTTGAAGTCTCTCCTTTTTTTGCTTGATCAAATTGGCCACACATTTGTCAATCTTGTTTATTTTTTCAAGGAACCAGCTCGTTGTTTTGTCAATTGCCTTAATTGTTTCCATGGTTTCCAATTCATTAATTTCTGATCTGTTTTTAATTATTTCTTTCCTTCTGGAGCTCTTTGGGTTGGATTTTTCTTGTTTTTCCAATGCCTTTAGGTGGTTGGTTAGGCTATTGATTTGGGATCTTTCTGTCTTTTTTATGAAGGCATTGAGTGCTATGAATTTTCCCCTGAGGACAGCCTTCATTGTGTCCCATAAGTTTTGGTGTGATGTGTTCTCATTGTCATTCAATTCCAGGAATTTTGCAATTTCATTTTTTATTTCATCCACTATCCATTTATTGTTTAAGAGTGTGCTATTCAGTTTCCAGTTGCCGTTGGGGTTCTTGTTGGTTTTTTTGTTGTTGATTTCTAGGAATATAGCATTATGATCTGATATCATGCAGGGAATTATGTCGATTTTCCTAAATATGTGGAGGCTGTCTTTGTGACCCAGTATATGGTCTCTTTTAGAGAATGTTCCATGGGCCGCTGAGAAGAATGTGTAGTCTGTGGATTTAGGATCGAAAGTTCTTTAGATGTCTGTTTTCTCTAAGTGCTCTATGGTTTTGTTGAGCTCTCTTACTTCCCTGATGAGCTTCTGTTTTGATGATCTATTACTGATAATGGTGTGTTAAAGTCCCCAACTATGATGGTGTTGGTAGTTATTTCTGTTTTATTGTCAAGTAGGTTTTGTTTTATGAACTGTGGTGCCCCTGTTTTTGGTGCATACAGATTTATGATTGTAATATCCTCTTGATGGATTGTTCCCTTTATAAGTAGGAAGTAGCCTTCTTTGTCTTTTTTGATTGTTTTTGGTTTGAAGTCAATTTTATCTGATATTAATATAGCTACACCTGCTTGTTTCTTATTCCCATTTGCTTGGAATATTGTTTTCCACCCTTTTACCCTGAGGAGGTTTCTGTCTTTAGTGGTAAGGTGGGTTTCTTGAAGGCAGCAGATGTAGAGGTCTAATTTTTTGATCCACCCTGTTAGCTTGTGTCTCTTGATGGGTGAATTAATGCCATTAATGTTTAGGGTGATGACTATGAGATTTGATTTGATCCCTGTCTTGTTGTGGTGGTAGAGGTGTGTTGGCATTTCCATGTAATTTTTTTTCTATCTACTCTGGGTTTGGTTGCTGTTATCTGCTTCTTGTAGGCATTTGTGTTTGGTTATTTGTTTCTTCTCTGTGGAGAATTTCCTGGAATACTTTCTGTAGGTTTGGATTTCTGTTCACATAATTGTAAAGCTGAGTTTTGTCATGGAAAGTTTTCCTTTCACCATCTATTATAAGGGAGACTTTTGCCAGGTAGAGCAGTTTGGGTTGGAAGCCATAGTTTCTTAGAGTTTAGAGAGTTTCATTCCAGGTCCTTCTAGCTTTCAGGGTTTCCAGTGAGAAGTCTGAAGTTATTCTGATCGGGTTTCCTTTGAAAGTGGTGTGCTGTTTTTCCCTAGCTGCTTTTAGGATTTTTTCCTTGGTGTCAATGTTTAGAGTCTTAATGATAATATGTCTTGGGGAGTTTCTCCTTTGGTCCAGTCGGTTAGGAGTTCTGTTTCCTTATTGAATCTTGATGGGCCTTTCTTTTAAGAGACAGGGGAAGTTTTCTTCAATTATTGTGTTAAATAATTTCTCCATGCCTTTGGTCTGAAATTCTTCTCCTTCTGGTATTCCTATGATTCTGATATTAGGATATTTAAGTGTATCCCACAATTCTCTCATGTTCTGTTCACAGGAACTTTTGAACTTACTGAAATTTTTGGACTCTCGAACTGTTTCTTCCATCCTGTCTTCCAGATCAGAATTTCTATCTTCCACTTCGCTGACTCTATTCTTGAGAGCCTCTAGCGAGTTTTGGACTTGTTCAATTAAGTTTGCATTTTCTACTACTTTCCTATGTATCACTTCCATTACTTTGTCCAGCTTCTTTTTTGTCTCATTTTCTGATTTTCTTGATGATTCTTGGAAATCATCCTTGTATTTCTTTATATTTTCATTTAGTGTGGCCAGCTAATTTTTAAGGTCCTCTTTTTTTTCTCTCTCAACTCTCTTAGCTCTCTTTGAATTCCTTCCAGTGTCTTATCACATTGCTCTAGCTTAGTGATGGTAGTATCCACACAATTATCTGTACTTTGTAGCTTTCCTGCCAGTTCTAGCAGTAGGTTGGTCAGGGGGGGGGTGCGGGGGAGTGTGCAGTAGGCATGGGTGGCCACGGTGCTTGCGGGGGGGGTGGGGCGTGGGTTTCAGGGGGCCGGGGTGTGCGGGGTATGCCGGGGTGCGGGATGCCGTGGGACACCGCAGGGTGTGGGTTGGGGGTGGGGGCAGGGCGCACAGGGGGCGCGGGGTGCGCGGGGGGCACGGGACACGCTGAGGTATGCCAGGGTGTGGGATGCTGCGGGACACTGTGGGGTGCTCTGGGTACGCGGGGTGGGGGGGGGCGGGGCACGCCAGGGTGGGGTGCGAGGAGTACTGGGGTTGGGCAAGGGGGTTTCGGGCCGCCTTGGGGGGCACAGGGGCGTGGGGGGCGGGGGTGGCACGGGGGGCACGGGGCACCGGGCACGCCTGGTCGCGCCGGGGCGTGGGACGGCGTGGGACGGCGCGGGATGTCGAGGGGCCCTCGGGACGCGCGGGGCACGCGGACCTCGTGCGGTTTGGGGGCATGGGGGAGCTGGCCAGGGGCACATGGGGGTGGGGCGCGGGAGTCGTGGGGCGCTTGGGCTGTGCCTAGATGCAGCGGGTGGTGGGTGGCGGAGGGAGCGCAGGTCGTGGGGGTGTGTGCTTCCCTGTTTTACCCCAATCTGTCCCCTCCCTCTTGGAGAAAGTTCCTAATTTCCCTCTAATACTTGTCTTTTTTGTTTCCTTGTTATCTGTAGTGCAGCTAGGCGGGTCGCCATCTTGACTGGAAGTCTCCTCTAAATGTATTTTATAATGCACCATTTCTCTGGTATTAAAATTAGACAAGGATACTAAAAGAAAAGAAGATTACAGGCCCATCTCTACTGTAAAGGTGAATAAAACTAATTCAACATTAAAGTAGGTTTCAGTTACTAATTACAAAATCATGTGTTATAATTATTCCTTTTCCATTACCAGATATATAACATGCAAATGTTTGTTCCCATACTGGCTTTTCCAATTTTATTTTGCATTACATAGGTTTGTAATTGTGATTACATCAATTTATCTTTTTTTCTGTTTTGCTTGGATACTGAAAAAATGTCTAAGACTTCTTTGCTAAATTCAAGATCACAAATATTTAACTTTGTTTTCTTCTGTGAGATTTATAGTTCTTTTTCTTACATTTTAAAGAGAAGATAATCTAACTCTTCGCCTTAGGAAAGTAGGAAAATGAGAGAAAACTAAATCTCAAATAAGCCGAATCAAGATAATACAAATTAACTAATACAAGTTAAAGAATGCATCAATGAAATTAGAAGGAAAACTTATTTATAATCCTTGAAATCAATACTCTTTTTAAGCCAGCAGATTAATAAATTTCTAGCAAGCTAATTGAGAAAGAGATGTGGCATAAAATGACTAATGACGGAAATGACTGTCCAGCTTTACAGATGGCTCGGGAATTAAAATAAGAATAAAGGAATATTATGAAAAGCTACCAAACAAATATGACATCTTAGATGAACCTGACAAATTTCTTCTTTTTTTTTTTTTCTTGTTTTGATTTTTTGACGTAGGGTTTCACTCTAGCCCAGGCTGACCTGGAAGTCACTATGTACTCTCAGAGTGGCCTTGAACTCACAGTGATCCTTCTACCTCTGCCAACTGAATGCTGGGATTAAAGGTGTGCACCACCACGCCTGGCTCTGACAAATTTCTTGAAAGACTGAATATGTCAAAAGCCACAGAGGCAAAGAAGTAGTTAATAATTTTCCAAAACTAAAGATTCAAACCCAGATGTATTCACTGGTGAATTGTTTAAAACACTTAGGGAAGACATTGTAATGACTTTCTGTGATTGGAATAGGACCTAGGTCACTTTATAAGCTTTGAATTAATTCAATACTGAAATATACTACAAAGAAATCACACACCAGAAGAGATATTGGGTATAGATATACTTTACAAAATTATAACAAATTGATGTTAGCAATGTATAAAAATATTATAAACCAAAACTAATTGAAATTTATTTCATGTAGGCAGGTAGGCTCAACATTTTAAATTCAATGTGATTCTTCAAAAACAAGTATTTGACTAGATCACAATCATACTAACAATGCTCAATAAACCAAGAACAGAGAATAACTCCCTCAATTTTATTAAGATCACCTAGAAATGATGAATAAATACAAAGCAATGGTTAATATGATAATTGATGGTGAGAAAATGTTACGTTACTAGTACAATTGCAAATGAGGCAATCATACAGACTCTGCATGTCTAACCATCAATATAATTTATGTTTCAGCTAATATAACCTAAACAGAAAATAAGCACTGCACATGGTGGCACACACTTGTAATTCTAACACTTGTGCATCAGAGGCAGGAAGATTATTTGTTCAAGGACAGCCTGGCTTACATTGTGAGCTTTAGGCCAGCCTAGGCAACACAATGGTATTCTGTCTCAAAACAACATGAACAACAACAGAAAAAGATACATGCATTTGGAAGTAAGGGATAAAACTCTTTGTACACAGATGATGTAATTATCTATGTAGAAAACTCAAACAATGAGGAAAAGCATACAAAGTCGCAGAACTAATAAGACGTTGTTAGCTTGTAGATTCTAGATTAAAATGTAAGTCAATTGCTTTGTTATATTCTGGCAATAAAAATTCTTGGGTTGTAATTAAAACCACAATGCTGTTCAAATCAGCATAAATTAAATGAAATAGTAGATATAAATCTGACAAAATATTTGCAAGTTCTTCATAAGCAAAACAAAAATTTTAATAAGAGAAATCACAGATATAAATAAATAGATATTCTACATGTATTTCCAGGAAGATTTTCTCAGATATTGAGTTTGTAAGTATAGAATTTCTCATATCCTTTCATTATCCTCCTAATGTTCTTATGAGCAGTATGAAAACATGGAACAAATGTTTTCTTTATAGAAATATGTTTGGAAACCCCAATTGTAATAACCCTATACTGTGCAATATTATGTTATTAGATCCATATTTTCTGACCTAAGCAGAAGTTAATAAGAGTTTTAAGAAAGTAAATAAAATTTCAATATTATATAAGTACATAGGCATTGAGGCATAAGAATAAGGTTCTAAAAAACCTCACACAAATTCTTACAAAATCAACATATGAACAGACCAAACTAGTAAAGTGGAGGGCTAGAAAACTCCAATGTTAACTAAATCCCTTCACTGGCAAAGAGGCACTTCACAGAGTCTGAAGATGACATATGCAACTGAGTGGCGGTTTTAGATGTAAATGAGACATAAGATGCATGAAGTTGTATTTAGAACTAAGTGTAATAGACAGAACATGTGGGGAAATCCCAGTCTAAATAATGAGGCCAAAAAAAAAAAAAAAACCCTTCAATATGCAAACCCCAACTTAATGTACAAGGAAGTGTCGAGCTACTAAACTTTTTCTCTTTGCTCCAACACACTTCCCTCCAGTGGGCACTGTACTATCTCTCAGTAAGTAGTATCTATTCCTGCTACAACTCTCTTTCTCTGCTTCCTTTCTTCTTTTAGCATGCAAGAACCTGGAAGCAATCCAGACATGTCCTCTGAACTCCAATATCAGCTGATGATAGAAATAGATAATATATATCAATATAAATGCAGACACGGTACAGATACAAATGATGCAGATATAGCAGAGCTATGATAGCTTCCTGAAGTACATTTTGAGATCTTTTTAAAAGTAAGTTAATAAGCTTAATAAATTAGCTGTTATTCTGAAGATATCTTTGGAAGATATTTGGAATCACTCCTCAAAAGCCAGGGGTCATTCTCTTAAAAAAGAAAAAAAAAAACATAAAAAGTGATGCATCTTGTGAAACTACAGGATTGCACAATTTGATCAGACAGTAGGATTTTACTGTGATTCTGTGTCCTTTGTAATCTCATTTTACATCATATAGTTTGTACAGAAGCACTCTAAATGTAGAAATTCTTTGTGGGTGGTACTGTAAAAGCATCACTTATAACAACAGCAATAATAATATGGACAGTTGACTTGTACGAATATTTTATGATTTCTCATAGATGGAAAGGCAGCCTAAGAAAGAAACTAATTTGTCCACTGTTGAAACATGAGTTTTACTTGAGCGCAGGAAGCCTTAACACTACCTCTATATTCATAGTAGAAGATTCTGCTTTTCACAAAAGAATCTCCAAAGTACTGTCTAAATACAAAAGCTTCCAGATGAGTTTATTATATCTGAAATACAGATATTTTGTTGTTAATATCTACATAAAAATATAAGAATAAATGTGTAATTGTTTAATTTGTTATTTCAATCAATATGTACTAAATTCATATTAAGTACCAGGCTCCAGGCCATTATATATGGATATAGTCCTGCTTGCATAGACCTTACAATGTATCTTTGCTCTAAGAAAGAAACTAAATAAAATCCATATGGGTTAAACATGATGATGCTACAGGCAGAGGTTTTTCTGGCCTCTGTACATGAAATTCAGGTATAGAAGATTCAAAATGAGGAATGTCTAAGCAGATACCCAAGGATAGATATCAAACAGTTGGGCAAAAGAGTGACAGAGTCAGAGGGGGATCAAGCCCAAATAATAGTGCATGTAAAGACCTAGATATGCATGGCAGCTTGACCTTCCCAAAGAAATGGAGGGTACTTGGAATACCTGGAGTACACCAGCTGCATCAACAATGCTGCAGGTCTGCATTTCACTGGCAGTTTCTAAAGCATATTCAAGCACTAATTAAATATGCACTTTAGGGGCTGGAGAGATGGCTTAATGACTTAGGTGCTTGGCTGAAAAGCCAAAGAACCCCATTTTGATTTCCCAGGACCCACATAAGCCACATGCACAAGGTGGCACATGAGTCTGGAGTTCGTTTGCAGTGTCTGGAGACCCAGGTGTTCCCCTTCTCTTTCGATGTATCTGGCTCTTTCTCTCTTTGACTGTCTCTATCAAGTGAATAAATAAAATTGCTTAATAAAAATAATTAAATATGCACTTTAAAAAATCTTTCTTGCTGCTTGTTTTGAAGTATCTAACAGGTATGCTGCAGACAAACTTGGATTTGCCCTTTGCATTCAGCAGATGTTCATATATATTTTTTGAATTAAATATTTCATGGACAACTCTAATAAACACTTTGGTTTGTACTTATATCCTGCCTGCTTCCAACAAGGATTTGTTTTTGGGGGGAAACAAGGTTTAGATAATATATTTGTGGAAACATTTCTTCTCAAAATCTCATTGGCTTATAAACCAGGAGATTGGCACTGAAATGAATTATTTACTTATCTCTAACTAATGATAATGTGTTCCTGTTATTGTGAGTTCTCTAAGCCTAGGGTTATGCTCAGTAGATGCTCAACTAGAAGTTAGTAACAAGTGAGATTTGTATTGAAAACATTGCATACAGAAGACTGCATGCAATGAAAAGTACTGGGCTAAGCACTAAGTAGTACTGACTACCACATAGAACAATCTATGATAGTCTCTTTCTCAAGGCCCCTCAACAAAAATGGAGAGACCACACATCCACTAAGAAAAGAAAAATGTGTCTACTACACATCCCTTAAACTCAAGGTTGAACAAATGTGATATGTCCCGTATGACAGATACAGTGTATGCATTCCCTAGTGCAAGAAATAACTTTTATTCCTTCTTAAATCCATTTAATCTGTACAAGTTTATCTAAACCAAATCCAAACTTTGAAGACATAGGAATTTTCCCATCACTACTTATATTCTGATTTTGAAAAATAACTGTAGAATGAATTAATCATTTCTTCTTTTAGTTTTCTATCTATAGTAGATTAATACCTATTCATCTCACAAATCAATGATCCTGGGGAACTTCCTACAGATAGATTAGCTCATCTGTAGTTGAAAGCCAGGTTGCATTCAAAGGAAAAATGTATTCCCATGAGGAATGTTAAAGGGATCAATTCATAAGCAAATAGAAGTTGCTATTCTCAGCAAGGAAACAAAACACTTCGTGTCTGTTCCTGTGATTATTATAAAATACAATGCCAAGAATGTTTTTAAAGGGCCACAGTCCATCTTTTTAAGATGTACACATTGACCTGCATTGAAAATCTAGGAAGTATTACACACAAAATTTGAGCAGCTTCATGTAGCAGATGTGTTAGAAATTATGGATAATAACAAAGGCACACAGCCTTCATGTAACACTTAAAAGTAGGCAGTGTGGCCTCCCCCTCTGGACTAATTCTGGTAACAAGTCACGGTTAGAACAATATAACTCCTTTCTGGAGAGTCCCACCAATTATACCATAGTGAACATGAGGTCGAAATGGCTGCATCAACCCTTCATTGATTATCATGCCCCACAAGATTCCTCCTTTTAACCATATAAACCAGTTTCCAAAGGGAATATTTAAGACTAAAAGGGTTGAAAATATTTTGATACCAAGTCGATGTTTAAGATATTCAATAACCTATATCTTGTATTCAATGACAAAACAAACAAAAACCAGAAACAGTAAATAGTAAGTGTTTAAAGGGCAGGGTATTTGCAAAACTCTACCACTTTAATCTTTTTAGCAATTTATACCTTCTCTCTACTCTCCTAGCTGCTAATTCCCAGGATATAAGACAAAAATTCCTCAGAGTATTGCATTTTGTAGTGAAACAACTCTACAATCCATTGAACCAATTCTATTGTCTTCTTATTTGGAAAAAAAAAAAAAAAATGAGGCTACCAGCCACACCTCTGAAGTGAACCATTCTACTGTGATTCCCACCCTAATCTGCCATCTCTTTTTATTTATTCCCTGCTTTGCTATAATTTCAAGTCATGGGTGAGGGTCCTGTGCAAAGACTTTCACTTCAGAGCAAATTTTACCTACCACATGAAGCTATGTACTCCTATGTAGGATGATAAAATAGTAGTACATGATATTGATTCCAGAATCATGAATGCTGCTTGTTCACAGTGAGCCCTGGCAGTTAAGAAATGAAAGGAGCCATGTGCTCTGCCTACACCCACATGAGAAAATTTAAATATTTATTTATTTATTTATTTATTTGAGAGAGAGAGAACAAGTGAGTATGCACATTCAGGGCTTCTAGCCACTGCAAACAAACTTCACATGCCTGTACCACTTTGTGCATCTGGTTCCACAGGGGTATTGGGAAATCAAACCTGGGTCCTTAGGCTTCACGGGCAAATACCTTAACCACTAAGCCATATCTCCAGTCCATGAGAAAAGTTAGAGATGCCCATCCTATCAGTGTTCCCCCATTGTTCCAGCTCCATTTCTATTGGCTGTTCCCTGTCATGGCATGGAATAGGTTATAGAACCAGTGCTTAGTTCATCTACCATACAGACATTTGAGTTAGGTGAAATTATTTGGAAAAGTTTTAAGATCTCCTAACTTAGTTTTTTACAAGCCTAAGGCTTCGATTCCGGTGCTCCAAATCTACTACACTGTGCAAGGAATACCTCACAGCTACTAGTGTAACCCAGTAGTGGAATGTATGGATTGCATGTGTGAAGTCCTGATTTCAATTTCCATGCTGAAGAAGTAAGAAAAGGAGGAGGAAGATAAATAGAAAGAGGAGGAAAGTAGTATTAAAAGAAACTTGCACAAGAGTTACTTATCTGCGCTACAGAAAGTTTCAATATTTAGAATTTCTATTATCCTGAACTCTTTTTTTTCCTCTGCTTTTTTTTTTTTATTAATTAGTTTTTACTCTGTGAATGCAGTCAGGTTGGTACCACTGTTATCCTCCTCTCCGCCATCCTTCCTCCCCCTGTCCCCTCCTTGTTGAGGTATATGGGTCATGCATTGTGGAGTTAGCTCTCAGTTGTGGGTAGGAGGACATGTCTCTGTGTGTCATGACCCAATGTGTGGCTCTGACATTCTTTCTGACCCCTCTTCTGCAAACTTCCCTGAGCCATGTTGGGTTCATTTTAGGTCTGCTTCAGTGATGAGGTGTTGGGGGCCTCTGTGTCTGTGGATCTCTGGTTTGGTAGGAGTTGTTTGTTCTTTGTGTCAGTCTCCTTCACTTTTGCTGGTACCCAGTTCACCAAGAAAACAGTACCCTTGCTTGTTTCACCAATTATTCTTAGTTTTACCTGGGGCCCTTTTGAGGTATGGTGGGGTGGTTGTCTCCTTAGGATCTGTGTCTATGTGAAAAAGAAAAGCAGATTCTCCAAGAAAGAGTAAAGTTAGCACCAGATAAATGGGATAATTCTTAATTTTTAGAGAGAATTTAATAGGTGTAGGCCCTCTTGTAGCCCATGATTGGTGGTAGCTTCATAATGGAAAACAGGCGCATTTTTGGATATGGTTCTGACTTATTTCCCAGATCCAGCTATGGATTCCATTCCACTGAGCAGTTAGCCAAATCAAAAGGAGTTGGTTTACCACCATGGCTGTGCACCACTATTGCACTTGTGTGAGCATCATAACAGGTTATTTGCTGCTAAGTAGGTTAGGCATTGAGTTGGTTGGCCAGATATTGGTCATTTTCCCCTAGTTTCCCAAGACACCTTCTGGCACTATATGTACTGACTGCCTGGGGACTGACTTTCTTCCAGTTTCCAGCCATGCCATTCCATTTCACATGTCGACCACATAAGGTGTCTTCAGCAATAAGGTCTTACCACTAACCTTTGGTGGGTTACTAAGTACTCTGACATTCTTTTAGGAAACTTTGTACATCTTTCTGATCAAAAGCTCATTGTGAATGACAGCCACCTGCTGGTACTGGGAGTTACAAGTCAGTGCCCATGAAGAGAAGGAAGAAAAAGTTAAGTAATATATAGAGTTAGAAAGAAGAGGGAGAGAGAGAGAGAAGCTGTAGAAGATTAAGGTCAGTCTTCATCGTACCCTCTCCAGTGCCTTGTGACTCAGGTGTTCCCTCTAAGGGCCTGGACTTTTACTTGCAAGAGTTCTATAGTTTGTTGAATCCTACATTGTAGGTTACTATTTTGTATCTTAAATAGTGGGTATAGTGTTCAATTTTTAAGAACTTTGAATCATAAGGAATAGGCAGAGAAATATATGTTTCAAAAATACCCAGCTTATCTGTCCAATCTTAACATATGGCAGTGACTTTAGTTTAGTACACAGATACCAGTAGGGTTTCCATTCACTATCTTGTCACCTCCTGCTGAGTGCCATTGTAGGCACAGTTCCTTCTACCCTTCTATCTAGAGTGTGCTTCTGCTCCCCTCCACTTAACTTCCTCTCTCTTTTAGCATTTTATCACAAGCTACTGTCAAAAGTTTGGATTATGTGTCCCTCTATCCCTGTAGCTTTCCACACTGAACTCTAGAAACATGTCTAACTGTAGATCAATGCTGAATTATATGTGCCTTTCAACTCATAGACCTGAGGTTCCTGAAGTAAGAAATGCTATCTCATTCTTTTTCTTTTCCTTTTACTGAATGCATCCCAAGACCTGTTTTATTAGTGATTATAAGCTGAAATGTTATTGTAAAAACCTATAATAACAATAAGATCTGCTAAAAATGATGAGAAAGAATTAAAGTTTAGAAACAGGGCCCAAGTGGGAAGTAAGGGAAAAGAAGATCGGAAAAGAGGAATGTTGTTTTGCCGGGGTTAGAACACAGCTACCATTCATCATAGCATGCCTTTTCACATTTTTTTATTCTTTATAGTACAAAGTACTAAACAAGGCAAGTATATATAACTTGCTTTCCCACAATAGCTCAGAAAATGGGAAAAATCATTTTAATATGAAAGAGAGCCAAGGAGGATGTAAAGAAATAAACCAGAAGCCAGAGAATGGGGAATGCAGGGAGAAATACCATTTGCCATGCACTATGTCAAGCATTTTCTCACATGCATTGGTAATGCATTCGTTAGGCTAAGGAGTTGAATATTCACCTTGGTAACAGAAACAAGGACTGAACATGATATGGAGAAATTATACAACATATTTGCCCAATGTAATGGCTGATTCTATCACCATATTTGTAGAGCATAATAAAATGTGTACTTGACTAACAGGTGTTTTACCTTCAAGTGCTTTTCTTAGTGTATTATGAACGTATTTTCTGACACTGGTTATTACTTACTCCTACAGCCTTTATTACAGGAGCAGTTAAAGAGTAACTTCCATCCTTAAAATGGTTGATTTGTTTTGCTCCAGGAGTGGATCTGCTGTGAAGTGTTGAGACAAGCTGTAGTTAGAGGGCAGCTGCCAGGTGACAATAGAAATCTTTCATTCTCTTTGTGTAATGCCTTTTCCTACCTTTCTAACCATGTATATGATAGGTTACAAATTCAGCATTCTTGATTGCTTATTTGCAACAGTTTTAGTAATATTTTTAAACCTCTTCATTCAAGATACAACTAATGGTGGTTGCAATCATACATAACCCTATAGAGGGGAGAATGAAATAGTATCATAATATCAAATATCATGCTTTGAACATCACCATGGATTGTATATAAATAGCAGCACATTGCTTACACATTGGAAAGTTGAGCTATGTAATTAAATTGTTGGGTGGTTTTTAACATTTTTTTCTTATATGGTCATCCATCATCTGTACAGAGAACTTCTTGAACTTATAAATGAAGAGACCCACATTCTGGGTGCTTTCATATGTTTAAACATATTTTAGTTATTGAGGTTTCTTGTAGTTAATCCAGTTTTTCACTTATTCTTTCATGGGAAAAGAGGGCAGGACTAAATGCAAATTAGCATTACTGTTTAAATATCACAGACCATTTTCTCTGAGCCCAGTTACAATAACTAGTAATTATAAAAATTGCTTGCCTTCAGCTTCCGGCTAAGCCAGTGCTAAACTTGTCCTTTTATTAGATCTGTCAGACTGAGTTAATTATCTTTATGATAATAGATGTGCCTTACCTCCAACAAAACAAATACACTTATAATTAGCTTTTTAGTTAGAATTTTAATTTATTTATAAAGACTGTTTGTTTTCCTCTGTTCTTCCTGTTATAAAAGCCAAACCATGAGGAGTGAGCATTTCCAATCTATCAGGTTACCAGTCTGGTTACTAGTATATAAAGACAGCAGAGTAGAGGGGCTCATTATGTTCAACCACTGAATCTACTGTATCTTGTCCATCAGTCCTCTTCAGTGTTATAACAACTCAACTTCCAGGAATTATATTTTTAAGTCCCCCTTCATCTTGCTCCTTAGCATAGCAGTGTTTCAGCAGCTATTACATGAAAATACTAGCAAATATGAATTAGAAAGCTTTCTGTATCACACCAGAGCTGCTGGGAAGTCAAACCATCTTGTGTTGACGCTGTGTTCCCACACTGCTGTGTCACATGCTCCCCTTTCATCTATGCATAGCATGCTTCCGAAATGACATAAATGCCTGTGACCAAGCTTGGAAAGTGTGTGTGGAAACAAAGGAGAACAGAGTGAAAATATGTGCCTTGGTATCATGCTCAATACACTCTTTCAGTATTGACTGTGCCTCTCATGGCTATACATCTTAGACAAGTGACCTAACCTTGGTTTTCTCATAAAATTAGTAACAGTATCTCCTAAGTTCACAGGAGCCATTGTCAGGACTGAAAGTGGATATACACTAAGGGCTGAGCTCAGTGTGTGACACAGTAGGGAAAGCCTCTAGTGTCATTAGGGGATCACAGGGGAGTGGGAAAGGTTCAATGAATATGAAATTAAAATATTTCAATATAATAATCAGTTATAAGATTCATTTGATATAGAGATATGTATTCTTCTATTTAGTGAGCAGACTTTCTCAATCATCCAGAAATTTTACTGTGACTCAAGACAAACACTGGACATATATGAAAGAGATGATTTTTCCAAAGTTGCCATGGTGAACTTTTCATTCAATGCTGGAAATTACCTCTTAGCATTATTGACACCAAGCATAAATAGCTCTTCTTTTTTTCTTCTTCTTCTTTCTACAAATGATCTACTCGTTTCACTTTAAAAAATGCTATTGGCTTAAAGTTCCCTTCTAGCCACTTTCACCCTGCCAAGTAGTAAAAGTCTTATTTATTCAGTATGGCTGTCAAAGAGTTTCCTATGAGGTCAGATTATACAGCACAACATTCAGACTGCAGGCATACCATTAGTCGTGATTACTTTTTAAGTTCTTTCCTAGTATAAGAAAGGATCTCAGGGCTGCAAAAGACAAATCAACACCTTGACCACTGGCTATTTACTCACACACCTGAGTGAGGTGGGATATTAAAGACAGTGGCTGAGGGCAGAAGAAAAGGTCCCAGTGCCCATCTTAGGCAAGTATCCAGGCATATAGTGCTAGGCTTATTATTTTTTTTTCTAGACATGCCTCCAGAGTTTGAGCATCAAAAAGCCAAATATGCCTACGACTTTTCTTCTGGAACTTCTACCTAATGTTCCTTAAATGAGACTGAGGAGTCTGTATTTTTCTCTTATATATTGCAGTGAATTTTACTTAATCCCTGAGCTTCTAGAACAGAAGATTCATTGAATATTTCCATAGGTATTATTTTCAAAGCTCATGGTGGATACAGAGAACACATCAGTAAAAGGGACACATTCCCTGTCCTCCCAGTATCCCACCCAAGTTGACTTAGGATGTTACCTGTGGCACAGATACCAACCCAGAGAAGCAGCACCATGAGGGATGCCACACTAGATGACAAACCCTGAATAAAACAACATTCATGTTTGGGAAAGAATAGTGAAAAGAAAGCACCATCAATTTTCTAATTAGTAAGTCATCTATAAATCAACCTAAACAGAGGAATTATTGGAGATGTTTAGATTTCATGTTGTTCTGAAATAAACATGGATCTCATTTATCATTCAACAAACATTAGTTAGGTTACTGTATAGAATGGACAGTTTCTAGGAACAGGGCATAAATATTGCACAGTCACTCTTACTGAAGTTTATATATATGTACATATATATATATATATATGTGTGTGTGTGTGTGTGTGTGTGTGTGTGTGTGTATAATATATATATATATATTTGTGAGAGAGAGAGAAAAAGGAAAGAGACAGCTAGAGAGAGAATTAGGTGTACCAGGGACTCTAGCCACTTCAAGAGCTCCAGAAGCATGTGACACCTTGCAAATCATTATATGAGTACTATGGAATCGAACCTGGGTCCTAAAACTTCACAGGCAAACACTTTAACCTCTAAATTATCTCTCTATCTCTGATGTTGCATCTTAACAGAACATATGTCTCTATCAAAGGCTAGTTTATGCAGAATAAACTCTCGAATCTGTTCTAGTATATAAGCCAACTCCTCATCGCCTCTCTAAAATCAACCATTCTCCTGGAACCCTACATATTTCTTTAGACTGATCTCACCTACATGGAGTAATGAAGAATAAATTATGTTTGTTCCTAATTTTTTTGTGTTCATCATTTTGCTTTTCAGTGTAATAATGTAAGTAAATAAAATAGGTTAATTGGTTAAATGTGAATTAAAAGAGAATTATAGATTCTGTAAAACTGATTGAAATGCTTTAGAGAGAATCAAGAAGAGTCACTCTGATGCACCTGCTGCTGAAATATGCAGGAAGTAGTCCCAGGATCTGGCAAATAGGGATGCCCTCTGGATCCTGGCAAAGGCTGTGGCACTGGAAGGTGCAGTGGGGATCACAGAGATTTTGAAATATGAAAGTCGTCTTCAAAATAAATTTGATGAGCACCCTAAAATGAAAAGTAATAATTCACATTCATGATTTCACAAGAAATTAAAAGTGTCTTCATTTATCCCTCATGAATAACTTCATGATTTAAATATTTTGGTGAAAGGAATTTTTATAGCTGCCAGTAAGACTAAGTGAAGGAAATGGCTGAATGTAAAATGGCCAATCTTGCCTTCCTTTTGATTCTGTGTTAATCATTTGGGACTTTTCTTTGCTGTGCTCCAGTGATATCCAATCTGATCTCCAAGTCATTATTGCCCTTTTTTTTTTTTTTTCCTGAATGGCAGAGCTACATACAAATAGAACTTGTAGTGTAATTTTACACTTGTATTAACACTCATTCCTTTCCACTTTATTTAAGAGTAATGGTGCAGAGAGGTCCAAAAATAATATTAGACTCTTGTGGCATGCTAGCAAATTACTGCTCATTTCTTTGCAGCCTGCCTACCCTTAGCCACTGCTTCTATAAGCTGGTGCAGAATCCAGTTTCTGCATCAAGTTCCCACACTGACTCATTTCAGGGGCTCATTTGCTGGAAGTAGTAAATGGTCATATGTACTTAGAAAGAGCTCATGACTCCTTATTCATGGTTTCTACAGGTTTTTCCCCCTCAAACATAGTGCTATAATAACCTAAGCGTCTTTACATGCCTGAGTACTATTTTTCCTGTTGTCTCTTGAGGGGAACTGATCAGATGCTATGATGGTTTGAATGCAAATGGCCCAATAGCCTCAGTTATGTTTGGATTAATCTTTCTACTTAGTCTCTAGCAAGTGGAGCCTGTCTGGAGAAGGTGTATCACTGGAGGAAAGTCTTGAGTTCAGCCCTAGGTGTGTGTTTATAGGCAGGTCCTTCTTGCTGATGCTGGCTGTTCTCACTGCTGTAGATGTATGATGAAGTGAGTCAGCTACTCCTGCCATGATCAAGCTTTGCCTCAAAACATGAGCCTGAAATCAACACTTTCTTTATATAATCTGCTTCTGGTCATGCATTTGTCCCATCAACAAGAAGATAGCTATAACAGATTCCATTGTGGATCTAATGGACAACCTGAAGGACATTTCTGGAAATGTCAGTGAACAAAAGCTGGAATTTAGGCAGAAATGTGTAAAGATTCTCCCCCTTTTAATGAAATCACAGAAACATGAAACTCAACTTCAGAAGAGTTTGGGCCTTTAAGGCTGGTGGGAATTGTTTCCCAACCACCTGAGCTTCAGTTTCAGTGCTTGCTTCTTTAGGATTCTGAAAGAAAAATGGTAAGACAAGCTGAGAGATGCTCAGTTTAAAGTCTGTGTGTGACCTGCAATTTTTCATTAGAAAACTATGTAAAAAGACTGTCGACTTGGTTATCTCAAGGGTGGCATGGATTTACACAGGTTACGAAAATGTGTAAATGAGTGAATCAGATTCTGGATCATAGAAAATAAAAATGCCACATTCTCCACCAAAGAGTGTTGTTTTGGCTTGATCCAACTGTTAGCATGTTAAGATGTGGGCCAAATATAATCAGATTTGATTAAACCCAAGCTGTCTCATGTGAATTTCTTGATTTTTGAATCTTGAAAAAATGTATTCAAATGTGTTGAAGTCTTGGCCATCACTCTGTTCGCTAAAGCCTCCGGATGCAATGTTAACTTAGACTTTTATTTCTTAATTATTTTCATCTGAATACCCCTTAGTTAGAAGAACATGGGCATTTTTCTCAGGGAGAGTACAAAGTAACTACCTACCACACATAACCAACTGCAACTATGCCCTGAGTTTCTCTACTTGGTTAATTCCATGATCTTCCTATGGCAATAGGTAAGGTTCCAGGTACTTTTCATTCTAAAGAATCTCAAACAAGATGTCTACAACTGATCAAATTGAATGCTTGGAAAAATGTATATGACTGAGGCATCTTACCTTAGTAGGACCAGCTTAAGCACATTAATACTTTCATTAAAACCCCTTCTGTATATACTTGGTGTAAAGCCACACTTTAAGTTACAAGTCTAAATCTATGACATTTGTGGCACAAAGAAATATTTAAGAAAACTAGATAGAATAGTGTAAGAATGAAAAATTTCTTATTACATATAATATAACAAATAGTTATTATTTTCTTTTTTCCTTGGTTTTAGGGTTTTTTTGTTTGTTTTTCAAGGAAGTTTCTCATTCTAGCTCAGGCTGACTATATAGTCTGAGGCTAGCCTCAAACTCACAGTGAACCTCCTACCTCTGCCTCCCAAGTGCTGGGATTAAGGATGTGAGCCACTCACGGCACAAACAGTCATTTAATTCTAGAAATAATCTTAAAAACAGATGTAATATTAAATAGTAATAGACAGAGATTTAATTAGAACCCTAAAATCCACTGTCAGCATTCAAAATCTAACATGAATGTGTACATACACACACACACACACACACACACACACACACACACACACACACACACACCAATTTCATGTCCTTATAGAAATATAGAAAGGAGCAACTAACAATTCCATATTGAGCAGAACACAACAGGTTGATCTTCCCCTGATTTCATCTCTTTCTTCCTCTTCCTCTCTCTAACTTCTCCCCTTACCTTATTCTTACTTAATCGGCTTTAATCCTGACCCCCATTCTGACTTCTCTGCTTAGTTTAATATATTCTTGATCTTGGCTGTAGCTTGTTTTCTCTTGCCAGGTATGTTGGCTTACTACCATGTCCTTAAAGATAATGGTCCCACTACATTTACATCTAAGACATGTTATAAAACTACAATGAATCAACACACAGTAATATGAGGGCATTAGTTTTTAAGGCATCAATAATGTAGCAAATTGTTTCTTGGTGGCTGGATTAGTGAGAATTTCCACCAAAGCAAAATGGCTAAAATACAAAAGGAGTTTTTTTTTTTTTCCTCTCACTCATGTAAAGCTACTTCATATGAGGAGAAATTGAGCTGTTATGGGGTATAAATCTTCTCCATACAAGTTCTGTCATCTTTCATGTCCTTGCAAATGATTACTATTATTATTTCCCAGGTAGAAGGATAGGATAGAGTATGGAAGAATCGATAGGAAACCTACATAAGCTAAGCCAGGAGGTGTAAACATTACTTATGAGTATTTTAGCCACAGATTATATTCCCATATCTGTTGGCAAGGAGATTTGTGATGTGTAACTTATCCCCAACCTACAATGTAAGAATGAATGGATTTTGTTTCTAGCTGGTGATGTCACCATACATAGCATCATAAACCTCTTAGAACCCAGATGTGCAAACAAGGTAGTCACCAATCACAAACTGAAGTTTCAGTTTGACATGTATGAAAGACTAAGAATTTGAAAAAGAGAATTGTTACATAAAAGTCTAGTAAAATTCTAATTTACTGCATTAAGAAGCTCAAAGGTACTTGTCACTTGTGCTCATTAATTCAGCTATATAAGTGAATGATTTATGTCACATAGAAATACATTCACAGTGATCACATTATGTCTATTGAAAATGAAGTAACATTACATTAGTGTAATCCCAAGGGGGAGCACTTTCTAAAATTCCAAAACGTGGTGCAGATCTAAAGCATTTGCATCAGTTTTGAAATACTCTACTATGAAAATGTCAACGAGAGGGATCCCACCATGGCAGTCACCTTTCCTTATGTCTATCAAGCTGTCACAAGAAAATATGGATGAATACCTAGAGAGACATTATAGGCTTGGAAAATAGCCTGAACTGGTAGCACATGATACATACAATTGTGTTATGGCTACAGTTAACAACTACATCTGCTTATGGAGGGCTGTGTCCAGCCAGATAATACACTGGTCACAGAAACTGAGATCCTACCTAGTCATATCACATCATAGTACTTTAAGTAATGATGTACTTGGAGCTGTCTCTACCTGTAGCTGGAAGCAAGAAAAACAAATATTGATTATTATAGTAGGTTGAAGGAAGAAAATAACATGCAAAGTCTCCTCAGATCAATTCTCCAGCAAGGGACTGGAGATATTGGACAAGCTGTATTCACTAACCATCTTTGACTTGATGCCTATGACTAGTAACATTTGCCTCAAAAGTATTTTTAACATTTATTAAAATAAACTAGGACTTAGTCATGTATACGCATTTAATGAGCCTCCCAGTTCCATCCTCTGCTGCACTACTTCAGGGACCCACTTAATTTTCCATGAATAATCTGCAATTCTTAAAATGGAATTATACATGTTTTGCTTCACTTAGAGGATATCTTAATATCTGAGTTTGCTTCTACGCAATGATATTACACATGTACAGTACCATTATCCTTGCAATTAGTGGCCTTACCAAAAGTAATAAAGGTTATATTCAGTTTGCTGAGTTCTGAATTTAGCAAGTTATCTCAGGTGATACGGATTTTGATGGAGACATTGCATCTGCTTTTATTCATTTTGATGAACAAAAAGCATTTCCAGTCAGTAGAAGCGGCTTAGTGGTTAAGGCACTTGCCTGTGAAACCTAAGCTCCCATGTTTGACTCCCTAGGTCCCACATAAGCCATGTGCCTTAACTGCTAAGCTATTTCTCCAGCCCTAAATTTTCATCCCAATGTAAGACTGCAGGGACAACTGGGTGAGCAAAATAGACTCCAATTATACCAGAGCAGCCTTTTGTATACATGGTTACCTGAGAGTGAGGGGAGTAGCATGCATCTTTTTGAAGGCACTCAAAAGAACAGAATATGAAGAAGGAAAACTTTCTCCAGCCATTTACTCCCGCTTCCCAGTAAGCACTCTCAAGAGCACCAGAGACACACCAGTATATGCAGGGACCTTTGTCTTTTGGTAAACATAGTGGATGCTAAAATAATGGTCTGTCCAACCTAGGTATGCACAGTGAAAGGCAGCCTTCCTCGATCTCACAGGATAAGGTAATAAGACCGGAAGCAAATACTGAAGTTCAATGTGAGGAATCACTGGACCCTCTGCATGTTTCTCTGCATGCTTTTAAGCAGTACAGTTATGTTATTTCTTTGAAAGCCTTAGAATTTCTTCATTTTTCTCCAGGACTGTGAATGAAGGATTAAACTTCTGGTTTGGTTGAAGGCAAAGCAGGTTGCAAAATGGGGCAGGTCATTTCCTGTGGCCTCAAAGGTTCCTAATAGGATGGCAGAACCATGTCAGACATATCTCAAAGGTCACTCTGACACATTAATGCAAAAGGGTACAATAGGTTTGCATATGGCTGTACCTTCATGGAGGGGTGTGTGTGTGTGTGTGTGTATGTGTGTGTGTGTGTGTGTGTGTGTGTAGTGATGCTTTCAAACCTGTACTCCAACTGGAATTGAACAACCATCTGCACATTAGCTCTACCTTCTTAAGCCCATGAAACAGAATTTGAAATGAAGTTGAAGGCCCCTGTTATTACTGACTGATGAGTAAAGGGATTAGCAGAAAAGAAAACTCCACATTTTGCCACAAGGGAAAGCTAGTCTCTAAAGAGAACTTTATCATTTTGCTTATTCAAGAAATATTGTTCCAGAGGCATATAGAGATCCTCAGGGGTCTGTGGATACCTATTTATGAAACACTGTGATAAAAGTTAAAGACTGTCACTTTAGTGGGTCCCTTGATACTAATGTTGTTTGAAAGAAACTCTAAAATGAGCCTTGGAAACATCTTACTAGCACTGAGTTATAAGTGGACTGTAAATAACATATTTATATTTATTTTTAGCATCACCACTGAAATTTAAATTAAAAATTTTATAAAGATCATGTGGGCCCAGAAAAAATTATCTTGAAGATATAAGAAATTTAATTTCACAATTTTATAATTGCTTATAAAAAGGGATAATAAATAGTGCTGGGATTCAAACAGACTGGGTTTCTAAATCCTGGCTCTAGAATTCGTGAACTGCTTTATCTTAGGTTATAAGACTTACTCTCTTCATATGTAGAAGTGAGAATAGAAGTGCTTACACAACATCCTTTTGACCAGGCAGACAGCATGATGCATGTAGCATATACCACATGGTGTTTTACATATAACTGAATTCTTTTACGTTTTCTTCTTTTTTCACCATATGTGTAAGGACCTAATGATGAGGTACAATAATGGATTAAATACTATCCAAAGAGAGATCTAAATCTGATGAGACAATAGAGACACAAATATGCCACATCATGGTAGACAATAGTGTAAAAATGTGACAGAGCAAAATAATGTATAAGATCTAGATGAAGATTTTTTTTCCCCGAATCCCCAACAAGAAACTCAAAAGTTTTGCCCAAAGAAATATATTCCTGGTGAATATTCAGTTAATGATAATGGTGATGGTGATGATGATGATGATGATGATGATGATGAAAATAACACTAATGATGATGACAATAATGATGAAGATAATGTGTATTCATATTGCTATGTTGTAGGGATCCAATTTGCATATATTACTGAATCCTCACAACATTCTTGTGATGGAAAATATAATTTCTATGTTACATAAAAATCTCAAAGTTGTTCAGATAGCATTAAAAAAGCTGAGACTTCACCCGATCTTCTATGACTTGCAAACAACTACCATATACTTTATTTCCATAAGTTAATGAATGATTGGCTATTAAGTCCTATACTGACTCTGGTTTATTTGCATTTCAGTAGGTTTGTGTAGGTATATTAGTTGAGTCCTTTTCCCTACTTCATCCTATCTTCTATCCTGTGGTTGTTAGTACCCTACATGGGATTTGGGAGACAATACTGCAGAGTCACACCTCACTTGGTATCCATGAGAAGAGCATGTACCACTCTCTCTAAATACGTGGTACTCACCTAAGAAGCTGTAGCATGACCTCTCATAATGGTTCTCAGGCACAGGTGAGCATGGGACTCAACATGAGAGCCACTTTTAGAGATTATGTCATAAAATCACAAAGAGGGTTACCCTTCCTTGGATAAAATTGGAGATATTACAGCTCCTACAAACATGAGAAAAACCAATCTGAGAAAACAGCAAAAACATCATTTGTACCATCATTCCCAGCCAGCAATTTCAAAGTATCACACCAATAACCTCACCTGCTGCACAGGTCAGTGTAGAGTGTTTATTGTACTTGGAATCAAAGAACACTTTAATAATAGAGAATTGCCTTTATGCCTAATTACAGCACTTCAAATATTATTGTATACTTTTATGTATATATTTCTAAATATATCAATCATAATACATACATGGTATATTGTGTGCATAATATAACAAACCATTCCGTACTTCTGACTTAAGGAGCATATCTTTAAGGCCACTGGACTCCTCTCTGGGGCTTTACCATTCTTCTTCCTTACATTCTACACGTAACCACTGATGTAAATTTTATTTGTCATCTATTTTTTTTTGTTTGTTTTCAATATTACTAAAGTATTTCATTGTTCTTCAGAAACTGAATTATTTTGTTGAGGATCATGTGTGTAGTCTACATCCAAACTTCTTAAATTATGACTCATGACTTTTAATGAGGTCACATAATTGAAAAATAACTGGATGTTGGGGACAAAAATATATTGACAATAGTAATAGATGTATGAACATGCAATAACCAAAAATTAATTATGCTAATATATATAAATTAATATATATGAATATATATATATATTGTATAATAAATAATGTATAATAAACACCAGGTATCTGACAGGGTTCTCCCATGTTGCACCATGTTTCTTCACTGCAACCTTGGTTCTTAACACACATGACCATTTGGCTTTGCACATGCCATCACACCAAGCAACATTCAAGACTATTGTATATTTTGAACAGCAGGTTTTTGTTGTATATAAAAAGTCTTCCACTCTTATAAGGACATACTGTGTAATTATGGAAAACAGACCCTCAGTAGTTTGCTGCCATCATTCCTTGGCAAACCTTTAGATTTTATTGGATTGGAATGTTTGATTTTAAGTGTTTCTCTTTAAGCTGCTGATGTGAGTGTCATAAGACAGTCATTAAATTAATTTTGGCTTGGGATTAGGACAAAACTTTCAACAATTTTTGAAATGCCCCTTAATATATTTTTACCACTTTGGACCATATCTTTATGTGAAATGTGATTCTAACACTGACAGTTATAATATTAAAACATCAATCAACTCTGGAAAATGTTGATGCTCTATGTACTACAATATCATATATTCATCCAGATGTAATTCTTTATGTAAAATCAACAATTGCATCCATTTCGTTAGCATGAAAAAATGGTTTCATCTTTAACGAATAGTACAACTATGCTTATGTCAACTAATTATTTTAAAATGCATTTCTTTATGATAATTTTTATTGGTAAATGCTTGATGTGCTTACCTATAGTATGTAGCTAAATTTAAGGATTAAAAAATGAGAGAAAGTTATGATCAAAATGCATCATTTACATGTATAAAATTCTTCAATAAATAAAAATATTACTGGCAGAAAAGGGATTGTAAGAAAAAAAATTAAGAAAATCTGGTCTGTATAACTTACTTTCACTATTCAATTTCAAAGATAAACCTTGTTTTCTTAAACTTGCTATTGATGATGATGCTTGGAATGCATCAAGCTTTTATCATGACCTTTATAACCATTTTGAATATGTCCCCTGTACCAGAGCATGAGTTTATATACATCTATAAGAATTGTGGAAATAAATATTTTGAATCTTCAAAAATATAAAATAATATCACTATTTTGCCCCCTCCAATTGCTTCTATTTGTGCCACTAGTTATTCTATACATAAATGCCTATGTGAAGATTGTCAACCTTTTTAGTTTCCTCATCTGTGAAAAACATATTGCTATGCTTTTTATTTCATTTCTATAAATATTCATTTATCATGTGTTTACTTACTTTTTATGTTTCATTTTTATTTTTCATTCATGTACTTTGCCCATTTTTCTTCTGTATTATTTTTGGTTATTGACATATTTTTTCATTACATATTCTGGGTACCAGCCCTTGACTACTTTGTGTCTACCAGAAATTTTCTCTCAAAGTGTGGCTTCTTCACATTTGTTATTATACACTCATTAGTCAGAAGATTAGAACCATTTATATATACTTGCATTTATTAATTCTTTCATTTTCTTTATAGATAATGTATATTTAGAAATCCTTGTCTCCACTAAATTTATGAATGTTTACTTCTATATTTACTCTGGTCCCCCTGCCGCTTTGTGTCACCTGACTGACAGCAGTACCATATCCCCACCTTGCCCTGTCACAGGACAGAGCAGTCCCATTCACCTCATGCTTCAGGGTTCCAAGGGACCCACTGTCCCACCCCTTCACCCTGCAGAATTGCAAAACCACCATGCATTCCCTTCCTCCCCACACCCTGCAGCCCAGCCACAACACCAATCTGCTTTGTCCCATTCACCCTTCCCCCTTCTGTCCTCGGGCCACCTGACCATGCAGTCATATACCCCAAATATCTGAAGGACAGGCTCTTTCCTCAGGTCCTGGGGCCCCCACCAGAGCTTCACAGGCTCCTTCCATCTGAGCAGGAGGCCCCATTGCCATCAGAAGCTAGTGGAAGCAAACATAAAAAGGAATAATCACTGAAGACATTTCAAGGGTAAACTACAGCTTTCTCCTAAATTAAATAAGACTTCTACACTGTAATCGGCAGACCACAGTGCAAAATAGAATAACATGAAAAGTCAAATACAAGCAAATCCAACAAGATTGCTATGTCCCACAATGGATATCTCTATTCAAAACATAGGAGAGACAATAAGATGAGAACCCCAAAATGAAGTACAAACTATGCAACCCTGGCCAAGCAAATAGGAGAACTTGCAGAAAAGCAATGAACGGCTGATATTGTATGAATGTTGTCCTCACTAGCTTAGACCTCATAGAAAAGAACCAGTAAGGGTTCCAAAGGCAGTTAAATGATCTGCAGGAGAGTGAACAAAATAGGACCTCAATAATCAGCTGGCTAAGCTCAATGACGATATAAAGAAATTCAGAGATGAATTCTGATAAGCATTAAAAAAAATGAGACAATGATGTGAAAAGATAACTCAACAAAGGGATGGAAAGTCTACATAAAAAAAAAAAAAGTAGAAATTACAAACCAAAATGAACAATCCCAAAACTATAGAAACTCCCAAGAATATAGTCAGCTATGTGGGGGGATACAAACTCAGAACTGGAAGACAAAACAGAAGAAACAGTTTGTGAGTCCAAAAGTTTCAATAAGTTCAAAATTTTTGTGAACATAACATGAATTATGGGATATCCTTAAATGTCCCAACATTCTGATCATGGGATAGCAGAAGGGGAAGAAATTCAGACCAAAGGCATGGAGAACTTATGTAATAAAATAATTGAAGAAAACCTTCCCACTCTCTCAAAAGAAAGTCCCATAAAGTGACAAGAAGCTCACAGAACTCCAAATAGACTGGATCAAAGGAGAAAGTCTACAAGACATAATATCATTGAGACTCTAAACATTGATTCCAAAGAGAAAGTCCTAAAAGCAGCTAGGGAGAAACAACACATTACATATAAAGGTAACCCCATCAAAATTACTTCAGATTTCTCAATGAAAACCCTGAAAGCCAGCAGGGCCTGGAATGAAACACTGTAAAGTCTAAGAACCTATGGCTTCCAACCCAAACTACTCTACCCAGCAAAAGTATCACTCATAATAGATAGTGAAAGAAAAACTTTTCACAACAAAACTCAGCTTTACAACTATATGAACACAAAGCCAAACCTGCAGAGAGTACTTCAGGGAAATCACAGAAGAACCACATAACCAACCTCAAGTCCTTCAAGAAGAGATCACATTAACTAAACTCAGAGAAGGCCCAAGAAAACTATAAACTCCAAGAAAACACCAAATGACATAAACCACCATAATATGTCAAGGATTAAATCAAACCTCACAGTTGTTACCTTAAATATTAATGGCCTTAATTTACCCCATCAAGAGACATAAGCTAACAAGGTGGATCAGAACATTATTTCTAAAAATGTAAAAGTTTGATTTTCAAAAGTATTGTTTAAAAGTAAATAAAGTATTTAAGGTAAAATAATGATTTTCTGTTATTCTACACAAACATTTTCCTCAGCCTCATTCATTGAAAAATTCTCTTTTGCTCATGTCTCTGAAATGTCAGTGAACTCTATCATCCATCAAGTTTGCATAAAAAAGTGTGCTGATTTCATGAATTGTTCTTTTGTTACATTGGTCTCTTGTTCCAATACTGTTGTATTGTACATTTATAAAATGTCTTTGTATATGTGCCAATTCTCCACATCTGATTATTTTTTAAGAAATGTCTAAATTTAACCCTGCTTTTTATCCATGTGCATTTTATAACTAGCTGAGCTAATTCCATAGACAAATTGGTTGAAATTTCTATTGGAATTAATTTGAACTTATACATTATTCTAAGAAAAACTGACATTTTTTAAATGTTCATTTTTTTCATGTACATAGTATATCTCTCTGCTTATTTGTATTTTCTTTTATATCCAATTTTAAAGTTTCAAATTTTACCTTATGAGGTCATATGTAACTTTAGAGTATTCCTTATAGAATATGTTTTGAATCTTATTCTAAAATTAAATTTTTTATAGTAACATCATAGAAGTGAAGATGATGTTTATCCATCAAGTATGTAAGATATAATATTAATTTAAAAATCAGTATATTCATTTGAGTTTTCTACAAGGAGATTTTTACTGAGTTTTAGTGATTGTGTAATTTGTTAATTTTCATTCCTTATATTTTTCAATTATATTGTGATTATGTAATTTATTAATTTCTAATCCTTATATTTTTCAATATCTTACATCACATCTTTTTGAAATGAAAAGAGAGGAAGTGATGCAATGAAGTGCCAAATCTGGACTCTCTACTCACTTCTAATTTTGAAGAGAATATATTTAACACCTACCATCTTTTTTTGTTAGATAGATTTTACTTTTTGCACTGCTTCCTTTAGTTGGAATATTATGAGGATGTTTTGAATCATAGATAAGTAATGCATTTTACCTAATTTAGTTTATGTCTCTCTCTAATAACATATTTATGTCATTTTCTTTTGGCTTTTGTTCCTTTTCTACTGATATTTTATATGAAATTAATGATAGAAGTTAGATAGATGATAGACAGATAGATTTTACATGTGATCTGTACCTGGCTTATTTTATTTAACATGATGACCTCCATTTTCATCTATTTAATTGTGCATTGTTAAAGATGAATAAAACTATGTTATGTATATAGAATTTTGTTTGTTGTATTCATACATCTGTTGATTGACATATAGGCTGGTTCCATATCTTAGCCCCTGATATAAGTGCAGCAATAAACATAGATGTGTAGATATCAATTAGAGATATGTGTAAATTACATAGATAGATAGATAGATAGATAGATAGATAGATAGATAACATATTTTTATCTCGAGCCAGGTGTGGTGGTGTACGCCTTTAATCCCAGCACTTGGGAGGCAGAGGTAGGAGGATCACCGAGAGTTTGAGGCCACCCTGAGAATACATAGTGAATTCCAGGTCAGCCTGAGCTAGAGTGAGACCCTACCTTAGAAAACCATATATATATATATATATATATATATATATATATATATATATAAAATCTCATCCCTGCTCCCATTTCCCTGAGGCCTTCCTCAGTGAAGTCATGGGATTTATTGATTTATTGTAGGGTCATAAGACACAAACACAAAGACAGAAATAGAAAGACGGAGAGAATGGGTGCACTAGATCCTTTATCCATTGCTAAGGGGCTCCAGATGCGCACAACCTTGTGAATCTGGCTTTATGTGGTATTAGGGAATTAAACCCAGGGTGTTAGGCTTTGCAAGCAAGTGTCTTAACCACTGACCCATATCTTCACCCCTTTATTTAATTTTAATATGATATTTTAGTTGCTTCTGCATTAGTATAATGAAACTTGTAACACAATTAATAAAGTCTGTTTGAGCTTTTGGGTCTAGAAGTTCCCATCTTAAGTCACATGGCATTATTCTTCGGAGTCTTTGCTGAAAGTTGGAGGCTATGATGGGAGTGTCATGTGGAGCTGATTTGAAACACAGAAAAAGAGAACAGGCTAGGGTCCCAGCATCCCTTATAGAACATAACCCTAGGGGCCATGAACAGGCTTCCCCTTCTATAGATCTGCACATTAGAGCCACAGTGAAGAGCAAGCTTTTTTGCCTGGATCTTTTGGGAGAACACTGCCTACATTCAAAACACAACATAGACCTGGTCGTGGTGGCGCACACCTTTAATCCCAGAACTCGGGAGGCAGAGGTAAGAGGATTGCTGTGAGTTCGAGGCCACCCTGAGACTCCATAGTGAATTCCAGGTCAGCATGGGCTAGAGTGAGACCCTACCTTGAAAAACCAGAAAAAAGAAACAGACATATGTTAAATTACACTAGCAGCATTTCTAAAATTTAACAAGAACCTACATCAGTATGTGTGTGAGATAAGCGCTGATGGATGATGTGGTATTTCCTATTTTGCCAGTGTATGACTTGAAGGGTTTTGTAGGTATATCTGCAGGTCAAGTTGGCCTGTAATATTCCTACACATTTCTGCTTCTCTGTGTGGTTTTCATAGGACCATGGTTCTAGGCGCATGGCATCTTACAATTCATTTCCCTGCCCTTTGCTTCCATATCTCAAAGTCATTAATGATATCATGATAATATGGTTTGAAAATATTTACTTCAACTTGCTTATAAAACTTTGTGAAATTTGATTGATAATTTTGTAGAAATTTTTAAACTAATGGTGCTGTTTTTATGATGGAAATAATCTATTAATTCTTACTATTTTTCTAATACAATTTTGAAAACTTTATAATTGTTAGGAAATTATCAATTTCACCTAAAATTTCAACTTGTTTACTGTACAGGTGTTCATCTCAAGCTCATAAGTCCAAATTTTACTTTTAACTGCATTCTGTTTCAAATTCAAAAGATGCTGGGTTCAAATTCCCCCCTTTCTTTTCCTAATCCATACTTAATCTAACTGTCTGTGTTATCAGCCTTTTCAAAAAAATGTAAAGTGACATTGTCAGGTATCATAAGAGTATCTCATAGTTACTCAATCCATTTAATTTTTGCTGGGTTTATTCTGTGGTCTTTGATCCTATGTCTAGTAAACCTTCAATTTTTTATCTTTTGTGCAATGGACAGATTTAATTAACAAATATCTGAGGCATTAATAGTTGGATTACAGCCTTCACTTTTAATTGATAGGCAACATTTTCTCATGATTTTGCATTAAAGACCTTACTAGGATGAATGGGGAAAAAGGGGAGGCCATCAAAGGGGTGGTAAACACTAATCTAGACCCAAACAGCAATGGTACCATAAAATTCTGCTTCCTAAAAGGCAGACCAAATGGCTGAACCTTCACCAGGCCCTTACAAGAAAGGCCTGAACCACAAGACACTGGAGAGGGTAGAATCAAGTCTAACCTAAATCTTCTACATCTTCTTTTCCTCCCTCTCCCTCTCTCCCTCTTCTCTCTAACTCTTGTATATTAGTTATCATTTTCCTCATTTTCTTAGTGAGCACTGACCTGTAACTCCCAGTACCAGCATGGGGTCATCAATCACAATGAGCTTTTGATCAGAGAGACCTACAACGTTTCCTAAAAGACAGACAGATTTCTGTCAGAGTACTTGATGATCCATCAAAGGTTAGTGGTAAAACCCTATTGCTGAAGACACCATATGCAGTTGACAGGTAAAATGGAATGGCATGGCTGGAGAGAGTCAGTCCCCAGACAGTCAGCGTATCTAGTGCCAGAAGGTGATACATAGGAGACTGGGGGAATATCTGTTCAAGCAACTCATGGTCTAACCTACTTAGCAGCAAATAACCTGTTGTGATGCCCACACAAGTGCAATAGTGGCACACAGCCATGGTAGGGAACCAACTGCTCTTGATTTGGCTAACTGATCCCCTCAGTGGTACAGGACCCATAGCTGGAGCTGGGAAACAATAAGAACCATATCCAAACACAAGCCCACTCTCCAATATCAAGCTACCATCAATCATGGGCTACAAGAAGGCCTACACCTATTAAATTCTCTACAAAAAAAAAAAAAAAAAGTAAGGGTTATCTCATTTGTCCTGGTGCTAACTTACTCTCTGTTGGAGAATCTGTTTCTCTTTTTCAGATACATGTACATCCTAAGGAGAAAGCCACCCTATCATACCTCAAAAGGGCCCAGGCTGAAACTAAGAAAATTTGGCGAAACAAGCAAGGGTGCTCTTCTCCTGATGAACCGGATACCAGCACAAGGGGGAAGGAGACCAACACAAAGAAAAATCAACTCCTACCAAATCAGAGAGCCAGAGCCGCAGAGGCCCCCAACACCTCATCACTGAAGCAGACCAAAAATGAACCCAACATGGTTCAGGGAAATTTTGTGGAAGAGGGGATGGAAAGAATGTCGGAGCCACATGTTGGGTTATGATATGCAGAGACATTTATCATACCAATAACTGGGGGCTAACTCCACAATGCACGACCCATATACCTCAAAAAGGAGGGGCTAATGGGGAGGAGGTAGGTCACGGATGACCCTAATAATGGTACCAAACTGCCTGAATTTGCTGAATACAAAACTCATTTTATAAAAAAAAAAGATCTTACATTTCTATTTTGAAAATATTTTATTTTTATTTATTTTTTTGACAGAGAAAGAGGGGGGAGAGAGAGAAAGAGAATTGGATGCTCCAGGGCCTTCAACAAAGGAACTCTAGATGCATGCACCCCCTTGTGCATATGGCTAATGTGGGTCCTGGGGAATTGAACCTGGGTTGTTTTTCTTTCCAGGCAAATGCCTTAACTGCTAAGCCATTCCTCTAGCCCCTTTAAAAATATATATATTAGGGGCTGGAGAGATGGCTTAGCGGTTAAGCGCTTGCCTGTGAAGCCTAAGGACCCCGGTTCGAGGCTCGGTTCCCCAAGTCCCACGTTAGCCAGATGCACAAGGGGGCGCACGCGTCTGGAGTTCGTTTGCAGAGGCTGGAAGCCCTGGGGCGCCCGTTCTCTCCCTCTATCTGTCTTTCTCTCTGTGTCTGTCGCTCCCAAATAAATAAATAAATAATTTATATATATATATATATATATAATTTTTATTTATTTTATTTCTATTTAAAATGTATAGTATCCACTTTATAATTTTATTAGACTATTAGAGATACTTTCTATTATTTATGTTTTATTTAGTCATAATATGTTTTACAAGGTAGTGACTAAATTTTATTGAAGCCATACTTCATGTCCTTATGGACAGATTCTTGACAAAATGTGTATCTTTACATTATTGGATTCAGCATTCTATATGTCTTACTACATGAAGCTGGGAAATCCTCTGTCTTTACTAATTTGTTGCACTTAACAGTTACTGAGTAATGTGTGCTAATCTGTCTTAATGTGATTTTGCTTTCTTAACTGTCTCTTTAAGCACTGTAAACTATTTATATTATGACACTATAGTGCTTTTTATAAGCATAGAACTGTCATGCAATTCCATTAAGCTAAAAGTTTTAGTCTTGTGAGAAAATAGACTTTATTTCTATCAAAGTCTTCTTTCTTAATGTCTACTTTCTTATATAACAATATAAAAATCACATTTTATTTTAGTTAGTAAAAGCCTGGAAACTTTTCAGTAATTTTCCACTTAAGCTTTCTGTTTTAATTTGATTTAAGTATGCCTTTTATAAGCAGCATATAACTGGATAGTGTTTTAATTTTTAGTAATATAGCTTTTAAATACCAATAGTAGACTATATTAGGGAGATTATTCCTGTGTTGGCATTTTTCTAGTACCATGTTTTGTTTATTTGTTTTCTCCTGCTTGTAGAAGTTTATTTTCTTCTTTTCTGGCTTCCTTAAGGTTGAGGTTTTTATTCCACTTACCCTTCTATATATTTGGAAATTACCTAGTGTATTTTAAATATTGTGGTTATGTCAAGTTAATTTTTCATATTTTCCAATTTAATACACACATAAAATATTCGATATAATTTTATAATCTTTTATATGCATGTGTGTGAAGTGTGGATGTGATGATGCAAGTGATATATGTGTATGCATATGCAGATGTGTTTGAAACTTCTTCACATTTGCAGAAGCCAGAAACTGATGTCAGATTTCCTCCCCTATTGCTCTTCCACCTTACTTCATGGAAACAGTGTCTCTTACTAAACCTGGAGTTCACCATTTTGTTTGTTTGTTTTTTGCCTAAACTGGCTAGAAAGAAATGGCCAGAAATCCCCTTGTCATCTCCTTAATAGTGCTGGGGTTACAGGCACTGCAAAACATTTCTCGATACCTTATTTATTTATTATGAGAGAGAGAGAAAGAAAATGAGTGCACCAGGGCATTTAGCCACTGCAAATGAATTCCAGACACATGTGCCACTTTGTGCATCTGGCTTATGTGGGTTCTGGGGAATTGAACCTGGGTCCTTAGGCTTCTCAAGCAAGTCCCTTAACCCCTCACTGAGCCATCTCTCCATCCCACATGCTAAAGTTTTTACATGGGTGCTCTGATTAAGCTCATGTCTTCATATTTGCATAGCAAATGCACTAACTCACTGAGCCACCTCCCTGGCCCCTATAGATACTACACTTTTGAGCAAAATAATCCACATTGTTACAACACTTCTGTCCAGAAATTTTGTTCCATCATCTGTCACTTCCTATTTTACATCTTATTTATGTTTTTTTTTTTCTTCTGGTTAGTGTTTCTTTAACATTTCTTCTGCTATCACAAGATTCTTTGGAGTGACTTTTCTTCTTGAAATAGGACTTTAAAATTCTGTGATTTCCTGTTGGTCATTAATTTTCTCAATTTTTTTGTTTATTTGATTTTGTCTGTAATTCTGAATAGCTACTTAGATTTACAATTCTATGTGCTAAACTAATTTTTTCTGACAATTTTCAAATGATGGTGCCCTGATTGTACTGTCTTCCAGTGACCCTCCTTCTCTTAAAAGTCATTATAATGTTGAGTCAGTCTGTTTGGGTTTGGGTTTTGTTGCATTTTGTTTGTGAACGTGTTCAGGTGTTATCTTCCAGATGAAAGGCTCACTGAAGAATAATTGACTTTCAAAAATGCCTCTGAAACTTGATTCATCAAATTTCGTGATACTTTGTCATTTATTACAATATCCTTTTATTCTTACATAACTTATTCATTATTTTTTTAAACACTCATATTCCTTGAGTTTTTGATTTGAGATATTCTATGGCATCTACGTTTAGACAACTTTCCTATAGGAATTATGTACATTTGGTTTGGCTTAACTTGCTGAAGGAAATATTAAGCTAAGATCACCAAATGGTTTCTTCAGGGTCAGAGTTTTTAGAAATTAAAAAAATAAGAATTTAAGCTTGGGGGCTGGAGTGATGACTCAGTGGTTAAAGGTTCTTGTTTGCAAAGCCTGCTAGCCTGCATTCAATTCCCAAGTACCCACATAATTCCAGGTGCACAAAGTGGTACATGTGTCTGAAGTTTTTTTTTTTTTGGAGCACCTGGAGATCTTGGCTCTCTGCCTCTCTCTCTCTCTCTCTCTCTCTCTCTCTCTCTCTCTCTCTCTCATATATATGTGAAATAATTAAATATATAAACAACAAAAAAATTAAGTTTGGTAATCAACCTACATTTTAGTAAATAGGAGGCACCTGTTTATTAAGATTTTCCTTTTCACAGTAACTATGATGAAATTATATTTCTTGTCACCTGCCTTTGATGAAGTTTTTACTCATCCTTTCTCTTCAGAGTGTAGGTATTTAGCAATGTGCCTTTAGGCAGTTGATTCTCTTCTGGCTCCCATGATAAGTGGGCTCAAGTATCCTTTTTTCTTCTTTGTTTTCATGATTAGCAAAGGCAATGGCCCACATCATCACTGTGTTTGCCTTATATGCCAGCCCAACCATGACCTGCCTTTATATTCATTATTCTGGATTTTTTTTTCCATATGGATTTTTAATTTCTAAGTATTTTTATTTTTTGTAATGTCATTTATGTCCCAAGGTAAAGTTTTATAAACATGATTTTGCGAGCTTTTTTGGATTGAGAAGTTGAGAATAATTTTTGTATTACCAGATAGGGTAGCTAGCACAGGGGTTTCCTACAAATTTTTGGTTGTTAGATTTGACCAAATTGTATTAATGAAACACAAAAATATGAGATGAACTCAGTTGTGGTTACTTTCTGTTTCAGGTGCTGTCCTTTCTTTTCTTCTCTGTTTTGACTCCTGTAACAGTACAGAAAGTTAACCAGGGTTGCCAAAGTACAACAAAAGAATTGATCCATAGCTGGGTGCGGTGTCAAACACCTTTCATCCCAGCACTCCTGAGGCAGAGATAAGAGGATCGCTACAAGTTCATTGCCATCCTGAGATTACACACTGAATTCCAGGTCAGCCTGAGCTAGAGTGAAACCCTACCTAGATAAAACAAAAAACAAACAAACAAACAAAAAGAGTTGATTAGTGGGGGGGGGGGGGGGAACTCCCAAGTTCCTAACAGTCTTATAGCAAAGAAACATAAGGCAAGTATCCAGTTGTGTGGAACTTCCCATTTTCATTAAGAAAAGCTCTGGGTTTACTGTGGGTTGGACCATCTCAATAATGGCATGAATAGATCAGGGAGTATTAGTAAAACGGGTTTTCAAGTTTTATGGAGGAAAACAATTCTATTTAGTATATGTGGGCCTTGAAAAACATGTGATGAAAGATTTCTAAAGGCATAGGCAGGGCAGCTTAGGAGTTACAGGACCCCAAAGTGGAAACACTTCAGTACAGGATAGAAATGTCAAAAAGACCTGGCCTTTTCGGCGCGGGCGGGGCTGGGGGGCGCTCTCCGCGCCGCTCCCCCCTTCTCTCCCCCGCCCCCCACACCCCGGCCCGGGAGAAGTCGGAGCCGTAGCCCGCAGACAGCGACGCCGAGCCCGGGCGGGGTCGCCCCCCAAGGGCGGGGTCGCCGGCCTCGGGGCCCGGCCTCGGAGCCCCCGGCTGCCTGCGGCGCGGGTGTCTGCCCCGCGGCCGGCTCTCCCGGAGGTCGCCTCGGCCCGCCCGTCCACCCGTGCGTCCGTCCGCCGTCCCGCGGGCCTCGCGTCCACCCGTGGCACCGCGTCGGCCTCGCACAGTCCCGTTCTCGCGCTCTAGGCTGTTTGCTTCCGAGTTCTTGTCTTTCGGACACTTAGCAGGAGAAACTCTTCCCGTGGCTTCCCGGGGCTGTGTTTTCCGTGACGAATCAGTCCCCGCGGACCTCGAGGGGGAGCAGCCGAGGCGGACACGGAAGAGACGGAGCCGAGCGGCCCTCCCTGGGTCCTCCGCGCACCCATCTTGGATGCTCAGCTCCTCGCGCGCCACCACCACCACCCCCCTCAATCTCCCTTCTTCGCACGTTCGATGCCCCTGTCGCCGAAACGCTGGAGAGGAAGCCGTCCAGCTCGGCGAAGTCCCATCTCCATAGCGGGGGACGCTGCGAGGCGAGGAAAGGCTTGGAGCTGTGCGGGCGATGCCCTCAGGACCAGGGGAAGCGTTCTGCTGCGCCGACGACCGCTGGGCCTGTTGTACGTCCCGTCTTTGCTCTGGCTCGTGTGAGAAGCCGCGGAAGAGCAAACTAAACTCGACCGTGCGGGAGAGGCGCTTCTAAGAACCGCCGTGAGGATGGGTCATCGCATTTGTTATCCTCAGCCTTTCCCCACATCGTGCAAGGCTAGCTTGAGGAGAGAGGGAAAGGGGATCTTTGGAAACCTACATTTGCAGTTTCATCAGTGCACTAGGCACTGGAGGGTAAGATGATAGTGAAGATGGAGTCTAGGCCTTCGAAGATTTTACAGTCTTCTTGGAGATATGCTTAGACGTTAAGAATTTAAGGATGACAGCTCAGCATGGCCCTGTAATCCAACATTTGGGAAGTGGAACCAGGAGGATTAAGAGTTTAAGATCATAGCGGTTAAGGCGTTTGCCTGCAAAGCCAAAGGACCCTGGTTCAATTCCCCAGAACCTATGTTAGCCAGATGCACTAGGTGGCATGGTGCATGTGTCTGAAGTTCATTTGCAGTGGCTGGAGGCCCTGGTGCACCCATTCTTTCTTTCTCTCTCCCTCTTTCTCTGTCAAATAAATAAAAATAAAAATATTTTTTACCGGGAAAAAAAAAAAAAAAGACCTGGCCTTTCATTTTTTCAGCCCCCTTAGGGAGTCCTTTCACTCCCTTCTGAGAAGACCCTTCCTACATAAATGATATTTCATGGAAGATGGCCTTTTTCCAGAGATCCTGACCCCAAACACTTGAGAATATACAAGCCGCCCACCCATGTGGCCAATAAAATCCCCAACTTGAACTTTGTGGTGGGTTTCTCATACTAGCTCTTTTGCCTCTTTGGGCAAGAACTCTGCCTTGCTTTTGTTTCTAATGTTCTGGGCATAAGTATCCTTTCAAAGCTCTCCCTCCTAAAGCTCTAAGCTATGTCTTCCTTCCTTTCCTTAACCCACCTGCTCTTAAAGCTGTTCCTCCAAAAGCTCTAAGCTTTATTTATTTATTTGCTTATTTGTTGATTGCTCAAGGCAAGATCTCAATCTAGCTCAGGCTGACCTTGAATTCATTATCGAATTCACAGTGATCCTCCTACCTCTGCCTCCCAAGTGCTGGGCTTAAAGGTGTGCGCCACCACACCCAGCTCTAAAGCTCTAAGCTTTAATAAAATCTTTCTGTACCATGCCCTCTGTTCTGTGGGTTCCATTCTTTGTACTCATAAGACAAGAATTTGGAGACACTTCAAAATTATCCGTGTATTGGCATATCACATTGGTGCATTTGCAAAGAATCCCAACATTCATGTTAGCTTCCCATCCCAGTGAAACAACATAGATACTGAGATTAACCTGCATTGTACACCCATCAAATCAATAAAGAAAGATGACGGGAAAAGTTCTGCCGCTTCTGTGGAATGAGAATGAGCCATGTTTTACAGTAATGCCAATAAGATGAGCAAAAGAAAAACTGCTGAGAATTTTTATTTAGGAGCTCTGTCCCTAGCGGGGTGTGCTGAAGATCCTAAGCATTAAGATGTGCTAAAGTTATAAGACAATCTTGTCAGTATGAGAGTTTGTGGGGGAATCTTTGATTTGCAAGGCAGCTGTCTGACCTTCAATGCATGCTGTATGCAAAAGAGCATAGCTCAAGAAAAACCAGTATCATCTAGGAGAGAGCAAAACCTCTTCATTTGAAAACTGCCTTAGCAGCCTCAAAGCCTAAGAGATGAATGGCTAAAACAACAGGGTTATGGTTGCCCTCTCTGGAGAAATGGATAAAATGTGAGGTTTGTTTCTGCCTGCTGTGTTCTGCTGCAACCTCTGTTTATACTTATTTGGCCATGGGCAGTGACACTGTGCAAATCTGCTCCTTAGTCGTGGGAAGCGATTCTCTAGCCCAGCAATCCCCACCTTCCTTCATTTTTCACTTCTTTCTTTATCATCCATTTAATGACTTGGAGTTTGACTATAGCAACACACAATTCAGAAAGTATCAACCCAAACTGACTCACTTCTTAAGGGAAATGAAAAAAAAGGCTAAAAACAAATATACTACAATAATTTTTGACATCCCAAATATTTCTGACAAACCATGTGTATAGGAAGAATGCAAAGCTTTAAACAAGCTAAATATGTTTATTTATTTCACTGATAGTTTCTGACTATAGATGGTTGATATTGGAATAGTTTTACCTGGAGACCAGTAATTCTGCTTTTATTTTATTTCCATTTTGAACGTTCAAGTGTGCACATCCGTTTTCATTTTCAGATAAGTTCTAGACATGCCCTTTCTTCTAAATCTGCTGGGACGGTTGTGTGCTGAAGTGCGGCCATGTTCTTCCTGAAGTCTGTCGTTGGCCATATTCAATGCTTGAGGCTACTTTCTATTAACTCTGTAAAACCTTTCTTTGACTCTTGTCATCACAGTCCACTTTTCATTTTGACTGACATATACATGCCCAGGGTGGACTTAAAAATGAGAGAACAGCTGATAACCACAGATATCCACAAGACATCATCACATTCCACCTGAAAAGCATATCTTCACTTTCCCACATGCTCATCACTTTGTGGTGTCTGTTATTACCTCAACTTGCCTGCTCATTGTCTGTGAATTCCTACTAAAATGGAAACTCCATGAAAACTGGCATTTTTCTGTGTGCTCTTCACCTTCTGGAACTGTTCCAATAAGAGGACCCACCACAAGATGCATGATCAAAAGTCTTTGTTGAGTAAATAAATGGTTGTGTGTTCTAGGAAGTGGGCCAGGAACCAACATTAAAAACTCCATGGATTTGAGACCTAGCACTTTTGCTGAATTGCTCTCCTGAGGGGAGATCTAGAACATTCATCAGGCTACCATAAGTAGCCCTATTTGGAAATAAGTGGATGCATATCTTCCAAAATGTTGATTCCTTTCCTTTTCCCCCACAATATGTATATAATAGGTCAATGAAAAGTCACTCAATTTCCTCTCATGACCCGGGGGCTCTGTAGATATGTTGTGAGGATACTACCAGCATGATAGACAGAGCTTTCTTGACTCTTAAGACATACTTAAGTGACTGGAACTCATTTGAGTATCTAAGTAAGAAAGTAGAAAAAGGATAAAGAGCAAAACTCCACATAAAGTTATTTGAATGTGCACACAAGAAATCTTTTAATCTTCATTTTCATTTGTTCTTGCAATGTAAAAGTTTGGAACTGTACCTGCCTTGTAGACTTAAATAATGATAGCCTTAAAAATGATAATGCTTATATTAGTTATCTTTTTCCTCAATTTAATAGTGGACACTGACCTGTAACCCCCACTTCCAGCTTGGGCCTACCATCCACAATGAGCTTTTGATCAGAGAAACCTACAAGGTTTCCCAAAACAATGACAGACTTCTGTCAGAGTACTTGATGACCCACCAAAGGCCAATGGTAAGACCCTATTGCTGAAGACGCCATACGCAGCTGACGCGTAAAATGGAATGACATGGCTGGAAGCCAGGAGAGAGTCAGTCCCCAGACAGTCAGCGTGTCTAGTGCCAGAAGGCGCTACATAGGCGACTGGGGGAAATGACCAAGATCTGTCCAAGCAACACATTGTTTAACCTAATTAGCAACAAATAACCTGATGTGATGCCCACACAAGTGCAATAGTGGTACACAGCCATGGTGAGGAATCAATTGCTCTTGATTTGGCTAACTGATCCACTCAGTGGTACTAGACCCATAGCTGGAGCTGGGAAACAAGTCAGAACCATACCCAAACACAAGCCCACTCTCCAATATCAAGCTACCATCAATCACGGGGTATAAGAGGGCCTACACCTATCAAACTGTCTGTCAAAAAAGTAAGTGTTATCTCAATTTTCCGGGTGCTAACTTACTCTCCGTTGGAGAATCTGCTTCTCTTTTCCAGATAGATGCAGATCCTAAGAAGAGAACTGCCCCAACATACCTCAAAAGGGGCCCAACTGAAACTAAGGACAACTGGCGAAATAAGCAAGGGTGATGTTTTCCTGTGAACCGGATACCAGCACAAAGGGGAAGGAGATCGACGCAGAGAAAAATCAACTCCTACCAAATCAGAGAGCCAAAGCCTCAGAGGCCCCCAACACCTCAGCACTGAAGCAGACCAAAAATAAACCCAACATGGCTCAGGGAGATCTTGCGGAAGAGGGGGCGGAAAGAATGTCAGAGTTACATGTTGGGTCATGATTTGCAGAGACATTTATCATACCAATAACTGGGGGCTAACTCCACAATGCACGACCCATTTTCATTAACAAGGAGGGTCTAATGGGAGGGGGTAGATCACAGATGAGCCTAAATAATGGTACCAAACTGTCTGTATTTACTGAAAAGAAAACTAATAAATTAAATTTAAAAAAATGATAATGCTAGTAATTACCATGGTAACCTACAGTATGCAAATTATTTTTATATCTATAAACCTGTGCTATGTATTGCATACAAATTTTATAGTATAGGTACTGGTTAAAGGCACTTTTAGACCTTGATTTCCCAATGCTTGCTATTCTATAACCTTCTAACAAAAAAGACATAGAATTAAAATACTATAATTAAATTTGATAACTGTATATTTTAGGAATATATACTTGGTAATAGAATGGCTGTGAATGTCAACAAAGCACCTAAGAAAATTTTGTGAAAATATAAAGCCATAAAGATAAAATTATAGCAACATGAAATGCCAAAATGATTTCAGCCAACATGAAGTAATATGGATGTAGGGGAGACATGAAGCAGAAGCAAGGAATTATGTCATATCATGGAGGAAGGAACATGTTTGGGGATACTCTTTTAGCTACCTAGGGCTCTTGTAATAAATTTCTGCAAATTGAATGGCTTAATACACAGAAATTTGTTATTTTCCACTTCTGGAGGGTGGCAGACTAAAGTAAAACTATCAAATTATTGGTCCCCTATGGAGGTTATTCAGAGGGACCCATATTAGCCTCTTGTGGAAGCTGGCAGTCCTAGGTCCCCTCACTTGTTGATGCCCTAGCTTCACACAAGCTAGAAGTACATGCAATTGGATCTCAAATGTACCTTAATGTAGAATTGCATAACCTTGAAATGTTTAGCAAATTATGCCTATAGTCTACAAAGTACCATTTTTCAAATTAGAGAAAATTCAGAGGCTCATGGTTGACCTGTCTTTTGGGTTATTACAGTTCACCCCTTAGTAATGCATAAGATTTATTTATAAAATAGCTAAGCATTTTAATATATAACATTTCCAAATAGGCATGTTGCATGCATTGCTTGATATATTCTTCCCCCTAGTCTTTAGTATTCTCATCTTATTGATGAGAAAATTTGCACAAGATAGCAGGCAGTGTCAAGCTAGTCTGCATGTATGTTTTTACTGTTCAGACATTAGAAAATTTAATTTGCAAATTTAAAATCCTCTAAGTGGATTGTACACATGAGAAGTAGAATCAATGATCTCCAAACTAAAAAATAAATTAAACTGTAACTAAGAATGTTCCTTCAACACTACAGAATGTTGTAGAGCTTCAGAAAACCAAAAAAAAGGGCATGGGGCATAAAGAAGAAACCAAGGTATGATTGATGATATATCTCGAAGTAAAATATCATTATATAAAACCAAAAAAGTAACTTAAAACAATTCCTACAGTTTTAAAAAGAAAGTAAATGCAAATGACAATGCTGAACATAAAGTGATGGAAACACTATTGAAACACTTACCTTCACAGAAATAATTAGTAGCAACCTTCTTTACAGATTAGTCAGATCATACTATTTGAAAATTTCACTCACATATGTACTATATTGGGATCACATTTTCTGTTCACCCACTCTCTTATTGTGCTAGGCCTCTTCCCTCACGTCCACTTTCATGGCTCATTGAAAAAATTCTAGATTCTGAAAGAGAAAACATGCAATTTTATCTTTGGGAGAGATTAGCTAATTTTGATTAAAAAAATCTCCAGTTCCATCTAGTTTTTAGAAAATAACCTAGTTTCATTCTTATTTATTTATTTAGAATTCTTATTTAGAATGATATTTTATTTTGTGCATATATATTATTACAGTTTTTTCTTTATCCCCCCATTAGTTAATGGACACCCATGCTGATTCCATCCTGTGGCTATTATGAATAGTGATACAAAAAAAGTGGTGTGCAAGCTTCTCTACTGTACTCTGACCTTGAGCATTCTGGGTATACACTCAAGTGGTAGAACAAGGGAAGAACTCTAATGTTAGTGGCTTTAGATTTTTTAAATATTTTTTTTTAATTATTTAGTTAGTTTAGAAAGAAATACTCAGGTTGAGAGAGACACTGGGTGCACCACGGCCTCTAGCCATTGAAAATTAACTCCGGATGCAACTGCCACCTTTGAGCATCTGGTTTATATGGGTATTGGGGAATCAAACCTGTGTCCTTAGGCTTCACAAGCAATTGCCGTAAACACTAACCCATCTCTCCAGATGTAATTTTAGTTGTTTTATTTTTTTATGAGAGAGAGAAAGAGCAAGATAGAGAGACAATTAGTGGGCCTGGGGCTCTGGCCACTGCAATTGAACTCTATATGCATGTACCTCCTTGTGTGTCTGGTTTACATGGTATCTGAGAAGTTGAACATGTATCCTTAAGCTTTGCAGGAAAGAACCTTAACCACAGAGGCATCTCACCAGCCCCCCAATTTTAATTTTTGGTGATCTAATTTATATCCCAGCAAAGAGTATATGAGGGTTCTTTTTCTTCTTTTTATTGTCTCCAATATTGCCTGTTGATCTCATAGTAATCATTTTTACTGAAGTAAGATGGATTCACATTGTGGTTCTAACTTGACATTCTATGAGAGTTAAGGGTATAGACATTCTGGAAGAAAGTATAGGAAACACACACCAAGTTACAGATATGGGCAGCAACTTTTTGAATACTGCCAGCAGCTCAAGAAATAAGAGCAAGAAGTGATTAATAGAATTGTATCAAATTAAAAGTATTCTGCACAGTAAAGGAAGTAATGGCCAGTGATGAGACAGGTTATAAAAAATATTAGAAAATTATTAATCTGACAAGGTATAAATGGCCAGAATACACACACACACACACACACACACACACACACACACACACACACACATATTCAAAAATTAAAAGAATAATGCCTTCATAGGGAAATAATTAGAACAAATACAGGAGAATTTTTTTTGGGGGGGGGTTCAAAGTAGGGTCTCACTGTAGTCCAGGCTGACCTGGAATTCACTATGTAGTCTCAGGGTGGCCTTGAACTCATGGCAATCCTCCTACCTTTGCCTCCTGAGTGCTGTGATTAAAGGTGTGCAACGCCACACCCAGCAAGAAGAATGTTTTGAAATATATGTTAGTTCATGTCATTCTTAGATTTGGAACACTCTTGAAACTTCTGCTGCATTTTGAATAAAATACCAACTCTTTTATGACCTAAAAAGTCACCATCATCTTCTTGGCTTTTGCCTGATTTGATACCACATCTCCTCTCAAAATTTCTCTGGTGCTTTATGTTCTGAGTCCACTGGGAATTCTCTCCTCCAGTTTGGTCTCTTCCTTGTTCTCTTGGCCTAAAATGATCATTTTCTGGCATGCATTGAGATTTAGTCTCCTAAGGATTATTCAGATCTAAGGAAAATGATGACTTCTTTGTAGACAACCCACATGCATGCCCTAAAGGGATCTACTTCAACTCCTTCTTCAACTTCATGAAAGTCTTTGTTTTTAAAACTCATACTCAATTGTTTACCAAGTCAGTAATTCTGTACCATAAAAACATATGAGTAAAATACAATGTCTATTGTGTTCATTAGAAATGCACTATCTCTACTCTAGGAACAAAGATATTCTTACATAGTTGAAACCTAAGGCTAGACGTATAAAAAGAGCAATAGTCAGGCTTTATATGGGGTAAAAAAGAAAAGAAAAGAAAAAAATAAAAAGAAAGATACAAAACAAAACATAAATCATGGCATCCATTTCAAGAGAATTTAAATATATGTATATATGTAATGAGACTATGGAGAACAGTGAGGCAATCTTTGATTCTGTATTACCATTAAAAATTACCACCATCTCTAATACTTGAATATCACCTGTTTGTTCTATATGGCATCTTTCTCCCAGATGGTGGCTGCCCTGAAAGTTGATCACATCCAAAGCTCAGTAGCTTTCCAGTGTCCTCTTGAGCTTAAAAGAGATATGGGCAACAATTATAGCCTTAGGAAACAAGACCCTCTGGTACAGTCTCCTTATGTCCTGCCCTTACCCCAGTAAATAGTCCTTTTATTAAACTCTGCTCAAATTAGTTCAAATGTTCCATTTGTTTCTTTCTGAGACACTGACTAATACACTTGAATTTCCTTTGGGAATTTTCAAATGCCAAGAGTACATATTTCATTTTGTTTCCCCTACAATTATTAATTGAATGTCTAAACATGTCGGGTACTATGACAGAGCATTGGGACAGCACAGGGAACAAAGTAAAGGGAAACCACTGCCCTCGTGTAGTTTGTGTGCTAGTCCTGGATTCTAACAAACAGCACATACATGAATTGAGTGGGCCAAAACTGTATTATGAAATAAAATAAAACAAAGAAGGGGGACAGCAATATGAGGGGCTGAAATTTAAATTGGGCAAGCAAAATATTAACAAATTTACATGTAAATAAAATCATGACAATTAGAAAGGAGCAGCTTTGAAGATTTCTGGGAAAAGAACACCCAAGTCTGATAGAATATTAATGCAGCATATCCAAAACAAAAGTAGCCAAAAGGAGGCCAGAATCTTAGGAATGTGTGAGTAGGGAAGGTGAGGTAATAAGGTTGATTGATAGGACTTGGAGGGCAACTATAAAGGTTGGTGGGTTTATGTAGAATAAAAGATAGGAAAATGTAAAACTTTGGGCTGTGTTGATCTAAATTTCGTTTGGTATTTATTTTGTAGTTTGTGTGCATTTGAACAAATGTGGGCAAATGATGGCAGGAATAAAATTATTGGGGGGTTAATAATCCAATAATCCAAGAATATCGAAATGATAGTACAGTTAATAGCAAAGGAGTTGATGACAACACTGTGAAATAAAGTCATGTCTCATTTTGAAGACTCAAAATCAACATGATTTTCTCTCAGGTTCATTCATTCAAATTGTATATGTTGTATACCTACTGAGGGTCAGGCAGAATGCTAGCTAGGCACTTGGACTGGAATGGAGAGTAGACCCAAGTCCTCTAATATGTAGCATCAAACAAAATGTCACATTCTACATTACAAATAACATTGGCATTACACAAAAGCACATAGATCAATTACAGAGTGTATTGAAAATTGATACATGCTATGAAACAGAGAATTAAAATGATCCAACATAAATGCAAAGGGATAAACCAAAGTAACAGATGGTTAGGATGAGTCTCATTGAGTGCAAGAGGTTGTTTGTACAAACATTTGAAAGGAAGATATTTGGGGGTGAGAACTCTAGGTAAAGACAACAACCAAAGCATAGTCACTAGGTAGGTTTGTGCATGGGGTTGTAAAGATCCACAAGAAGCTGAAGAGGCTAGAACAGAATCAGCCAGGAACAGTTTTAGAGGAGGACATGAGAGAGGTCCCAGGCTCCGGCTATTTGTGCCATTGGAAGAGAATGAAACAACATGAGCTCAGACCATACATGATGAAAGCTTATTACATGGTTTTGAGTACAGCTGTGGTAAGTTTGACTATTTATTTAATAAGATGATCCAAGTTACAGTATTTAAAAATAGTTACTATGTGGTAAGATTTGAAATAAGCTGAGCTGCAATGAAGATGAGAATGTGAAAAAAGAGGCATTGCAGATACTATTGTCATTATAGGTTGTAGAAACTTTGGAAGGAAATCACACTGGATCAAGAGAATGGTGAGAAGATGAGAATTTCATCATTGGACCATGTAAGAACAAAATGAGTCCTACAGATTATTGCCTTATTTTTCCCTTAAGGATGGACATTGGGATTTCTACTTTACACCATAGTATATAGTGGGATTGATACATTAAAAAAAATGTGAATGTTTTCAGTTTAGTCAGCCTCTTCCTTCACACTCCCTTCTTCAGGAACTACTTTACATGAAAATAATGCTTTCCCATTCATTGCAAGTTCTAAAGAGCCAAAATTTAGTGAGATGACCATGTCTCTTCAGCACATGTGATTGGCTGCATTAAGAAATTTAAATCTTTGGACTTCCAGTTAAGATGGCAGAGTAGGTACCATGCCAAAGCAGCCTAGAGGGTAAGCCCCCCTCCCCCCCAAAAAAAACAGCAAAATACACACTTTTACTAAAAAGTGAGGTATATAGGTAATTGAAACAGCAGCAGAGAAGTAGGAGAGATCCAGAGTATTCAGAGCCCGTATAGGATGGGAGAAGCTGCTCCAGTGGGAAAGGACCATGTGCAAGACCACAGAAGGTTCGGCTTGAACCACAGGAAAAGCCAGGTGAGGGGATTTTCCACTCACACCGGAGCCCTCTGTAAACTCAATAAAACATGAAGGGAGCATGGCAGTGAACAATGAAGGAGTAGATCACTAGGTAGAAGAACATGTGGAACAGTGGGCAAACTGAGCAGCATTGGCTCTCTCCCCTTCCCCACTGCCAGTGTCCAGTCCTTGGGAAAAGAGCAGTGGTCCAGGGACCCAGCCATGCCTACTTGAACTGACAGAGCATCAAAGAGGGACCCAATTAAGAGTGCAGCTGAGACCAAAATCATCCCAAAAGGTAACTGGGATTACTCCAGGTCAGTACCTGCCTAATAAACCTGTTATATATGCTTGAACCAGAAGTGCTAATTGTACTTTCCATATCAGGATAAACTATATGTTAAATCAGATGGATGGTCAAATTTGCCATTCTTAAATAAGCTGTATTTTGGGCTTGTTATTTGTTGCTTCCTGAATTATAGTGGCTTTGTTTACTCTTCTGTTATACATTAGGGAAGGGTCTCACCTAGTCACAAGCTGACTTGGAACCCCCTGCAGACCAGAAATTGTAATCACCTTGTTGTCAGGGTTAAGGGAGTAGGTGAGGCACCACACAGCCTAAGAGACAGACAGAGGATCTGAATGTCATAATACCTACTCTTGGATAAATACTCTGAGTTATTTTTCATTGACAGTCTACATTGTTTAGTAAAATTTTAGAATCTGCCTGTATTTCATTCCTCTTAGCCTACTTTAATACTCTCATAGCAAGCACACCCAACACGTAGAGTGACTTTTGTAGATACTCTGAGAGTCTTCAGAGCCACACCTAGCAACTTAAGCTCCTACCCTGAGGATATATAATTGATTGATACAACTCATAATACCCCGCTAACTGGAAGATCCAATCATTAACTTATCCAAGATGCAAAAATATATACACTATAACACAAGAAACACCAAAAATCAAGACTATAAATCTACCAAAAACTATTAATGCATCAGAAATGACCTCCAGTGAGAATGAGTTAGAGGATATGCCTGAGAAAATTTCAAAAGAATGATTATAAATATGTTGAAAGAACTCAAAGAAGAAAGCAAAGAAGACATAGGATGCCAACTTAATGAAATGAAGAGGTCAATACTAAACATAAATAAGGAAATAGAAATAATAAAGAAAAACCAGTTAGAATTACTAGTAATAAAGAGCACAGTTAATGAAATAAAAAACTCTGTAGAAAATCACACTGCTAGAATGGATGAAGGAGAGGACAGAACATCTAAGCTAGAAGACCAGCTGGCAGATCTAATACAGTCCAACAAAGAGAAAGACAAACTTATAGAAAAGTATGAGTGGAAATTTCAAGATATTTGGAACACTATGAAAACATCAAACATAAGAATTCATGGCATAGTAGAAGGAGAAGAATTTCACTACAAAGGCATACTTACTGTCTTCAACAAAATCATAGAAGAAAACTTCACCTAAATTGGGAAAGAGGTACAAATGCAGATACAGGAATCCTTTAGAACACCAGCCAGACAAATCATGGAAAGAACCTCTCCTTGCTGTATTATAATCAAACCACCAAACATACAAACAAAAGGAAAAATATTGAAAGCAGTCAGAAAGAAAAATCAAGTTACCTACAAAGGCAAGCCTATCAGGATTACAGCAGATTATTCAACACAAACTTTAAAACCAGAAGGGCATGGAGTGATACATTCCAAGTTCTGAAACATAACAACTGTCAACCAAGCTTACTTCATCCTGCAAAGCTATCCATTCAAATAGATGGAGAAATAAGGACATTCCACTACAAAAGCAGGCTAGAGGACTATTTGAAGACAAAACCAGCTCTACAGAAAATACTTGAAAGAATCCTCCATGCTGAAGAAAAAGAAAAGAACACATATAAGGAACTGGGAAAAAAGAAACAATACTCAAATGCTAGTTAACACAAGAGATCAAAAGTAAAAGCAGAGGAACTACAAGAAAATTGGCAAAAATGAGTACACATCTTTCAATAATATCTCTTAATATCAACGGACTAAATGCCCCAACCAAAGGCATAGGTTTGCAGACTGGGTTAAAAATCAAGATCCTTCAATTTGTTACCTCCAAGAAACCTACCTTTCTGCAAAGGATGGACACTATCTTAGGGTGAAAGGATGGAAAAAAGTGTATCAAGCATATGGGCCTAGAAAAAAAGCAGGGGTTACTATACTAATATCTGACAAGGTAGACTTCACTCCAACATTAGTTAAGAAAGATAAGGAAGGCCACTTTATATTAATTAAAGGCACCCTCCAACAGGAGGACATTACAATCCTAAACATATATGAAGGTAACATGGGGGTCCCCAAATATATCAAATGGATGCTATTAGAACTAAGGTCACAGATAACACCAAACACAGTGGTAGTGGGTGACTTCAACACCCCACTCTCATCAATTGACAGGTCATCCCAGGAAAAAAATAAACATAGATGCATTGCAATAAATGAGGTCATAAAAGCAATGTACCTAAGAGATATATACAGGACATTTCATCCAAATGCTGCACAATATACATACTCTTCAGCAGCACATGGAACATTCTCTAAAATAGACCATATATTAGGACAGAAAGCAAATCTTAACAAATTCAGGAAAATTGAAATAATTCCTTGCATTCTCTCTGACGACAATGGAATTAAACTACAAATCAATAGCAAGAAAGGCTATAGAGCATACACAAAATCATGGAAACTAAACAATACACTACTAAATGATGAATGGGTCAATGAAGAAATCAAGAAGGAAATCAAAAAATTTATAGAGTCAAATGGCAATGAGAACACAACATAACAAAATCTCTGGGACACAATGAAGGCAGTCCTAAGAGGTAAATTTATAGCTTTAAGTGCTTATATGAAGAAATTAGAAAGGTCACAAGTAAACGACCTAATGTTTCACCTTAAAGCCTTGAAAAAAGAAGAACAAGGCAAACCAAAAATCAGTAGATGGGAAGAAATAATAAAGATTAGGGCATAAACTAATGAAATAGAAACAAAAAAAAAAAAAGCAGTTAAAAATTAATGAAACAAAGATTTGGTTCTTTGAAAGGATAAACAAGATTGATAAACCCTTAGTAAATCTGACCAAAAGAAAGAGAGAAGAGATAGAAATTAATAAAATTAGAGATGAAAAAGGTAGCATCACAACAGATTTCAGAGAAATTCAAAAAATCAGGACTTCTGGCCAAAATGGTGACCGCCTAGGTGCGCTGCAGATACCGGGAAAGAAAGGCAAGAAATTAAGGGTTATCAGGGTCTTATTGCCAGTGGGAGGGCACAGAGTGGGGAAAAACAGGGAAACACGGATACCCCCTTGGGTGGGTAGTCTACCCCCCCATACAGCCCCCGCACCCTACGCCCCAAGCAGCTGTGCTCCAATCGCCCACACACCAGCCCATCACGTGCCCACCAGCCCACTGTGCTGACACGGGACCTCCGCTGTTGTGCTCTGATTGCACGCGCCAGCCTGCCAGGCTGTGCTCGGTTCGCATGCCCCTGGGGGCCACCTTTGCCGTGATTAGGCAGCTGCCAGACGCCCCGCTGCTGTGCTCTGATCACTTGCCCACCTGCCAGCCTCTGCTGTGTCCTGATCCTGTGCCCTCATAAGCTGCCTCTGCACTAGAATTGCACGTGCAGTGGGCCCAGTCCCACAGCAAAGGCCACACAAGCCCACACTAAGTCACTAGCGCCAGCTCAGGTGCCATCCCCTACCTGAACATCGCCACCCATCCCCCACTCCCCTGAGGCAGGAGAGTGCAGACCATTTGCAGGTCCCATTGTTCCCAGCCAGAGTTTGGGCAGCTTCAGGGCTTCCTACCTCAGTCCCCTTTCATTACTGGGTGAGAATTCAGGCAACGTTGGCACCCCTGTCAGGCAAGAGATAGGTGGCTTTGGCAAGAGAGAGCAAAAACCCAGGCTGCTTGCAACTGCCCCAGGCTCCCTTGGATTCTCATTGAGCTAGAGCTCAGGCTGCTCCACCCACTACCTGCCCATACACTGACATGGGTAGACCACAGCACAAAAGAAATAACATGAAAAATAAAATGCAAGATAAGTGAAATCGGCAGAATCATCAGGGCTTATTTCAAAAACCTCTACTCCACAAAGCTGGATAATGTGGAGGAGATGGATAAATTCCTGGACACATATCATCTACCAAAGCTAAACTCAGAGCAGATTAATCACCTCAGTGAACCCATCACACTCATGGGGATTGAAAAAGTAATAAAAAAAACCTTCCAAAAAAGAACAGCCAAAGACCAGATGGATTCCCAGCCGAATTTGATCAAACCTTCATGGAAAAACTCAAACTAATCTTCCTAAAACTGTGCCACACAATTGAAGAACAGGGAAAGCTACCCAACTCCTTCTCTGAAGCTAGTATCACCCTAATCGCAAAACCAGGCAGAGATGCCACAAGGAAAAAAAAAAAAAAAAAAAAAAACTACCGGCCTATTTCCCTAATGAACATAGATGCAAAGATCCTGAACAAAATACTCGCAAACCGAATCCAACAACACATCAAAAGCATTATCCACCTTGACCAAGTGGGATTTATCCCAGGATAACAAGGGTGGTTCAATGTCGCGACAACCTCGACCAGCAAGAATGATGCAACCCGAGAGCTCTTCTTTAAGCAGTTTATTCAGGAACCTTGAACAATCTTCTGACCCCGGGGAGAGCCAACCCACAAGCTAAGCAGTCCTGCGCTAGCCAATCCTAGTGAGCCACGTGGCCCATGCAGATAGGTCCACGATTAAGGAAGCAGAATTAGTTAATCAGCCTCAGCCAAATAAGGACTTGTTTATCCCAGAGAGCACTCGCTATCGGGCTAGCGGAAGGCAGAAGCCGACGCCATCTTTAGGGCGCGGCACATCGCAGCTCTCCACAGTTCAACATACGAAAATCTGGCAATGTAATACACCACATAAACCAGCTTACATATAAAAACGACATGATCATTTCAATAGATGCAGAAAAGGCCTTGGACAAGATACAACATCACTTCATGATCAAAACATTGTAGAGAATTGGCATGGCCAGTTCACATCTTAACATAATAAAGGCAATATACAAAGCTCCAAAGGCCCAAATAATACTTGATGGAGAGAGACTGGAGGAATTCCCATTGAGATCAGGAACAAGACAGGGATGTACTCTCTCACCTCTGCTTTTCAACATAGTTCTGGAAGTCCTAGCTCAAGCAATAAGACAGGAGAAGGAAATAAAAGGGATACAATTTGGAAAGGAAGAAGTTAAGTTAGCACTATTCACTGATGACATGATATTATATGTAAGAGACCCAAGAGACTCCATACCAAACTCCTGAAGGAGGTGGAAAGAATGTCAGAGTCACATGTTTGGTCATGGTATGCAGAGACATTTATAGTACCAATAACTGTGGGCTAACTCCACAATGCACGACCCATTTACATCAACAAGGAGGGTCCAATGGGAGGGGGTAGATCATGGATGAGCCTAAACAATGGTACCAAACTGCCTCTATTTGCTGAAAAGAAAACTAATAAATTAACTTTAAAAATATAAAAATAAAAAATAAACCAAAAAAATCATAGGTACATAAAAGCATATACTCCACAAAGTATAAAAATCTGAAAGAAATGGATGATTTCCTTTATTTATATGACCTACCTAAATTAACTCAAGATGAGCTTAATCACTTAAATAGAGGTATAACAACCATGGAGATCCAAACAGTTATCATTAATCTCCCAACTAAAAACAGCCCAGGCCAAATGGATTCACTGCTGAATTTTACCAGACTTTCAAGAAAGAGCTAACACCATTGCTTCTTAAGCTTTTTCAGGAAATAGAAAAAGAAGGAATTCTACCAAGTTCCTTCTATGAAGCCAGCATCATCCTGTTGCCAACACCAGGCAAAGATAGAACTAAAAAAGAAAATTACAGACCAATATCCCTCATGAACATAGATGCAAAAATTCTCAACAAAATATTGGCAAACAGAATACAAGAATATATCAGAAAGATCATTCACCCTGACCAAATAGGCTTTATCCCAGAGATGCAGGGATGGTTTAATATACACAAATCTATAAATGTAATACATTATATAAATACATTATATAAATGGGTTGAGGGACAAAAATCATACAATCATACATTAGACACAGAAAAAAGTGTTTGACAAAATCCAACATCCCTTCATGATAAAAGTCCTACAGACACTGGGAATAGAAGAAACATATCTCAATATAATAAAAGCTACTTATGACAAGCCTACAGCCAACATATTCGTAAATGGGGAAAAACTGGAAGCTTTTTGACTAAAATCAGGAACAAGACAAGGGCGTCCACTGTACCCACTTTTATTTAACATAGTTCTAAGGCAAGAGTCACACATAAAAAGGATACAAATTGGGAAAGGAAGAGATCAAGTTATCATTATTTGCAGATGACATGATTCTATACATAAAGAACCTTAATGACTCAACTAGCAAACTGTTAGAGCTGATCAAAACCTACAGCCATGTAGCAGGATAAAAAATAAATATACAGAAAACAGTAGCCTTCATATATGCTAACAACAAACACACATAGGCTGAAATCAGAGAATCACTCCCATTCACAATTGTGTCAAACAAAATAAAGTACCTTGGAATAATCCTAACCAAGGAAGTAAAGAATCTCTACAATGAGAACTTTAAAACTTTCAAGTGAGAAATTGCAAAAGACACTAGAAAGTGGAAAAACATCCCTTGTTCCTGGATTGGAAGAATCAATATTGTGTAAATGGCAATCTTACCAAAAGTAATCTACACATTTAATGCAATCCCTATCAAAATTCCAAAGGGTATGCTAAATACATTTTTCTTCAAAAAAAAAAAAAATTCCAAAGGCATTCTTCACGGTAATAGAAAAAAAATTCCAAAATTTCATTTGGAATCACAAAAACCTCAAATATCTAAAATAATACTTAGCAACAAAAATGAGGCTGGTTGTATCACCATACCTGATTTTATCCTATACTACAGAGCTATAGTAACAAAAACAGCATGGTACTGGCACAAAAACAGATATGTAGATTAATGGAACAGAATAGAGGATCCAGATGCAAGTCCAGGTAGCTATAGCCACCTGATATTCAATAAAAATGCCAAAAATACTCATTGGAGAAAAGACAGCCTCTGCAGCAAATGGTGTTATGAAAAATGGATATATATCTCTAGAAGGATGAAGATAGATTCTTCTCTCTCTCCATGCACAAGAATTAAGTCCAAGTGGGTTAAAGACCTTAACATCAGACCTGAAACTCTGAAAGTGCTAGAGGAAAAAGTAGGGGAAACCCTTCAATATATTGGTCTTGGCAAAGATTTTCTGAATACAACCCCAATTGCTCAGGCAAGAAAACCACAGATTATACACTGGGACCGCATGAAATTACAAAGATTTTGCACTGCAAAGGACACAGTGAATAAAGCAAAGAGGCAGCCTACAGAATGGGAAAAAAAAAAATCTTCACCAGCTATACATCTGATAGAGGATTAATATCTAGGATATACAAAGAACTCAAGAAGTTAAATAAAAAGGAATCACATAAGGCAATCAAAAAATGGGATATGGAGCTAAATAGAGCACTCTCAAAGGAAGAAATATGAATGGCATATAAGCATCTAAAAAAATGCTCTACATCACTAGTCATCAGGGAAATGCAGATTAATAGTACATTGAGATTCCATCTCACTCCTGTCAGATTGGCTACCATCATGAAAACAGATGATCATAAATGTTGGCAGTGATGTGGATTAAGAGGTACCCTTCTACACTGCTGGTGACAATGAAATCTGGTCCAGCCATTGTGGAAATCATTGTGGAGGTTCCTAAAACAACTAAAGATTGATCTACCATATGACCCAGCTATAGCACTCCTAGGCATATATCCTAAGGACTCATCTCTTTCCTTAGAAGTACCTGCTGAAGTATGTTTATTGCTGCTCAATTTATAATAGCCAGGAAAAGGAACCAGCCTAGATGTCCCTCAACTGATGAGTGGATAATGAAGATGTGGCACATTTATACAATGGAGTTCTACTCAGCAGTAAAGAAAAAGGAAGTTATGAAATTTGCAGAAAAATGGATGGATCTGGAAAGGATTATACTAAGTGATGTAATCCAGGCCCGGAAAGCCAAGTGCCACATGTTCTCCCTCATATCTGGATCCTAGCTACAGATGATTGGGCTTCTGCGTGAGAAGGCAAATACTTAGTAGTAGAGGCCAGTAAGTTAAAAACAAGGTACAAAGGGAAGAGAAAGGAATGTAGGATGGTACTTAATATGTTGGTATTGTATATATGTAAGTAGAAGAATAGACTAATGGGTGTGAAAAGGCCCAAAGTGAGGTCAGGGGAGGAGACTGAATAAAGGAAATGTGGAGGGAGGGCTAATCAACATCTAAGAGAATAAATGAAATGCAATCCTTTTGTTTTGGACAATGGAACACTCCGGAGCCAAAGATCATTGCTAGAAAATTTTCAGTGCCAGGGATTTGATACTTTCCAGTTAGTTGTTGGTGAGGAAGATCCCTGATGCCCCCAAAACATTATAGGCCATCGCCGAGGCCCTTGGTTTTCCACCAGGAATCAATGGTAAGACCCTATTGCTGAAGTCTTCACATACTTGGGCTGCAAGGCCACTGAGAAATCCTGCTGGAACTGAGCTGATAACCTCCTTCATGTAGACCAGCTGACAGAAAGGTGGAAGAAGCCATTCTACATGCAGTTCAATGGGAGAAAGAGACACCACCAATGAAGATACTCAACAGTGGACACTGCAAGCCTTATAATTGGCCAGCCAGGCCAAATGAGCCAATGGGTGCAATAGTGGCAAGTCTGTCATGGTGGAAACCAACTGCCCTCCAATTGGACTGGAGGTCTGCTCCAAGGGAGGAAATACATCCCTCATACTGAAAACTTAAAACAGGGTTAGTCATGGTCCATAGAAGTGTAACATGTGCTGATGTCTGGAAAAATGTATATACTATGCTTATCAAAGTGCCCAGTAAGCACTTCTTTTATTATTCATACCCTTATATTAATGCTACTCTCACTTTGGATAAATAATCTTGTCTTTTCAGGTGGCAGATACCTTGGGACAACCCAGAAGGTATCATGGTGCTAGAAAGAATGACTAGAGTTCTGAGTAACATCTCAATCACACCTTCCAATGCTCAGGGTCTAATATGGAAGAGGTGGCGGAAAGAATGTAAGAGCCAAAGGAAGGGTAGTAGTACTCCTTACAATGTGCTCCCTCCAGAAAAAAGTAGCCTCAATATCCATGACCTCATAGTGCCTGATACTACCTACCAAAAGACCATCAGAAGAGGAGGGAAAGATCATGATATCAAAATAAAAGAGAGACTTATTGATATGTGGAGGGGATATGATGGAGAATGGAATTTCAAAGGGGAAAAGGGAGGGGGGTGGGTATTACCATGGGATATTTTATATATATATATTTTTAAAATTGATCTAAAATAAAATAAAATTAAATTAAAAAAATAAAATTAAAAAAAGAAACTTAAATCTTTGACTGTTAGTAAGCCATGTTTGCTGCCATTTCATTGATATTTTCCTTAAAAAATTTTATAAAATAATGAACAGTGCTGATTTGAATCTCCACATGATAGTTGCTATGTCTGTCTGCCAATCCCTTTAAAACCTTGGCGTTCACAGAATACTATTATTCCTCTTTTCTAACTTAAAATTTTGTTAAAATTAATATAGAGTAAATTTTGCCTTGAAGATTATTATTAAGAGGCAAACTTCACACCCAAACTCTTCTCAATTTTGAAGTTAAAATTGAATTTGACCTTTAACTAAAGATCAATTCCACTGGGTAACCAATTTGGACTGATTCCACTGGAGATCACCTAAGAGTATTCTGGCATTGTAAATGGCCATTAAAAGCCATCCACGCTATAATTCTTTTAGAAACAGATAGTTATGTGAGAGTCATATGATGGTTATTGCTTTATGATTTAGATATTATTTAATGAATAGCTGGAAATATCTATCAAGTCTAACTTGACAAAAGAGGACAGTGAGGACCTCTGTCTCAGCCAAAACTACTTGGGAAAAATGCTGTGATTTCGGAAACTAAAACTTTCCAACTGACAATCATAGCACAACGTCTATTTGCTTCACATCTTTTATTTTAATTTATCACAGCATTTTTCAGTGCTTTACTTGAATCTTAAGCCTTACTAGAGGCACAGTCTGCCCCTGCCCCTCATCCCTCTAGGTCTCTCTAAGTCTCTGTAGGTCAGGGTTTTTAACCTGTGCTGTACCGTGTATTATTGGAAGAATTTCTGAATAGTAATTTTAAATAGATGGAAGCAGGGCTGCAGAGATGGCTTAGCAATTAAGGATTTTGCCTCCAAAGCTAAAGCACCCAGGTTCAATTCCCCAGGACCCATGTAAGCCAGATACACAAGGTGTCACATGCACCTGGAGTTTGCAATGGCTACAGACCTTGTCATACCCCATTTTCTCTCTCTCTTTCTCTATTTCTCTCTCACACAGACAAATAAATAAATAATTTAAAAAAATTTTAAAAATAGATGGAATCCATAGTTAAGGGTCATACTGAAATAAGTTGAAATTCAAGTCTATAACATTCCTCATGTTTGTTTACTCTTTTCCTCTAATTTTAATGAGAGTATCATTATTATGTTTATATATTATTTCTTCAGTTGTATTCTTCATACCATAGCATAAAAATTACTTTAATGTTTTTAAATTTATTATTATTATTTATTTATTTATTTATTTATTTGAGAGCGCCAGACACAGAGAGAAGGAAAGATAGAGGGAGAGAGAGAGAATGGGCACGCCAGAGCTTTCAGCCTCTGCAAACAAACTCCAGACGTGTGCGCCCCCTTGTGCATCTAGCTAAAGTGGGACCTGGGGAACCGAGCCTCGAACCGGAGTCGTTAGGCTTCACAGGCAAGCATTTAACCGCTAAGCCATCTCTCCAGCCCTACTTTAATTTTTAATACCATGGGCATAATAGGCAAATATCTCTTTATATTAGATGCTTTACATTTTTATGGTCTTATTGATTTGAATGATTATAAAGTCATATTTCTGGTAGTTCACAGTTCATATGAAACATAATTTTGTGTGTGTATGTATATGTGAAAGAGAGAGTGTGTGTGAGCACTGATGTGCACACACTATGGCATGAGTGTGGATAGCAGAGAACAGGGTCAGGTGCTAGTTTTATTTGACACCTGATTTGAGAGAGGGTCTCTTGTTTGCCAGCGTGTACACCAGGCTCTCTGGGTCACAAGCTCCCCTAATTCTATTTGCACCTGCCTTGTTAGCATAGGAAATCTGGCATTACAGGCATGTTTTACTACACCCTGCCTTTCATTGGCCCTGGGGATGCAGATTCAGGTCCCCACACCCTTATCACCAGTCCTTTATCCACTGAGCCATCTCCCCTTCCTGGAACATAATTGTTTGTATGGTTTTTCTCCAGGTGTATGCAAATTCAACTATTTATTTATTTATTTTTAAATTTTTATTTATTTATTTGAGAGCGACAGACACAGAGAGAAAGACAGATAGAGGGAGAGAGAGAGAATGGGCTCACCAGGGCTTCCAGCCTCTGTAAACGAACTCCAGACGCATGCGCCCCTTGTGCATCTGGCTAACGTGGGACCTGGGGAACCGAGCCTTGAACCGGGGTCCTTAGGCTTCACAGGCAAGCGCTTAACTGCTAAGCCATCTCTCCAGCCCTATTTATTTATTTTATCTGTGTTTCTTGAGCACATTTTCATAAGTCCAGGAGGTAATCAAAATGCTAGGCACTTAATCTTATATAAGCAAAAATAACAAAAAATGTAAAAGAAAAATAGATATAGAAGGAGAAAAAGAAGGAAGAGTGCAAGAGATGGAGGTAGGGATGAAAAGAAAGACAAAGAAATAGTATGTTAAAGTACCATTGTTTAAAGATGGCCTTTTCTATGTGAATTTCAGATGACCAAATTAAGATATGTCCTGATGTACTTCCACAACAAATTTAGTCATGCCCATTCATAACACAAAAAGCTCATGAATCCATGAAAAAAGATAAGAAAAATAGTCTGCCCATTGACCTCAAAGGAAATAGACATTGTAGTTGCCAATGAGAGAACACTGTTTCCCAAAGAATTACTTGTCATGGACTTGAAGCCATGGCCTGCAATTAAGAACATGCTTTCCAACAAGACCTGTGCTCACCACTAACAATAAATTATGTCCACCATAGTAGAGCATCAAAATGGCTAGCTCTTCCATTTATAGCATCGGTTACATTTTATAATTGTACATGGAAGTCAGTATCTACCTGTTTGCTGTCTGTTTACATGCAGGTCTTAAGTGTCTACAAAAGAAGGACTATGTTTAGTTGCTAGCATGATGCTTGTCTCACAGAAAGACTCATTAACATCAGTCTCATGACTAAGTGGATTGGTGAGTTTATGTATGAATAAAAGCACTAGGATTCTCAAATATTCTCACTTGACATATTTCTCTTCAGTAAATTTAACCTGATATAAATTGTACATTTATTTACATACACATGATGTGGAGGTATTAGTTAAATTCACAGAATATTGTTGGCACGATATTTTAAAAATTTCAACAACAATATAACTTAAACAGCAAGGATGCAGGCAACCTGCTCTTTGTCTTGTTTCTGAGAAAATGCACACTTCAAGTCAAATGAGGAAGCCATGAAATAGAGAGTCAAGCCAAAGTTTAAAAAAAATAAAAAGGGAAACATGGACTGAAAATAATCCAGTTTAAAGAGCATGTGATAGTTCACATTTTTACAATTTGGTGCAATGTGACATGTTCAGTCTTATTTTCCATAATGAATTCAGTCAATATGTCCAGTGAATTTATGTCTTATAAACCATCTCTATTCCCTTCCAATTTCTAGAACCCTCCAGCAACCTAACTTACCAGTTTACTCACTTATTTATTTCTGGTGACACTAGTGATGCACCTGTTTGTCCACAAATGTTTTTCTATTTTTTTTTTCCAACGTAGGGGTCTCACTCATGCTCAGGCTGACCTGGAATTCATTATGGAGTCTCAGGGTGGCCTCAAACTCATGGTGATTCTCCTACCTCTGCCTCCTGAGTGCTGGGATTAAAGGCGTGCGCCACCACGCCCGGCTCACAGATGTTTTTAATACATTTATCTGTTTGAGGTGTTGTAGTCAGAAGTGAAGTGACACTGGAGGCAGGACCGGGGCTAAACTATAAAGGGAAAGTTGTTTTTGCATCATTACAGATTCTATGATTTGTAGCCTCCATTATTCTAATACTTGAAATGGTATATATTATCTATTAGCTGAGCCAGGCCATGTCTACCTAAGTCAACATAAGCAACAACAAATGCTAGCAGAGAAAATGATTCAATTGCATAACAATTACTACTGGATCACCAGTAAACAATGCAGAGCTGTCTAGTATATTTATGTGATCTCCAAAGAATTAGTAAGTTTTACAAAGTGACCCTAAAATGCACACACACTTTAAATTAAGAGATTCATATATAAGGGCATGCAAGCAAAATTAGGTAAACATATTCCTATTCAACCATGATGTGATTTGAATGCAGCAAAAACAAAAAGCATACTTTAAAGGAGATGATTTTCTTTCTGCTTTTAATTCTGAGCATAATTTCCATTAATGTTAACATGTGTCTGTCAAGGGAAAATATATCCAGAAGTATCCCAGAGGGACTCAACAGTCTTTTTAATTTGGAAGAGTAGTATAGTTGCACAACATAAAATCAATATTTATTAGTTATTTGAATATTCAAATTTGACAGCTAAAAGTTTGCAAGGTTTGCTGTCTTCTCCTTCATCTAGTTAGCTGGTCATCTTAATACGTGCCTATGAACTATAGGAACTTGTCCTTGGAAATACATCTAGTGTTTCACATTAACTCTAATACAACTTGGAATAAGTTAAAGAAATTGGTAATGAGGTTAAATTTTTCTTTTCCTGTAGTTGACTTCATGAGCTGTTCAGAAACTAATAACGAGGTCTTTTATTTTTAAATATTATTTATTTGAGAGATATGGAGACTGGGCATGTTAAGGGTTCTAGCCACCTCAAACGAACTCCAGACGTGTGTGCCCCATTGTACATCAAGCTTAAGTGGCTCCTGGGAATTGAACTCTAGTCCTTAGGCTTTGCAAACAAATGCCATAACTGCTAAACCATTTCCCTAGCCTGTTTTTTTTTTTTTCTTTTAAAAATTAAACAACAACAACAAAAAACTGGAGCACAGTATGGTGACACATGCCTTTAATCCCAGCACTCCCAGGAGGCAGAAGTAGGAGCATAGCTATAAGATTATGAGCTATGAGGCCACCCTGAGACAACACAGCAAATTCAAGGTCAGCCTGTGCTAGAGTGAGACCCTACCTAAAAAAAAAAAAAAAAAAAAAAAAAAACTAAAAGAAATAGTTGTTTGTAGAGCAGAAAAACGAAAGAATTAAGGGAAATATTATGCAAACAGAAGATTAGGCTTGGAAGATATCTTGGTCTGTGGGTAAAGTGTGTGCTGCACAAATGTGAGCTTAGCTCTCTAGGATACAAGCAGACCCATGCACTATAGAATGTGTCTGTAATGTTAGTACTGCAGTGCCAAAGTCAGAGATGGAGACAGGAGCATCCCAGAAACGTATGGGCTAACTGGACTAGTATATTCAGCAATTAACACCAAAGAGACCTTGCCTCAAAATATAAGGTGGAAGGCAAGGAACAGCACTGGAGGTTGTCCTCTGACCTTCGCCTGCATGTTCTGACACGTATCTGTCCTCACTCACATTATATGCATATGCAAGCAGATTTAAAATACAGAAAAATCCCTTAAAATTTTGTTGTCTGAGTCATATAAAACTTGTTGCTGAAATATAGATATATGATAGCTTTTATATATGGGAACACACTGGAACATACTTTGGAGGAGTACGTTTGAGCATGTGTACACACACACATGAATAAATATAAAAATATATACAAATAGAAATATGTATACATAAAATGCTGATGTTCATCAAATCATAATTAGTTACACTCGATAAATTCATTATGAATTAAAAATGTAACTCAAAAATTGACTTAGTGTACTTTATCCCTTGAGCACCCTTGTTCAGCAACAGTGCACTGTACAGCACTGGTTGTTTCCTCTCATGATCATGTGCTTGATGAAAGCTTGTAAATCACTGGCACTTTCTCTCCTCATCAGGGAGTTTTGTACTGTATATGGCTAGTCCAAGGAAAATTTAAATTGAAAATCTGAAATATGATTCTTATTGAATACATATCATAAGTTCAAAGAATATAATTCAGATCATTGTAAGCTGGGGACCGTCCATACAATGACATATGTAGACAAAGGAGTATATGTCTGCACATAGATTACACATGGAATGTATTATATGCATACTTATTATGTATAGATGGCACAAAGTGGAATATATAATATACATTTCAGTAACTATTGAAATATATTCAAGGGATAAATAAAACACTTTCTGATGGAAAATGTCCTTTGTTTCTTCTTCTTCTTTTTTTTTTTTTTTGTTCTTATGTTAGAAGCTTTTATTGATGTCCATTATTGGAAACATTATATTAAAACTATACACAGAGCTAAGCATGGCAGTGCATGCCTGTAATTTCAGCTCCAGAGGCTGAGGCAAGAGGATTGCTGTAAGTTCAACAGAACTACATAGAAATACTGTTTAAAAAAAAAAAAAAGAAGGAGAAAAGAGAAAGATGCCAAAGCTTCAATACTACACTCCTCACTTAAAAGCCTAGGTGAACTGGCAGAAAATAGAGTTTGTGAATGTGGACGAAGCATTCAGCCCTGCAATGAGGGTGGAAATGCCTTGTGGAGTAATCTCAGAGGAGCACACGCTGTGTGAAGCTGCAGGGGAAAGGCTCAGGGGTGGGCCCAGGCAGAACTGCAAGGGCAGCCCTCTGATTTGAATTCAAAACAAATAGATTTAAGGATAAAATATAGAGAAAAATCAAATATATATATTTAGGTTAATGTGTACCTATTAAGTATACTGTTACACCATTACTATCCAGCCAAATAAAATTCAAAGAAAAATGCATTTTATGAGACAGAAGCAACCACAAAATACAATAGGTATCTGAAAATAAATAGAATTGACAAAGTAACTTGGGATAAAAAAACTCAGAATTTACAAACTGTACTACTTTGTACTTATTATTTTGTTGTATATTAATCAAATATGTATTTTAAGCTATCACATGTGTAAATGGTATATTTTTATATAGAACTTAACATGTTTACACTAAACATACAATACTACAAAAAGAGCTATACCTTAACTAAGCAACATAGATCTTTAATGAAAATTAACCATGTGGTAGGTCACAAACCCAAATCTCAATCAACTTAAAATAAATTTCTGGGCCTTCCTAAGGTATGATGATATAATGAAAATTTCACGTTATTAAGGAAAGCATATAATTCAAGTGCTTTGAATATTTTTAATTTTTGCTTATTTATTTATTTGAGAGTGAGAGGCAGATAAATACAGAATGGACACAACAGGGACTCCAGCCAATGCAAACAAATTCCAAATGCATGTGCCACTTTGTGCTTCTTGTTTACTTGGGTTCTGGGGATTTGAACCTGGGTCCTTAGATTTCATAGACAAGCACCTTATCAATAAACTATCTACTCACTGAAAATAATTTTTTTAAAAAACACAAATTACTTTTAGTTCATTGTAGACATTAAATTTGTCATAACGTCAACAAAGATTAGATTGTAAATAAGGCTACATATTACACTAATGCAAGGAATCCTACCTGTATCTATAAGTAATTTATACCCCTAAAAAGTTTCTATTTTAATTCTTTTATAAATTTTATTTATTTATTTGAGAGCTACAGATCGAAAGAGAAAGAATGGATGTGCCAGGGCTTCCAGCTACTGCAAATGAACTTCAGACCGTGTGCCCCCTTGTGCATCTGGCTAACATGGGTCCTGGGGAACCGAGCCTCGAACTGGGATCCTTAGGCTTCACAGGCAAGCACTTAACCGCTACGCCATCTCTCCAGCCCTAAAATTTCTTTGTAAGCAAGGTATATTGGAGATAAAAAAAATAAATATTAAATCAATAATTCATTATATATTAATATAATATAATTTTAGAAAATAATTCCTTTTAAAGCAAGACAAAATCAGTGCAGTGAGTAAAAGAAATAATATGAAGAGAAGAAAATTAATAATGAAAATGAAACATACCATAATAGAAAAACTATTATTAAAGATGATTAAAAATAAAGTAGTCAAGTGTGGGAATGTTAATTGAGAGAAATGAAAGAGGAAATTAAATGTTTCCTGTAAAGCATTACGATAAAAGGGGGTTAGATTTATAGACCTTATATTTTTGGCATAAAATCACCATGAACTAAAAATTGGAAAACAAATGGCATAGAATAGAATTAAGTAACCAAATTTACTTTGACAGGCAACAACAGGAGAAAAAAATGTATTAATTAATTTTGTGGGACACCTAAAATGGACTGAGTACTGCCTAAAGACATAGTGAAGTGTTACTTCCGAGTTTGTCTAGAAAAGACTGGGATGTGTGTTGGTGACTTTCTGAGTGTGAGAGGACTTTGTGACATCATCTAGGACCACCAAAGCTAAAGAAAGATGTTTATTTATTTATTTAATTTTCTCTCATGAAATTGGAAAACGCACTTTGCTGTGTGTGAGAACCCAATCTTCCAGCTTTCCAAAATTCACCAGAGTCCCCTTGGCTTCTCTGAACTTTAGTACTGGACTGAGAATACCATCATCAGCTCTTTTTGTTCAGAGGCTTTGGATCTTGGACAGAACTCATTGACCAGAACCCTGGATTGCAGTCAGCCTGCCAGGGGACTTCTCAGACTTCATAATCACACCAATCAATTCTCCTAATAAGTTCTCTCTCATATAGCTTGATATATTTTTATCACCAAATGCTGTTGGCTGTCTCTTTCTCTTGAGAACCCTGGCTGTGCTCTCTGGGGAGCACCCCAACAAAGAACAATTATGAAACTGAGAAAAATATAACTCATATATACCAAAAATGTTGCCAGTGAAAGTCAATTTAGATGGTTTTATGGAAAAGCTAAGTCAAAAATGATTTTTTGTTATTAAAACTTTAAGAACATAGACAATACTTTATGAAGCTGACAAAAGATTGATTCCCAAACATCAAAAATATAAAACAAAAGTGCATCATATAACAACCATGTTTAGGATTATTGATTTGAAAATACTCAAGAGAATACTACTAATTTTTAACAGTATTATCTTAAAAAACAATAAAAGTTAATAAAATGAACTGAGTCTTAAAAATTCTAGGGTGACTGTTTCATAGTTGTATTAACAGACATGTTTATATGTTACATTATAGTTTATATACTATCAATGTTCAAAGGAAAACCCCATAGGAATATATTAAATCACATTCAAAGTTATTTAAGTATTTGATAAAATTAAGTGTCCAATTCTCATAAACATTTTGAATAAAGATTTCTTTATATGCACTCAGTATATGTGTGTATATAGATATTTAATAGTGAAACAGTACAAAAACATGCCATATAAAGAATGCTAAGGGTGGAAATAGGAAAATATACATTATATGCAGTACAGTTACTTCTTGGATTATATAATAAATGAAATAAAAGTGTATTGCAAAGATTGGCATTTATTTTTTTATTTGTGTGTCCGTGTGTATAATGTGTGTGTTTATGAGCACACACATTCCACAGCCCAGCTGCGGAGGTCAGAGGACACTATTGATGTTTTGGTTCTCTACTTCCACTTTCTTTTGATATAGTATCACTCGTGTTTTGTCATTGCTTGTTCCCAGTCTTGCTGGCTCTGTCTCCCGTTGCTGTGGGCACATTTGGATTGCTGAAGCCATTGTGAGTCCAGGTGTATAAGTGTGCTGGAGAGGATCAAACTTAGGCCAGCAGACTTGTAAGCAAGCATCTTTAACTGGTAAGCCATCATCCCAGCCCCAATATACTTTTAAAATGGCCACCTGGTAAGTTGTATCTACCCTTTATTCATTTCTGTGAGAAACTTGTCATGCTCACTGCTTAAATACATCCAGGGTCTACCTTTCCAGTAATATTCCAATATTCTCACCTCTTCAATTTCTTGTTAGTGGCCAATTTCTATTTCCTCCCTCTCCCCATTAATCCTACATATTTGTTAGAATATGAAGCACACCTCAACCTTTGTACCTGATCTTTTCTTTCCACTTGTCCTATCTATAATTTTTAAAGGACTCTATCTCTTTAGTGACAGATCCTACTTCTGAATATCTTGAAAAAAAGGTCTAGGGGCATGATTTCAGAATCTTGGTACCTTGATTGTACATCCTCAGAATCTGTGTTCTTGCATCCCTAGGGGAAAAGCAAAACCCATTAATCCCTTCACTGAAACATATGCCATATTGACTGCAACAGGCACCCTACTGGTCATTACACATAGACATTTGCACAATCTGTGTTCCTTTAATCCATTGCAATTAACATACACCCCTCTTCTTACCCAAGCACACTTACCAACATGTTTCACAAAGCCCATTATCTCCTTCTCAAAGGGTTTTACATTGTTCATTGCCCAGAGATCATCTGTCTGACGGAGCACGTCACAGCCTGGATTTGAACAGTGGATCCTCGGTTAATTTACCCTATTTGTTTATTATTCAGTTGTAATGTGGGAATGTAATATTTTTTATTTCATAGAGTTGTGATAAGAATTATAAAAATATTTCACAAGACTTTGGAAGAGTAAGTACATTGGAATGTTTAATGAATTGCCACTCACTGCCTATAGATATTTGAAACCTATTATTATATACGCTTCTAAGCACACTGTGCTCTTCTCTAGTGAATGTCATATCCCCCATCTTCCACATCAGGAAAGTCTGCTTCCTGCCCTGCTCCTGTTTCTCCTTTTTTACTCCACAAACTTCCAAAATCTGGATTCACTTTCCCCAGTGCTGCCGAACCTGTGCTTGTCAATGTCAGCAATGATGGCCTTGTAGTTAAATCCAATAAATAATTTCCAGGTCTTATCTGTCTGAACACTTGGCACGGTTTGACACTATTGACTGCTTCTTCTTTCTTGAAATGCCCTCTCTCTAGGACTTATCTATTCCCACACTCTCCTTTCTTGCCTTCGACTCTCTGACCATCTCATTTTCATCTCCTTTGTGAGTGATTCTTTCTCCTTGGCTTACCCTTTAATTATTGGCAATCTTCACAACTCTGTTTTAAGCCCTGTTAAATTCTTACTTTAAATAATTTTCCTTGCTAATATTTTCTTCTTATAGGACATTGATTTCTAGCTATACCTTAGTGACTCTCCAATTCAGCTGAGGACAGGAAAGACATTTTTTAAGACCATCAATTCAAAAGACAATTAGACCTATGATGAAGGTTTGAATGTTTATTCTTCTACTTGCTGGGTAGATACCTTTATGAAGAAATACTTTCACTTGTCCAAATTTCAGCTCATTTAACTAATGCAGAAAAGAGTAGTATAGGTCTGCAGAGGTATCTCAGTGGTTAAGGTGCTTCCCTGTGAATCCTAGGGACCCAGGTTCAATTCTCCAACCCATGTAAGCCAGATGCACAAGATAGTACATGAATCTGGCTTGTTAGCAGTGGCTGGAAGCCCTGGCACTCCCATTCTCTCTGTCTCTATCTGCCTCTTTCCATCTCTCTCTTTCTCTCTCTCTCATAAATAAATTAATTAAAATTTGTTTTAAAAAAGAGTGTAAGGAAACATGCATATGTTGCTTAAGAGAATCAGTGACAAGGAAAATCCTTACTTAGTTCACATTTATGCTACCTATAAAAATTTATTTTCTGTTTTAGGCATGTGTATCTTCTGGACATATTCACCCATTTTATCATTCTATAAAACACATGAATTCATGGACTCAGTATGTTTCTTCAAGCCTCTTTTCTGGACACAAAGATGTTCCATGAGAACCTTGTGATTATGATGTATTGGCTCTCTGACATTTCTTTTACAGTTTATGTTTATATCCCTTTCATAATGTTTCTTGTTTAAAAATATAATATTTTCCTATTCTAGCTTTTCTCTGCATCATTTGAATTTATATACCCTTGAAGTTTAATTTTAGTAAATCCTAAATTAAACAATAGCTTGTGCCCCTTTCAAAATTGCTTAGGAACAAAATAACTCATTGAGTTAGTTTACTCTCTTCCTGACTAGATTAATACGTTTAACTTGATTTTCCTTCTTTTTAAAATTTATTCTTCAGATATTTCTTTAGTTCAGCTTTCTTTGTGGCAACTTTTCACTTCTGTTCATCTCCACATGGCTTTGTTACACACTTCTGTAGACATTCTACTACTTATTTTCTTCCAATAATATCCTACACACTTCATTTGCTGGTTACATGCTGTGGTTCAAGTGTAAAATGTCCTTTGTATCCTCATATGTTTGCAGTGAAGCCTCATACTTGTCCCCAGCTGGTGAAAACGTTGGGAAGTGGAGCCTCCCTGGAAGAGGAGTGTTACTGAGGTAGGCCTTGGGGGTTGGTAGCCCTTTCCCCACCCTACACCCCATCCCCCTGTGCATACTAGCATATTCTCTGTCCTTCCTCCATGCTGATGTGAAGGTGTGATGTCCACCTGTCTGCTCCAGCTATACTTTCTCCATGATGAGATTTCCCCTCCAAGCTGTAAGTGAGAAATCAACTCTTTCCTTTAATAAACTGCTTCTAGCTTGGTGTTTGATCTCAGCCATGAGTAGTAAACAGTTACATCCTCTCTATTTTCTCTTAGACTGCTTTAAAACTATTTCATATTTTATTTTGGTATTTAAAAAATCATATTCTACATTTCATTGTTTTTAAGGACATTATTACTATTTAGGGAGGCTACAAAGTTATAACATTTATAATAGAATATACATACATATATATATATATATATATATATATACAGATAATTAAATTTTGTTAAATATTGTTCCTATTCACCTCCACTACCCTCCCCTGTACCTCCTTCCCACTTCTTGCCTGTCTTCTTACTTTCTGCATTGTTTCCCTTTTCTTTTTTCATATCACGTGTATTCCATCACTGTCTCTTGTTCAAATGAAAGATATATTAATGTATTAATGTAGACAATGCAGAATTCATTAGTATAAAGAATCAAAGGCAAATAAGTAGGGATATATTCAGTGGGAAATAGGTCTGAAAACAGAAATATGACATTTCTGTAAATTGTCACTTCTGAGTTGTGTGATTTCAGGTAAATCAGTGTTCCACAATTTCTAACAATCCTCCTTTTCATGTAAGCCTAGTGACATCCAGCTTTTAGTGTTGACGAGAGAGTAGAACAAAAGCATATCCAGAAATTTAGCTCAGTTTCATGGTTAGAGATGCTCCCCAGAGGTTATGATATTTCAGAAAAATGTACATTTATCTATTTCATAGCTTTGTCATTGGATAAGGACTATACAGGACCTACTAGCATTACCAGTGTTTCAGGAATTAGTATAATAAGTTCAATAAATTAATAACCAAAAAGCAAACTCATATTTCATTTGTTGCTTTTATAGTTTTCTGTCTGTTTTATATTTATATTTATTTATTTATGTGAGATACTGGTGCACCAGGGCCTCCAGACACTGCAAACAAACTCCAGACACACGTGCCACCATGTGCATCTGGTTTACGTGGGTACTGGGGAGTCTAACATAGGTCCTTAGGTTTCACAGGCAAATACCTTAATTACCGAGCAATCTCTCTAGCTCAGCTTTCCATCTTTATTCTTCTGAAATTTCTAATCACATTGCTCTTGGACCTTGCATCCCTTCATTTGTATATTCCATCTTTTCTTCCTGTTGACAATTTTAGATATATATTCCAATTCTCTTTTAAGCCATATTCATTCTGTTATTATATAGTCCACTAATGATTCTATTTCAATCAATATACATTTGATTTTCCAAGTTATGTGGTCTAAGAGATCTGTTCATGTCTAATAAACTATTGAGTACTTTAGGATTATAGCTGCTATTTCATTATATCTCTGCTATTTCTCTCTATGTCTTATGTCAATACTTCCATAGCTGCATCGTTTTTGATACAATATTCAGAGATTTTTGTTGTGATGGGTGATAGTGTTATCTTTTAGTTGATTTTTTTTTTCACTCTCAGATAGAGGGGCTGGTTTTCCTGTCAAGATCTTGGAATTTTGCTTTCATTGCTTGAACTGGCAGTCTGAGCATGAATGGGCATAAGATGTGGGCATTGTAAGTTTTAACTAGTAGAGCTAACATCCAGAAACCTGTATTACCATCATTTCTGAGGATCTGGGGTCAATGATAGGACTCAAGTTTTTCTTCTCAAGTCCTTTCAGTTTTCCAGTTATGTTATTATTAATACTTATTCCCCAAGGGATATTTAGCAAGTATGCTTTTTTTCTGGCTTTTAAAATTTCAGCATTATGCCTTCAAGCCCAGTCGACATTAGGCTTTATTTCCTTTCATGTTCCTTCTCCATTTTTAATCCCTCCCTCCTCTCCCTTTCTCTCATTCTCCTCCTCCTTACTCACTCCTCTTTCCACAGAGAAAAACAAGAAACCCTGGGATCATCTTTACCTCTTGTAAACCTGATGATGTCTTAGAGTTTGTTCATAGAAAATTTGTATATTTTGCTGTTCTCATTTTGTTTTATACTCAACCTTAGACCCAGTAAGCTACATTTTCATATCATTTCATCTTCTATACAATGAAAAAAAAAGATAAAAATCAAAATCCTTTATGATTTACTAGTTGTAGCCCTTTTCCCATATTCCTGTCATAGTTACCATGATTTCCTGACTAGCCAACTTGAGCCTCATTTTCTTTCTCCATTCAGGCTCATTCGTAGTCATTTGAGGTCTTCCATGTTACACTTATCTTACTAAAGTTCAATTACAAATAAATAGCATAGATATAATGTACGTGTTCTTCAAACCATCTAACAAACTCTTTTTTTTTTCCAAAAGTAAAAATTGAAACTACTTTCATGGTATTCTCTAATGCTTCTGACCCTCAATAAAGTAATAATTCTTTCCACTGTGATCTGTTCTCTCATTACCACAACTCTATGCCACCTTTCACATTCTGCACTCCAGACAATATGAATACTTAATTTCATTTTTTGAGTTAGTACTGGTCTTCATCTCTGCCTATGTTATCTCCTTTTGAGATATCTTCCCACCCCAGGAATCCTTACCTTAACTCAATCCTCTGTTGCTTATTCGCCTCTATTGAGTAAAATTTATGACTCTTCCTCAATATATTTTAATATAAATTTTATCAATCTATGACTTTCTTATTAGGGGAAACATCCATTCTAGATGTTCCCATGAAGCTTTCTATTTCTTTCCTTTTAGAACTACTACACTTGAATGCAATGCTGCTTATTTGCTTATATTCTCCTCTACTGTATACCCCATGGTAACGAATACCTCTTTCTTGCTTATCTTTGTGTCCCCAGTACCTATCCAAGTGCATTGTATATATGTGCTCAGTATTTATGGGATAAATGAATAAAATTAAGGATTGTTTTCTAAATAATAATAGAAGTGTTCTAATAAGGAGTAAAAATGAAATTACAAGTTACCACACCATCAGTAAATATTACTTATTTTACATTTAAACTCAAAGAAAAATGTCTTAAATAAATACCTTACATCTAAAATTTATATTAAATAGATAAATAAATGAAATATTTTCCAATTATAGTTACCTATATCCTTGTACTTCACTAAATAAAATGTATAGTGAAAATGAAATGCATTTTATTTGATGTACTGAAACACTTTTTTTTCCATGCCATTTAAATACAACATGACCAATATATATTATTTTAAGTTTATTTTCACACAAATTATCCTAATTGGTATTTGAGTCCTGCTCTTTCACTTTGACACAGAGTCCAGCTTAACCACAGTATCCCACATGCTACACCACCCACTGTCTTTATGCATTTTGTCCTGTCACAGACACATCAAGCAGCCTCTGAGCGTAATCACATCAAAATCGATTTTCATGGCTGAGAGAAAAATAATGGAAATTTTTTCTGATGTAGTAAATGTATGTGTTCCCTTTGGTTAACCAAAATAGACTATACATCAGACCTGTCAAAATTAAGTTTGCTTGATTCAGTGCACTTCCACCAACTTGTGTACAAATCACAAAGGCATATCATGGAGCACCATGATTACAAACTTCTTGCTTTTCTGGAATGTTCCTGCATCTCTTACAAATTAAAAATTCTACCAAGTTTTGAAGCTACAACCTAATCTATAGCTTGAAGCTTCCAGTAACCTTCCTCATGCTATAGTATATTTTAAATACAATACTACTTAAACTAATAGGTTCTTGCATTATGAAGTGCCCCCCTGTTGTGGTCAATTGCCCGCTGCTGGAATGAACTTCTGAACAAAAACAACTTAAGGGAGGAATGAGATTTATTTCAGCTTACAGATCCAAGGGGAAGTTCCATCAATGGTGGAAGAAGCTGCTTACTTCCATAGATCCAAGCAAAGAGAAAAACTGTAGCAAGTAAAACACCAGCACCAGCACACACACACATGTACACACACACACACACACACACACACACACACACACACCAAAAAAAAAAAAAAAAAAAAAAAAAAACCCAGCAAGCACAAAACTGGCAGCAAGAAGGGATTCTGGCAGCCAGAGCTCTGATCCCTCTGTATGCCTTTGGATTTAAATCAGATCTACCCCAAAATATACATGTGGGCTGAATCCCAGGATTGCTTCTCAGTGGCCTCTGCTCCAACCAGGCAGCTGGAGACCCAAGTTACAAGCTAAAGAAAACACCTGAGTCTATGAGGGGGCATACATTCAAACTACTAACCCCCTCAAAAAAAAAAAAAAAAAAAAAAAACAGCCACAGTAACTAACATTTAAATAGGCCAAGAGCTAACATAAAATACCATCTTCTTGAGCTTTTCTTAGGTCTCACTCTACCTGTAATTTGAGCCTAGGGATTACTTACATAAATGTCATTATTCATTTCTCTGAAGCCAGGCAAGATAATCTACAATTTTCAAATTATGAGATCCTAGTGAGGTTATCATTCTACTTATATTATTTACTGTTAGTGTAGAAACATCTTAAAGATAGTAGCTTCAAAAAATAAAAAGAGGGCTAGAGGGATTGTGTAGCAGTTAAGGCATTTGCCCACAAAGCCAAAGGACCTAGGTTCGATTCCCAGGATCCATTTTAGCCATATGCACAAGGTGGTACATGTGTCTGGAGTCCCCCCCAATTCATTTTCTGTCAAATAAATACATAAAAATTTCAAAAAGAAAAAATAAATGATACTAGCTTCATTTCTGGTTTCTTAGTAAATACAATAACAGCAGAATGGTAATGTAGAGTTTTAGCCTTGATCCGAATGACCCAGATTGGCTACATTTTAAGGATATCAGTTTATTACCAAACTTTCACTAGCAAGATACATGCTAAACAATGACTTACAATGACTAATAATGCTTTAATCATTATGGGTGGTAATATGCTTTAGTACATTTAGAAACTGACTAATGACATACATATGAAAGCTGTAACTAATAAATAAATAAATCATTTTAATTAGACTCCAGTAGCAATTTATAACCAGCAGAAAATCATTGCAAAATTCTTTTAGTTCTGTAAGTCTACTTATTATGTTAACATTATGGATTTAATTTTTATGGCCTGAGAGAAGAATAAGTATACACTAAATTCATGGCTTTAGAAAGCATGCTAATGGTGCAAACCCCTTTAATCCCAGCAATTGGAAGGCAGAGGTAGGAGGATTGTTGTGAGTTCAAGGCTACCCTGAGACCACATGGTGAATTACAGGACAGCCTGGGCTAGAATGAGACCCTACCTTCAAAAACAAACAAACAAATAAATAAAAGCATGTTAGTAAGAGTTATAAAGACAACCAGGGAGTGTGGATAGCCACATGGAAACTTCAGCTGTTAAGTTGTCCTAATATTTATGCTTTTTAAAAATCATGCTTAAGGGGATAGAGAGATGGCTCAGAAGTTAAGACACTTGCATGCAAAGCCTAATGATGTGGGTTTGATACCCTAGTGGCAACATAAGGCTAAAAAGTAGAGCATGCATCTGAAGTTCATTTGCCATGTCTGGAGGCCTCGGTGTATCCATCTTCTCTGTCCCTGTTCTCTTCATCTTTCTGCTTGCAAGTAGATAAATAAAAATCCTTTTAAGAAAGCAAGTTTATTATTTATTTCTGTTTTCATCATTCAAAACTAATTCTTCCAAGACTCAGATGAAAATAGAATCAATTCTTAGACATTAGTTGCATGTCTGGAAGTAAAATCGTTGTTAAAAACCAGATTGCTGTTTTAACTTTCTAGGAATTTTGAATGATGTGTCCAGATAACATACATGAGAAACTATTGATAGTGTTCTTTATTTCATTGCATGTTTAATGTTTAGCAATATTTATTAACTTGAGTCTTTAATTTACTATATGTACTAAGATGTATTTTTAAATAGAAGGCATTATGGTATAGTAGGAACAACACTGGATTTAGGTTTAGCAGTAAACTTTCAACTTAAACTTCCTGAATTTGGTCTAACAAATGATATCTTCACAGTGAGTAAATTTATTTCTGCATTTAAAAAAAGTATTGAGAATTTTATATATGGACACACTATAATTTGATCATCTTTACCTCTCATTACCTTCTTTTGAACCTCAAACCCACCTATTTCAATGAGCCCCTCTTTAAAAAAATATTTTCTTTATTTTTGTGTGTATGAGTGTTCATGTACATGTATGTGTTCATGGGTGAGTATAGTGATGTGAGTGTCACAACACACATGTAGAGGTCAGTGGGCAAGTTTTGGTTATCTCTCCCCCTGAGCTCCTTTTCTAAAATCCAATTTGTTGAGATCTAATTCTACATTGACTAACAAAATGTTTTTATAGACTTTCACATCCTTAAAAACCTGAAAGAAGCCAGGCATGGTGGTGCATGCCTTTAATCCCAGCACTAGGGAGGCAGAGGTAGAAGGATTGCCATGAGTTTGAGGCCACCTTGAGATGACATAGTGAATCCCAGGTCAGCCTGGGCTAGAGTGAGACCCTACCTTGAAAAACAAAACAAAACAAAAAAGCCCTGAAAGAAAATATTCTCCATTCTTTAAAATTTATTTAAGACATTTAAATTCTTAAATCCCCAATTATAGAGATTTTGTGATATATTCTGCTTAACTTTGTGCTGAGATAAAGGCTGAAATGTCTTTGGTAACATTCTCTTCTAGAGACTGATGAAAATGTTGTAGAAAGGCCATCCTAAGCAGAGTGATAAAAAATCCATTCATAGCTCCTAACAGGCTTTCCATTCTAGACAGTCCAGCATCCTGGTGGCATGTCTTATGTGATTCACATTAACATAATCAATATTAAAATTGATCTGGTAGTAGGATGAGAAGGAAGGACTAAAGGAAGAGGATTTCCTTTCTTTCTTTCTTTTTTGAAGATTTCCTTCTTGAAGTCCATATTTGAAAATCATAATTATGCAACAGTATAAAATCCTTTACTTGCCCAGACTTTCATAATGAGAAATTTTCTTCACAATCTATAAACTGATCATAGCTAGAAAACAGCATCCATCAGTATAGCAAACTTTGGTTTATTAAATCATAGATATCATAATTTCTGTTTCTGTAAATTTCCATGCATACCTAAGTAGTGCACTGAAGTCTAGGTAATTCCTGGTTAACAAATGTATGAGTTTAACACATCATAATTAGAACATTACATTATATGTGTTTTATACACTTAATGAAGGCTTTGGATGAATATTCACTTATTTTTTAATGACTATTCAGGGAACATTTACTTTTTGTCAAGTATTTTACTAGGTGTTTTCATTTAAATTTCAAGTAAACTTCTCAGTAGTATGAACTGGGCATAATTCTGGTATTCTATTGCCTGAATTTAAATCCCATTTTCATCACTGATTACATAAGTTCAACAAATTACCCAAACTTTCTGTCACACCTTTATTTTTTTCTATAAGATGGGTATCAAAAGTAGTGTCAAAATTATGAAAGCTTTGTAATGATTAAATGGAATAAAACACCTAAGAGTTCATCATGGTAAATTGTAAATGCTACATATGATAACTATGATTTTCTTCATTATACATATCAAAAACCGAGAATATAGAAAAATCTTCCCTCTGGACATTCTGGTAGTAAAAGGTAAGATTGGGGGATTTACTCTTATTCTTCTAAATTCTAAGTGTGTATCTCTCCTTATCTTTTGAAAATGTTTTATTCGTGCAATGTGCATGTAGCATTTTAGAGAGGTAAGTGCTGCACCATGGCTTGGACTGAATACTCATGACCCTTCTGTATTGCTCTCTACTCCTGATTTCAGCAGCATACTATTGCCATCAATTTTAGACATTTTCATTAGTTTCCTACTATGACATATAGACTTATCATCCAAATGTCCCCATTATGTACTTTACATTCTTTCATTCATCCAGTATCATCATATCGAAATTGTTCAGTTAAAGCAATTTTCAATGTTTGCATTATAACTCCTATGCAATTATATTTCACTTCTGAGTCAACTCAAGCATGCTATTTGAATTACCTTTTCAGTGTGATATTTTGGTTTTTCCCAGATTTAAACAATTTCTGTAATTAGGGGGCTAGAGTGATGACTTAACAGTTAAGGCACTTGCCTGGGAAGCTTAACAACCCAGGTTTGATTCCCCAGTACCCACATAAGCCAGATGTACATGGTGGCAAATGCATGTGGAGTTTGTTTGCAATGGTTAGAGGCCTTGGCATGCTATTTTCTTCTCTCTTCTATAAAAATAAATTTCATTTAAAAATATTCAAAAAATAATTTCTGTAATTAAATTTGCATAACTTTCTATGTCACCATCATTAATTTTCCTTAACTTTTCAACTGCTATCAAAACAACTTCAGATCCTATGGCTTATGTAGCTGAGCCCATCAGATCCTCTACTTATTTATAGATTTCTGCTGGAGATACTATTCCTAAAGGTTTCCATTCAGGTCCACATGCCAATCACAGCTCAATTCTCTGATCTGCTATGCTGTTCTCATGCTGTCCAGCCTTCCCTGTCCACTGGTAGACCAGTCCTCTACATGTTCCTTGTGTTTCCTGGGCCTTGATCTCTCTCTCTCTCTCTCTCTCTCTCTCTCTCTCTCTCTCTCTCTCTCTCTCTCTCTCTCTTTCCCTCTCTCTCTCTCTATCTCATGCTTACTTAGGTGCTTTAGGAAAGACGCCTATGAGATGAGTACAATCAAAGCTTAATTGTCCAAGACTCTTTATTTTGCCTTCGTACATTGGATTGAGCTTTTGCATAAAACTCTTGTTTGGTCGTTATATTTGTTTGTTTCCCAGAATTTTGAAAGCATTATTCCATTGTTGTTGAGGTTTCAGTTTGCTGATGATGTCTGTTGCCATTCTGTTATTCTTTGTATCTGAACTGTTATTGCTTCCATGTTGAATTTTCCATGATATGTTACATATTAAATATTCATCTTAAGGATTCTAACTTGTATACTGGCATTGTCTCCCAAGAATTAGTTCAGTTTTCTTTGGTTTTGCAGTCCTAATCAATGGACCAACCATGTGTCCCATCCTTCTAATCTAGGTTCTAGAAGTGCTTTATCTGACCTTTGTAGTATGTTTGTTAAACTGTTTAGTCTCTTAATAGTTCCAGCTTCTTCCGAATAAATTACTGGTCTTGTTCAAATTAACCAATATTTTTTATAATATCCACTAACAAATCCTGATACAAAGATAGTTGGAGAATTCATATCTAATGGAAGGGAGGCATATGTAAAGATATATCTGTATGGGTATAAATTAGTCTGCTTTTGACTTTCTTTCCTATCCTCAGAAAACACCACCTTATTCTTAGAACAGGCTGCTTTGAAGTAAACTAAAGTCAGCTTATTTTCTTTCTGTTTCTTTGAGATTTCAAAAAATGTAAGAACATACTAGGAAAATATGAAAACAATCTCGAGAATAGAATAAGATGAAGTGGTCATAACTTGAAAACAAGTGAATTTCAAATAAGGTAACCAAATTTGCCTTTACTGGGCAGGTAAACCTATTACATATGTTTGCATGGAAATCTGATTGAAGCATTTCTGTAATGTATTAAGTCAACTTACAAGTTAAACTAATATCACTTCTCCTATTGAAATGCATACAGGAAGCTTTCTCACCCTCCAAGCATTTACTTGGTGTGATGGTAAACTAAAGCAAGTCTTTATGAACTGTTGTTCACAAAACACAAGGGAACCATGCATGTGACAAGCCTCTGAACACACTGCCAAAATATAATTATCCATAAACAAAGACCAAAAACCCAGAAAAGAATCTATTAGTGTTGCCATTTCTTCTTAGCACTCTTCCTTTATTTTCACTGCTACACAGAACCACATCATTGCCAGTGGATGGGGGCACAGATGGCTTAGAGCAGACAGCTGTGTTTCTGTCATGGTTTCCACTGTATCTCCATGCCTTTTTTTCTAATGGAGCTCTGAACGCTTCAAATTTCCTTTATTTCTTGGATAATTGTTTCACTACTTTTGTTGTTGTTTTCATTTAATTACTCAAATGTGGCTATGTATATGGTATTCTTGCCTGGTTTCCTGTGATCCACTAGAGGCAGATCTGTTAACATTTTCTCCTACTGTGTATTAGGAAGTTGATAAGGACCATTTGGCTTCATCATGAGGCATAAACAGACCCCAAGAATGTTGTGCTTGGTGTCTGATCATAGATGCATATGACAACTGAGTTTTTCGTGCTTTCTCAATTTTGAACTCTCTGCTATACCTTCACCCAAGCCTGTATATCCATTCTCTATTCTAGCATTCATGACTAGTATGTATAAGAGAAATTCAATGATGCAATGCAATACTAGCAGCCTAAACTCTCCTGCTTCACTTTACTTTTTGACTTGTGCTAGCTCTATTTGTTCTCCCCAACACACTCTTACTCTTTTTCATTATAAATTACTCTCCATTGTTGCAACTCTTAGAATATCAAGGAATTTGAATATATATAGTCATAAAAGAACCTCCAGGTCTCACTTAATATCCACAAATCTATAGAATGCATTAGGAAGACTTCTATGACTCCGTCTCTTCCCGGTTCCCATAACCTTTGATAAAATTCCCCAATGGAAGAAAACAATTCATACTGAGATTTTTCTCTACAGATATCCATCTCTTTTATACTTCAAGAACCAATTTTATGTCTTAGTATTATTTTACTTCACCTTCATGAAAAGCCTTATATAATATACATTGGCTTTTCATTTTTGTATACCCAGAAGTTCATAGGTAATGGATCTATAGAATGTGTATATACACAGTACTTCCATAAGTCCACCGTGTTCTTTTTATGTGAATTATATTTCAGTATTAGTTAAGACCAAAGGGGCTTTTAGGAGAACTGTATGTCATTAACTCACCTTCTGGCATTTTAATGGTTATCAGCTGTACAGTTTCATTTTATTACAACAGATATTATTGTGATAACTTTCCTACTTTACTTTGCAATTTATTGGAGCAGTTAATTTCTCAAAAAAGTAAGAGAACTTTTTTTCATTAGAAATTCCTGCATGCCTCTTTAATGCATGTTCCTTGGTTTTTAGAAGAACTGCTGATGAGTGATTTTGACTTGTGTCTTCAATAATAGGAGATGTTTAACAGAAAGTTGGCAAACCACATAGGGGCTGAAGCCACTTCTGAAAACTAGCACCAACTGATTAATTTCTGTCCCATTACTGTCATCAACATTCAAAAATGTCCCAAGAGCATAGCTACCCAAATATACTTGCAAAATTTCTAAGGACAAAGCTTTTACTTTGTTTAATATATCATTTTTCTCTAGGATTATTGTTTTTCCTTTGCTCATTTAACTCTGGCATTTGACAGCATTGAATTTAAAGACTGAACTATTGGCTCAAAGCAAATGGAAGAGATTTCAATTATCTAATAAATATGTGTTCTGTACAACTCCAAACCAAGTCATTCTAACATTTAAATTATCTTCTTTGTCAAGGAAAGCAGCAAAAGTCAGTCTCCCTCACCTTGTCACACTTAAACTAGTCTATCTGAATACAATATAAGCTTGTCAAAATATGTTTCTGTATTTCCTATCTTTTGGACTTTGATTTTACTGTGTTTATTTGTCCAGTTGGTGAATCTTGACAGGACTATAGCAAGATAAATGAGGAGAGCAGAGAACATGACCAAAATGCAGCAGTCTTTAGAGATTAATAAATGGTAAATAAGACAAAAGGATGTACATAAGAGTCCAATGACATGAGCAGGACAGATACAAAGAAAAAGCAAGTTTATATGGACTGGACTGAGGAGATAACAGCCTATCTTACACAGTTTAACTAACATCAAAGATATTTACTGTTAAGATTTGTTACATTTCTCTTTCTGCAAGGAACAATGCTATTATAAATCCACACGGAGGTCCATGTTCATAACCCAGAGATCCTGCTCCCCACCTTTATAATCAACAGAGCTGATAGTGAAAGTATCAAGTCCAGTTGGATAAATCAATGCTAATTAGTGATACAGTCTTAACAACAACCCCAGCACTAATGAACATCTAGCATGTGTCTATAAAGCTAAAGACACTTAATAAACATTATTTTATTCATTCCATTCATCAGTCCTCTATGATCATTATTGATGCTTCTATATAATCAAGGAAAACAATATGCACAGAAGAAATACAAATTTCATGATAACTAGGAAAGATCACCACCAGGGCTTTATACTTAGGTCTTATCCACTTGGAGATGGATTTTCTGCCAGTTCTACTCTCCTGGTCTGTGTCCACCATGTTTGAACCCAGTTATTTTCAACTGAGATGAAAAACTATAGCCAATTCTGACTGTTCTCAAAGTTCTATAATACTTTTTTTTTTAACTTCACTGGAAAGTTTACTTTAGGCTATATGCATATTTATCATTCAAATTCCATCTCTAGGTTTTTATATATTTTTAAAAAATCCCTAAAGGGTTGGTAATTGGGGAAATTTTACATCTGTTGCAGTACTAGGCCCAAGGCACTGGGTGACAAATAAAACCCACAAAGTCTTGCTTCAGCTAACTTACACTAAGAATGTGAATGCAGAGAAATGACAGAGCCTGAAATCAGTCATCAGCTGAGCACTGGAGAGCTTTGTGGGGTTTCCCTGAAAGAGATGAGGTTAAGATGGTTCTTGAATATTAAGTAGGAAATTGGCTCTGAAATTTGGAAAGGCATGAAATAGCGCCCAACACTGAGTTTGGGAGAAAAATGCAAAGACTTAGAAACACAATAAAAGAAACAAAAATAAAAGTAAAGAACCATGAACTTTTGCAAGGTAATTTAAAGGATATAGTGGAGGTTTAGGGTGGGCAAATGAATGATTGAGAAAAGGGAAGACAAAAGAAACATTGATAGTATGATTCTGCGATGCTGATGAAAGAGCCACAATCTATCACTTGACTCAAAGCTAAAGCATTCCTAAATGGCTTCTTATACTGCAGCTGCTAAAGCATGGTTCTGCCTCTTCCCACACACCTTTTACCAGAGCACTCAGAGGTAAATCCTGGAGCCATCATAGATCACAGCACTCAGGGGGGTAAATCCTGGAGCCACTGTAGATCTGTGAAGGTCAATGGAGATCTCTGAAGTTTGTTAATTTCAACTCCAATATTTAGAACATAAATAAACTAACTTTACTGCTATAAAGATATGTGACAGTTTACATCACCATCAAGATTAGTTATAGAACCAATCAGTTCCTTATTTGGACACTGGGCAAGCCTCAGTTAGCACTTTAGAACAGGGAAAGCACCATGTGACTCACAGACCATGTTACCCAAGACACATGGTTTCCAAACAGGAGGAAATGATATTTCTGTCCTTTGCTTGAGCACTGTGATGCTGGCAAGTAATGGAGGTTTGTAAACTACCCATCAATCCTTTAGTCTTCTGAAACACAAAGAATGACCCCTTCTCTATATGAGTTGTAATAAACTTATACATTCCCTAAGACAAGTATAAATAATTTTATATTTAAATATTTAAATAAATAAAGTATAAAATTTATAAGTATAAATTGCAAAGGTTTTTCTCTTAAACTATTATAGAAATTTCTTTTTTTTTAATTAGCCCAAACAAAATATTTGTTAATTAAACTTTTGCTAAGTTTATATACTTCCTGGGCCTCTGAATTTTAAACAACTTTCAAGCTGAACAGGCATAAATCTCTCCTTAATTATCCCCTCCTGAGAATACTTACTCTGGCCTCAGAATAAAGCACTAGTGCCATCCAACAGTACCCCATACCCTTACACCCTCTATCCAGTTCTTTATTTCCATGTTCCCCTCTTACTTGGCATAATTGAGACATTGCCGATTTTTAGGTCAGAGCATTATCCCTATTGCAGTGATCAGTCTTGAGCTCCATTTCTTGAACTTTCAGTGTCTCTTGACTAAGTACAGGTATAACCTTTGAATGACATGCATCAGCTCCATCCTCTATACCAAACCCTTCTTTCTTTATGTGTAATTTTCCTCATTTAAAGCAATGATTATGGCTAGAGAGATGGCTTAGCAGTTAAGGTGTTTGCCTGTGAAGCTTAAGAACCAAGATTCAATTTCTCAGAACCCTTGTAAGCCAGATGCACAAGGTAGCACATGCTTCTGGAGTTAGTTTGCAGTGGCTAGAGGCCACAGCACACACATTTCCCCCCTCTCTTTCTCTCAAATAAATAAGTAAAATATTAAAACAATGATTAAAAATAATAAAAGTGGATCTTCCTTGTAGAGTTGTGGCCAAATTCCAAGTGACTAAACAAAGGGTAATTAGCATCTTCTCCTCATGCAATAACCATTCAGGAAATAGTGTGTTGAATACTAGAACAATGCTTGATCACTATTACCTTCAAAATTTTCACAATGACATCATGACAATATTTCAAAGGAATTGTTTCTGTCATCCTTTTACAGAAGAGGAATCTGAAACTTGATTCTACTGAAGAAGTAATTCCTCTGACTATAATTCATGCTACATTTTGCAATTCCCTGGCTTTAAAACATTATAGAATTATACCTGACTTTAAGAGGAAAATACCTTTGGCATTATGAAATTATGTCACTTTAATGACATGTGAAGATATGCTTCACCTATAATGCAAACAAAAAATACAAAAAGTATGCCTTATTTGATTTCAAAATAAGTCATTGAACAATAAAATTTACTCAGGCTTTTGAAATTTTGAACTTGTTTTCCATGATTTGCCTAGAGTTCACAATATGGTACAATAAACAAGATGTCCTTAGGAAATATATGTAAAAAGAAAATATGACAGTATGTTTAGAGAAAGGACCATCAAATTAAAATACTAAATGGAAGAACTGGAAATTATGGCAATCATTTTGTATACAAAGGCAAAGGTATACTTCAGTTTTGTTTCTGCAGACATCTTCTAGAGTCCCTGCTCTGTTCTTGTTCACCTTAGTTTCATGTACCTTGAGATAAAATTACCACAGATTAAAATTGTTCAATGGGGGTCTTGGGACTCCTTTTTAAGTAAGCTTCAAGAGAAATTCAGCAATTGGTACTTTTAGAGACTTAAACATTAGACTTTATTTAATATAGAATAAAGAAACATTTCAACCTCTAAATATTATATGGGGCACTTTAATGGGATCCTTAGAGTCATCTTACGTTTGTAGCACTGCTACAAATAAACGTAAGTTGAAAATAAGTATCATAGTGCAAATAGTGGAAAGCATTTCTAATTAACTATGAATGCTTTATTTGTATCACTAAAACATAAGATTCTTGAGGGCAGAAATCTCTTCATCTGGGCTGGAGAGATGGCTTAGTGGTTAAGGCACTTGCTGGTGAAGCCTAAGGATCCAGGTTCCATTCCCCAGTATCCACGTAAGCCAGATGGAGTTTGTTTGCAGGGGCTCTAGCTCTCTCTCCCTCTCCATCTGCCTCTGTCTCTTAAATTAATAAATAAATAAATAATCAAAGTATTTAAAAAACTAAATCTCTTCTTGGTCATGTCAGTCATCATCTATCAATCCATCCAGAAACATCTACCAAGTCCCAATCGCATCTGTGTCACAGATTAAATGAAACACAGAGATAAAGACATAAATCCTCCCTTCAGAAAGCCACAGTTCAGTTCAGGACATTGTAATAAACAAAACTTCAAAGTGACAGAAAAAATGCATAAAATGTGATAAGGAGGCATGTGGAAAGATGCATAAATGTGTGTGAGAAGGAATGAGAGCTGGGGAGCTGGCTGAGTGAATAAAGCACTTGACAAGCAAGTACAAGAACCTGAGTTTGGATACCAGGAATACACATAAAGCCAAACATGATAGGAGGTGAGCCTGCAAGTACAGAGTTTTATGATGAAATGGGAGGCAGAGAAAGGAAAATGCTCAGAACACTGCATACCAGCTATCCCAGTACATTAAGCAATGGATGACAGAAGGCACTCACTTGAAACAAGGTGGAAGTTGAGGGTCAATCCACAAGGAAATCTTCTGACCTCCACAGACATGCCATGGCACTTACATGTAGATAAACATGAGAGAGAGAAAGAGAGACAGAGAGAGAAACCAATGATTAATTATGATCAAAGGACTAGATAAAGCAAGTTTAGTGCCTCAGGTTCTATAATGCCAACAAACAGTAAATGAATAAATAATAATCTACTGAATGAATGTGTGCTAAAACTGATACCAGATCACATATTGGTTTGAGGCTTGACTGAGGCCTGCAAAGCACTTAGACCAGGAAGTTTCCAGGTATATGTACAGAGTGAAAAGAAGTCAACAAAATTTGTTTTCTTAAGCCCTTATATGTAATGCTTGGTTGTTTCTCCTGGAAGCCCATGGATGTTGAGCCCTGACTGAGGGATCAAAGAACTGGGAACCCTTGCACATAGGTAAGGCTGTGAAAACCCTGTGTGTTCGGAAAGCATAAAACCCAGTATCAAATCCCTCAAACTGGTTTTCCCTCTTAGCCTTTCACAGTCCCACACTGCTGCTCTGGAAGTCTCTACCTATATTTACCCAGACCCGTTATACACATGATTTTTATTCACTTCCCAAAGGAAAGTGTACAGTGGTCTTTTTTTAATATTTTATTTTTTATTTGTTTGGGGGGGGGGTGGAGAAACAGGCAGAGAGAGATTGAAAGAAAGAGAATGGGCATGCCAGGGTCTGCAGCCGCTGCAAACAAACTCCAGATGCATGCATCACCGTGTGCATCTGGCTTATGTGGTTTCTGAGGAATCAAACCAAGGTCCTTTGGCTTTACAGGCAAGTGCCTTAATCACTAAGCCATCCCTCCAGCCCTGCAGTGATCTTAGTGATGATCATACTATACCTGTTCTAGTCTGTTTTACTTTTTACATCTTGAATATAATTTCAATGAAACAGTGTCCACCCTGCTCACAAGTGTATCCTCATTGCCTAGTGTAAAGTCCTGCCACATAGTTATAACAAAACCATTGCTCATCATCCAACCCATTGGATACATGAGTTTAATATATTGGTATACAACTCTTTCCATTGTACAACTCTGACTATATTACATGCTGACTCCCAGGCTGGTCAGTGAATACCAAAACAATGTTTCAGTGCTTGAGAGTGACAGTGAGGGTCTCCTAGGATCTTGTAATTAGTAGTTATTCCTATCTCAACAATTCTCATCTCTGGACTGGTATTTTTGCTTTGCCACTTTTTACTTTGAGATTCTTACTGTATCCAAGTTTGAAGGCATGGCACATCACAATTTCTCCTGGGCTTCACATCTTTGAAACCCAGTTGAATTATTTCTTCCTCTTTTTAGATAAGCCACATCTTTCTCTCCTCTAACCATGGCTAGTTCAAGGTCTCATTTTTATTCCTTTGAATAAGCATAGTTTTAAACACTCTGTCTTCTAAGTTGACCACAAAATCATGAATTCAATTTAGCTTCTCGGTGCAAGCTTTATTTCCATTTCAGCCTGAGTTTCCAGAGAGCATGGGCTGTATCCTGTTCACTTTCATAACTGCTACAGTGGAAGGTGAATCCAAGTTTACAAGTATTTACAGAGAGAAGGAATACTCCAAGCAGTTTACAATACCTTTTGGCTCATTGTTGAAATATGGTCATAGATAATGAATCATTTTAACTTATTTTGAATATACTGTATGTCTGCACATGCAGTTTGCCAACTCCGTGCTGCAAACAGAACTAGTCATACCAAGTAACAATATTTAAAAATATGTTTTTACTTATTTTTTGAGGTGTGTGTGTGTGTGTGTGTGTGTGTGTGTGTGAAGAGAGAGAGAGAGGGAGAGAGAGAATTGCTGTTACAGGATCTATTGCCTCTTCAAATGAACTACAGATGCATGTGCCACTGTGGACATCTAGCTTTGTGTGTGTACTAGGGAATTAAACTCAGCCCATCAGTCTTTGAAAGCAAGTGCCTTTAACCACTCAGCAATCTCTCCAGCCCCCTAACTAACGCTATTCTTAAGAGGATCAAATGATATGATGTACATAAATACTTAGCTAACTGGTGATCTGAAGTTAAGCAATGAATAAATATTATTTCTATTTATCTTCATTCATATTATTGCTATTTTTGCTGTATCATCACTGTTATTTATAGCATAACACTTAGGGGTTGGCATTTCACAGGGAACTTGAGCATGCTCACCCTGGATTATAAATTCTTTATTTTGCATGTTTTTCCCCAAGGATTCCAATGTTGTTCCAAGGCATTACCATCAAACCCAGGGCCCATGTCTGACTAGTGGAACTGTGTAAGTCTTGACTCCATAATGCTTAGGAGGTGCATGCTTCACTGAAGTGCCATTGATTTTCAACTAAAGTGAAATGCTTTCATTTACTGCGTTCTTAAGAGAATTACAGCAGAGGGTGAAGAGGGTTCGGCTTTCAAGAAATCCATTATTAATTTTACATGGCAAAATTGGGATTTATATATTGAAATTTAAATTCAGAGGCCTTACGTCTGCTAAACCAAAATGTTGTTATAAAGTTATTGTCTTTTCTTTTCTATGAACTGGAAAGCTTGCTTTGCGCTAGACTTTTAAATCCTCTGCTTTGATCAAACAACTTCATCTTTGTGATCAGGAATTACTGCTTCTCGGGTCAGCCTGATGGGTATATCCTCAGCTTTTTCCTCCTTGCAATTTCAAAGATTTTTTTTTTTTTTTGACATTGTGAGTATGTATCTATAAATAACATAATATTTATATAGCATTTTGATCCTATGAACCCCAAAATACCCTTCTATGCCACAGAAAAGAATGACTCCTCCCCTCCCAGTATCCTTTAAATGTGTCATCATCTGTCATCCACTCAACTCCAGTGTTCACAGCACGTGTGTTCCACTCTATTCTCTCACTACTCCCTTAGCCCTTTTCTCATTCCTTGGTCTCAGAAGGCATTCCAATTTATACTCATTATGCAACTTTTTTGCGAACTATCTTTAATCAGCTTTTTAGACATTCTACTATTACCCTTCCTGCAATGTAAGGAAAACCTTTGGCTATTTCTGACACCATAAATACTTCCACATGCCATATGGATTGGAACTGTTGACCAGTTAATCCTGACTTTTGTTGTCCATAATTCTGATGGCTTCCATCACTGGCCTTTGAAGGTTCTAATGGGAAGCAAAGGACCCCCAGGGCTCTGCAAAGACCTCATCCCAGTACAATCATTTTTGAACAAAAAGAAGCTATTCCCACAGCATCCTTCCTCCCACCAGTTTAAACTTTACAACTTTGATTATATATACATATATGTATGCACACACACATACACACACACACACACACACACACACACACACACACACACACACATATATATATATATATATATATATATATATATATATATATATATATATTTACCTGGGTTATCAGTCATTAACTTACACAATAAGGACAATAATATTATAGAATTGTATTTCCCATTGTTTTTTTTTTCTAAGTAATAGGAGCTGAAAAACAAACTCACTGAAATCTGATATGTTTTGGCACTGTGTGCATAGCTGAAAGGCAGCAGAAGGAATTCAGTTCAGTGTGTGCTACCCCTCCTCACTCCAAGAAAATTTTCCCTCAGGCTAAATCAAGCATAGAAAAATTTTGCCTAAATGCATTTTTTAAAGGAAAAGTCATAATCAATTGGGGGGAAAAGCAACTGATAATGAAAATGGTTTCTTCAAGCATCGAGATAACATTTGCTGCTGTGCACTCTATAAAAAAGCCCTTAGATTTCTCTGAGAGGGCAGTGATATTGCTTTCCTTCCTGCTGCCAATTATCATTTTGAAGATGGAAAACCTCCATGCTTCTCTTTTGCCCTGGGAAGCAAATCTTGACTCAGTGGTCAGCCTGATTTTAGATTTCTCTATCTGGAATCAAAACTTTTCCTAGGTAGCAACAAGAGAATGTTGTTTGTTTCTTCAAATATTAGCATGCAGCTTCTGTCCTTGCTTCTGGGACATAACAATTAAAACTTCTGGCTTGTTGGAAGCTGGGTGTGTAAATAGTGAAACTATAATAAAAGAAGAAATATAATTAGCGTGCAACCCACTGTTGTGGAGATTGAAGAAAATAGTTCTATATGAGTTGTAAAAGTTATTTTAGTGATTGTCTGTGTGCATGTTCATCTGTGTGAATTCAAGCACACCCATACTCACATGCCACAGTTCATGTGTGGGGGTCAGAAGGCAACTTTCAGGTCAGTCTTCACTTATTGGCTCAATTTGAGTCAGCGTCTCTCATTGTTCATTGCTACACTCCTGTGGTTCTGGGACTTTCTCCTGTCTCCACTTCCCTCCTCATTAGGTGCTCTAGGATCACAACAGCCCATGCAGCTTCCAGATTTCACTCAGGATCTAGGGATCCAAACACAGGCACTTTATGTTCCATGGTAAGTGCTTTTTCTGAGCCATCTCTTCTACCCTAGTTTTTTTATTGTTCTTAAAAAATAATTTCGATCTCATAGGACATAGAATCTTCAAAAATGCAGACCTATTAGCTATGGCTATTCATTGAGTTGGTGCTTAGAATGCAAGATGACCAAAGCCTTTGATGTTCTTTTGGGTCAAATAAATGAGTTGTCTAAGGCATCATTCATCTTTTTGCTTGATGTATTTGTGTCTGAAGACAATTTTAAATGGTATCTCTGAAATGTTTTGCATCCAAGTGGTATCTCTAAGCATTACAACCACACAGCAAAGAGGTTGAGAATAGTTTTGGAATCAAACACTTTGGCTTCAAATCTGTCAAAAAAAAAAAAAAAAAGTAACAATTACTTGACCAGTCATGGCAGGCTCTCCACAGGGCTTATATTTTTCATTTATAAATGAAGAGGTTATCACCTACTTTTAGGAACTATAAGAATTGCAGAAGATAACCAAGTGAAACCTAACATATAGTTAGTAGCAAGTAGTCATCATGTGGCTGTGGACTTAGAGTGCTCACTGACTAGTGAATATATAGAGCAAGACAATAGTAAATATGGGGTAATACATTGTGTATTATTAATTATTCATGGTACTTTATGGTTTAAAAAGTACAATCATGTCCTTATTTTCATGTCCTTCATAATTTTCACCATTACATTATTTTTATTATTTATACATATACATGGAGAGAGACAGAGAGAGAGAGAGAGAGAAGAGAATGAGCATGCCAGGGCCTTCAGCTGCTGCAAATGAATTCCAGATGTATGTGGCACTTTGTGTATTTGGCTTATTTCAGTCCTGGGAAATTGAACTTGGGTCTTTTAGCTTCATAGATAAATGACTTAACCTCTAAGCCATCTCTCTAATCCACACCACAAGCTGTAGAACACAGTGAGAAGGCAATGAAGAAAGAACTGTGTAGTCTTATGATGTCTATATCAGGCTGTGTTCTTCCTAGCGTATTAAACCTGAGCCTCTGAGGATGATGATTAAGAGAAGAACCTGTTCATATTAAAGATTATCCTTGTCTTTCTTAGCCATTTTTCTTCACATTGAAAAAGTTGGAGGCTGACTGTGTCAGAAGGAAAGGGCAGCCTCTTTAAAGTAAGTCATAAGCATTAATGCAATAGCTTTTAGTAAATTACTCTTATTTAAAATTCTTTCTGTGTTCCTACTGGATGTATAATAGCTTGCCTCATTTATGTTTTTTTTCTTATTCATTCATTCTCTGTGGACAAAATTTCTAATTCATTCAGTCTCTCCTGACACATTGTACTTGACAGGTAATTCGTAATAAGCTTTAATTTTGAAAATGAACATTTGTCATTTGGGACCTTCACTTAGATAGTTTAAAAACACTGAACCCACTGTGCAAACATCTGGAAAACTTGATGACAAGGGATTGTTTGTTGCAACCAACAAATCTACCAAGTACATGACAGAGCCAGCCTTGGAAATGCCTGCTGTTGAGATGCCTGTTGTGATGAAGATTCACCTAGTAAGAGGACAAGGAGACCAAAAGTCATTTCTATCCACTTGACAAGCACATTCACTTGTATGCTTGTTGCTAGTTGATGCTTTGAAACCATGAACCTGTGTACTGTGAAACACAAAGTCTATATATCACAGAAACACAGACTCATACCTGTGTGAAGAGGAATGTCTGAGTAAGTTTGGAAGATGAGAAAATTAATGCAAAATTGCTTTACTTGGAAAGTGATTCTTTTGGGAATTGTCAAATGCCAATCAGGTACTTGTATAAGTCAGCTTTCTGCTAAAACCAGAAACAAGGATTAAGAATTGTGACAACATTTTTCTTTGTAATATATGCAAATAATCAGAGAACTAACATGAAGGAAAATTGTGATTTTACTCTTAAAATATGATAATCTATTCTTCTTTAAAAATAATTAACATCACAGGATTTACAGTTTTCTTGTTCACCCTCTTATCTGATAAGCTTCACTTCTACAAAGACTGGAAACTTTAGGAAGATTCTCTTGAGAGATTCTGGACTAGAAATATCTAAGTATCAGAGTCCAGTTTTTATAGCAATGGAAAGATGCCAAGAATTCTACTGAAGAGCACCCTGAGACTTGCTTTGGATGGGAGATGAGGTAGCCTCCAGTATCTCAGAAGGACATTGCTAATATGTTCCCTTAAGTTAATTCACATGTATCTAAATCATGACTGCCTTAAAGTTGTAGGGAGAGAGAGACAGATGGAGACATTTTAAAGTTATATCACATCTTCCACAGAGACATAAACTATAAGAAAGCACTGCAGATAATGCCCTATGCTTCTGAGAAGAATTTCAAAGGCAGCAGTGAAGAGCTGGCATCCGGGGCCCCATCTCAAAGGAGGCCTTTTTTTTTTTTTTTTTTTTAATTCCAGTGAAAGGAAGTTTTAGGAAAGTGAGGGGTTGGCACAAAATGGCAGTGATGAAAAAAAGAAAGGTGTAGGCTTCAGGACATGTATCAGTGACTTTCAGCTATTCAAAAGCTCCTTCTGATAGTAAATAAAATGGAATCAAATTTCAAGCAGGGATTTTTTTTCTTTAGTGTATGTATATATGTGGGAGGGGCATTTTACTATGTCATTTTATGTTCCACCAGAAAACTGGATTCTAATTTCAGAAGACTAAGAAATAAATATGGGGAATGAACAAACAAAAATGGAAGGACTAAGAAGTTTTACCTTTGAAAATTTGTGTCCACCAGACTTTATTCTTTCTTTAGTGTCTGAACATGAATCTACTTGTATGTTTGTCTGCTTTGCAGTTCATAGCTGAAGCATTTTTCTAATAAGAAAACAAATATTAGAAAATGCTTGGTTCTTACCATATTTTCTTGGTAAGGAAACTATCATCCAAAGAGCTGCAGAATTTGTCTCTAACCACAGAGATTTAGAAAGTGGAAAGGAGAACAAAACTCCAGTGTTTGGACTCTTGGTACATATTTTTGTCTTTGCACCAATTGCATGTTTTAGATAATTCATCCTTACATCAATAGATTGTTCAATTTTTTTATTGGTTACATTACAATGGACCCTGTAATTCTGGGCTCTTTATAAAATGTGATAAAGTTGTCCATATTAATTTAAGACAACCCATGAGTATGCTAGAAAATGAAATAGAACTCATTTAAAATGAGAACATGTATTGATAACTATAGCCATAGAGCCTCATGTTACCAAATGTCCAGTTGGGCAAGGGTGGATATCTGAACATCACAACCTTAATTTTCAGGTGGTCTGACATCCACTGTGAATGGAAAGCAGCAGTTATATCCTATGATCACTCAAGTTGATTTACTATGTATTCTTAGAGCACCTTACTGAGAAGGGCTTTAAAATCCAGTTTGATGTCAACAGAAATGCCACAGTCAATGAGTAATGACTACCCTGGCTCGGCAATGTAAAAAAGTGGGGTTTCTTACACATGGTTAAAGATCTCAGTTTCCCTTAAGTGTTTCCATAAAGCATCAAAATTATAGTTGATACAGTGGCCAAAATATTAGATGGTAGTTTTCTTCAGAGATCAAAGATTCTGCAAAAATTAACTTATGAAGCTAACAGTCACAACTTTTAGTTCAGACAGTGGCTCAATACTATGTGATTAAGTAAGCATCACCAATGTGCTTACATGGAGTCATAGTGGCCAAATCTAATTTCATCCTGACTACATTACTCAGGTCTTGAGGTGATGTCATTACAGGTTTGGAGGTGGGGGTGCCTTCCCTGCACAATGGGTAAACCTTATGACATGCTATCTGGAAAAAAATAGATCAAGGAGCATTTCAAAAGAAGCATTGGCATCCATATACCATTTACCTGAATCATTTGAAAATCAGATTGCCCTTCAATCTTATGATTCAATCAAATGGCTAAGTAGCTAAATGTATTTTTGTCAATGCCAGATGATGTTCTGTGTGCAAGAAGGCTGAATTAAAAGACATTCACTTGTGGCTCTAAACCACATAGGATGACTCACCATGTGGGTTATATCAACCTCGACTGCAGCTTGTGTTAAGTGCTTTCCATAAGAAACATCAGGCAACATTTTATTTATTTATTTTTATCCTGATAATTAAAGTCCTTGAACACAAAGGGATAGAAATCTATACTATAACCACATCCTAGGCTTGTTTCTCTGTAGGAAAATTGTTTTATGTCTAAAAGCTATACAGCATATTTAAAGACTTGAGTCAATGATTAAATGTGCCTGTGTTTAGTTTGTTTGCTTTTGGACAGTCTAAGTTGCATATTCAACAACTGAATGGTAGAGAGAAAGAACCACATTAGTCATATCACATGATGCCATCTTCCTCCTTATCTCCTGTCTTGTTTTATTTGAAAAAATATATTTATTTATTTGGTAGAGAGAAGAGAGATACAAAGAATGGTGTTCCAGAGCCTCCAGCCACTGCGAAGAAAATCCAGATGCATGCACCACTTTCTGCATCTGGCTTTATGTAGCATTGGAGAATTGAACCAAGGTCATTAAGCATTGCAAGCAAGCTCCTTAGCCACTGGGTCATCTCTCTAGTCTCTTATCTGCTTTTAAAGGGTACCTGAAATTATCATTTGCCCCAAAGCTTTGTGTGTTGGCTTTCAGATAGAGCATTGTTTCATTGGTTAATGTTCAGTTCCTGTTCTAGGTCAGGAAATGAAGAGTTTGCCAGCTGTTGGGCTCTTCTCACTGATAGTATTTTCTAAACAAGGTAAAGGGAGACAGAAAGCAAGACAATGCTTATCATACAATATAAGGACACTGCTAGGGTCATGAGCAACTCGTGTCTCTTGTTCTTTCAGAATACATACAAAGATTAAACATTTATCTGCAGTAACACTTCAGATAACTACAAGGATTGTAGGAGCAAATGTCAGTTAACTCCATAAATTTTGTAAACCTACTTATGGTATTGATTGACCAGTACTGTACTAGACATCAGATGTATGAGACTAGATCAGATCACATATGTCTTCATGGAGCTCGGACTTGAGAAAGACAATTTTATTATATTTTATTAATTTTTATATTTATTTATTTATTTAAGGGAGGGGAGCAGATAGAGAGAAAATGGGCATGCCAGGGACTCTACCCACTACAAATGCACTGCATACACATGCACCACATTGTGCATCTGGGTGGGTATTGGGGAATCAAACCTGGGTCCTTAGGCTTTGTAGGCAAGCATTTTAACCACTAAGCTATCTCTCTAGCCCATTATAGGAACAATTTACGAATGAGTGGTGATGGTACAAATGCAGGCTCTTTATCTGCTTTAAAATCCCAGCACTCAGCAGACTAAGGCAGGTAAATCATCACTTTGAGACCAATCTGGGCCACACAATACAAATCTGTCTCAATACCAGAGGAAAATCTGGAACTCAGAGAACAAATAACCTGCATGATGTTTTGCACAGATCATAAGGGAGTGGACCATTTATAGTCCTCTCCAATCATGTTTTTCTATTTAGATATTTTTCTTTTAAAATCTTGGTTTATTTTTCTCAATGGGATTAATGTTAATGATAAAATTTTCCTCTCATTTGAATGTCATCTTGCATTTTTGCCTTGGTAAAATCTAACCTTCATTGTGCATATTGCTATATCATTGAAGTATGATAACTAACTGGCAATCTATATTTTAAGGAAGAACAGAATATGTGGAATAAGGAGCAGGAACACACTCCCAACAACATATAACAAAGCTGTAATCTCTGAGAGATAAACCACCCTTTTTTTTTTTTAAATGGAAGCCAATTTCAAGAGTTTAAACTTTACCTTCTTAAAACATTTTTTTTAATTTTTATTTATTTATTTATTTGAGAGCGACAGACACAGAGAGAAAGACAGATGGAGAGAGAGAGAATGGGTGCACCAGGGCTTCCAGCCTCTGCAAACGAACTCCAGACGCATGCGCCCCCTTGTGCATCTGGCTAACGTGGGACCTGGGGAACTGAGCCTCGAACCGGGGTCCTTAGGCTTCACAGGCAAGCGTCCAACCGCTAAGCCTTCTCTCCAGCCCTAAACCACCCTTCTTATATGCATACCAGAAGTGAGAACCAAACTGGAGAAAATGACAGGCCAATCTACACAATTACAAATAACCACAACAGAAACCCACAAGCAGTAACTTTCACATGAACCAATGCCAGGGTATGAAAATGTGAACTACAACTGATAGATTATTAGAAGCTAATTGAGAACATCTCTGAGGGATAAAAACATGGGGGAGACTCATTCATCAGCAAACATTCCCCATGCATCTGTTAATTTCACATTGATGAACAATACCAAGTTATCACAGTGAATATCTGAGAAAAGTTCCTTTGTAGTGCTACCAAGGGAAAGAAGAAAGGAACTATTTTGAAATAAGCAAGAATATTCTGCTATTTCTAAAAATGTCAGCTCTGGGTTAGAACTCCTTTAACAGAACTTAACCTACTGTGGTTTCATCAAAACATACTGTACAAGAGGGATTTTTTTTTCAACTTTAGTTGATTATAATCCTTCCAGGGAAATTGAACATTATAAATTCCATCCCACTTTAGTCAACACTGTCCTAACCAAAGTGAAGGCTAAGAAATGTGTGAATAGTCAAGAGGTACAAGTTAGCTAAAGTACTGAAACTTATGCATAAGACCATAGAAGGCTTCTTCTGCCTCACAATTATCACCACTAAATATAGGTATATTTGGTAGTACTTTGTTTTACCTAGCATAGTATATACTTCTGTCAAGAAATACTTATAAGATACACCTACAGATAAAACATGTAATATGGAGAAACAGAACATTCATCAAACCAAGTTCAGACATGGTAGATAGTCTTGATATTATAATACTGGGAATTTAATACAAGACTACTGTTATAAATTCTAATTGTTACCATTGGCAATACTAGATGAAACATAGGCAATGGGATGGAAATTAGTAGGATCAAAATATATGCTAGAGAATGAAAACAAACATAGAGAATCCCTTTGATAGATTTAATTGATTGGACACATCTCAGGATAAAATATATAAACATAAATACAACTGAAAACCACAGAGGAAATATGTGTTAAAAGAAAATAATATCACACAACTATAGAATAAGTACAATATGTATGATAAAAGATAGCATGAAAAAGAAAAGGAAAAAAACATTGAGAATTTCTAAAAATTTACATCATTGCATCAAACCACATATCCAGGAAGCTCAGAGAATAACAAAATAAATGCCACAGAATTACTACTATACATATAATTTTTAATCTCCAGAGGTATTTTAAAAAAAGGAAAAACTCTGGAAGAAACTTCTGAGACAAAACTATGTATCTCTTCTGTGGTGAGATCTTGGTACTCAACAACTCCACAAAAAGCAACTAAAAGAGCAAACAACTAGACTGAAAAGAACTGTTAAGAAAGAAAAAGAAAATGCCAATCTAGAATGATTTCTCCTGTGATTTTTTTTTTTTACAAAAGTGAAGGAAAAATAAAAATAAAAATATCCAGATAAAACTTGAAGAAATGTGTTGCCAAAGGCTTCTCTGACCATATATATATGGAAGTAGATTGAAAGAAAGAAAATGATCAGACATTTGCACTTCTTGTGAGGTGATGCAGCATTACACAAAAGATGTGCTTAATTAATTGAAACTGATAATGAACTAAAAGATAAATTAGGAAAATTACTTAAAATAAAAAATATAACACAACTATTATGCTAAGTAAAAGTCTCAAATAGCACTACAAAACAAACCTGGAAATAAAATCAAGTACAAAATAGGAAAAAAGAACTATGACAAGAAAAACAAAATGATAGGAAACATTTTAGAATTTTTCCACCATATTAGAAATTCCTGTGAATGTCAATAATATAAATGTACCTATGAAATGATGGAGTTTGTCATAGTTGGCCAAAAACAAATTCAAATTTATATGCAGTTTATAAAAGATTCACTTCAAATTTCAAGACACATATATATTTAAAGTAAATAGGTAAATAATGGTATAACATACTGATAATGATTAAAAGATATTGGAGAATCAGCATTAACTTCAGATAGAGATGCTACAATATGGAACCCTATCAAGGGAAAAACAAGAAATTTATATATATATATATATATATATATATATATATATATATATATATATATATATATATATATACATGATCCCCCAAAAGATTTAAAAAATCTTTGCTGTGCATGAACCTAACAATATGAGTTGAAATACTTAAGACAAAACTAATAAAAACGAAAGAGAAAAAGGTGAAAACCACAATTGTAAAATTTAACACATTTCAATTCCAAATGAACAAATCTGATGATATCTATAAGCATATGGTTGAACTCAATTCTGACATTATTTTGCACATGAATTCTTCTCCCAATAACAGATAAATATTTTCTCAGTTACATGACAAATTTATTTTTAAAAGAATACAACTTGTACCAAAACTGCACATTAGCAATTAAAATATTATAAAAGTTTAACCAGGTGTGGTGGTACATGCATTTAATCCCAGCACTCGGGAGGCAGAGGTAGGAGGATTGCCATGAGATCAAAGCCACCCTGAGACTACACAGTGAATTCCAGGTCAGCCTGAGTTACAGTGAAACCCTACCTTAAAAAAACAAAGTAAATAAATAAATTTTATTATGTCTATTATTATACCAAAACATAACGAAACAAGACAAATCTCAAGAGAAAGATAAAAATGTTTTCGCAATAAATGAACATTAAATATCAGTGTACCAAGATTTTCATTATGAAGTTAAAGTACTGCTTCCATGGGAACTGCAACATTGAAACAAAGCAAAATCTATGGTCAATCATGTTGGCTTTTACCTTAGGAAGTTAGAAAAAGAAAGCCCAATTTAATCCAAAGTGAACAGAAGAAGAGATATTACAACAAAACACAAGTCAATAAAATTGAGAGTACAGGATCAATAGAAAATTAATGGCAGCAAAATTTTCTTCTTTGGTGAAGTAAACAAACATGATGAGCTTCTAGCAAAATTAAGAGAATAAGTAAGGGAACACAAATTATTATTATTGGAAGTGAAATTTTAAATGTCACTACAGATCTCATGCACATAAATAAATGAAGATTATGAATAACTCTACTAACTTGACATCCCATGTGAAATGAACTAACAATTTGAGCAATGCCATCTGTGAAAACTTACACATTAAAAAAAAAAAAAAAAGGTAATGAAAACAAAAACATTGAGGGCTAGGGTGATGGCTCAGCAGTTAAAGGTGCTTCCTTGCTAAGCCTGATGGCCATTGTTTGACTCTCCATTGCCCACAGAAAACTAGATGCACAAAGTGGTGCAAGTGTCTGGAGTTCATTTACACAGGAAGGAGGCCCTGGCAGACCCATGCTCATGGTCTCTATCTGTTTCTATCTCTCAAACAAATAAACAATTTTTTTTTCAAAAGAAAGAAATCTAATGAATAATAATGTTCTAAAATTAACAACAAACCTAGGTAAAATCTCTGCTAGATTTTACTGAACACATACAAAAGACACTATTCCTGTTCTCTATAATTGCTTCCAGAGTATATACAAAGCAAAATTCTATAAGGCTTTATTATGTAAGGACAGTATTACCTTAATACAGAGACAAAGGTATTTAAAGAAAAAGTACAAATCACAGAAGCAAAATCTCTGAAGAAAATATTAGGAAATTGAATCAAACAATACATAAAAATTACATCTCATGACCAAGCAGATTTATTCCAGATGTGTGAGACTGATTCAAGTATATATCAATCCCTATCACATCAACAAATAAAGAAAAGTCTCTCTGGGTGTGGTAGTGCATGCCTTTAATCCCAGCACATGGGAGGTAGAGGTAGAAGGATCACCATGAGTTCAAGGCCAGCCTGATACTACATAGTGAGTTTCAGGTCAGCCTGAGCTAGAGTGAGAACCTACCTTCATAAACTGAAAAAAAAAAAAATTTAAAAAGGAAAGAAATAAAAAGAAATGTCTCAGGATCATATCAATAGATGCAGAAACAGCATTTTGAGAAGCTAACATTGTGAAAACTATCAGTAGATTATAGATTGGAACTTTCTCTAGTGGATGAGGACTATCTCCGAAAACCTTACATTTAACATTACTTGATGAAAATAAGCTAGAAGTATTCCCATTAGAATCAGAAACAAGGCTAGTATGTAGTATCTTAGCACAGCTTTTCTGCATTGTACTAGAAAACCTAGCTAATGCAGTAAGACAGGTAAAAGTAATAGAATACACACAGATTGAGAAGAAAAAAAATAAAAATCTCTATGCATACAGTTGTCATGATTGGCTACATAATGAATCCAAAAGAATCCATAAATTCTGAGGACTAATGGGTAATTTTAAGAATATTGCAGGAATTAAAGTGAATATGCAAAAAGCCAATCATTTCCTATATACCAGCAATGAAAGATGGAATTTGAAAGAAAATATTTATATTAAATTAAAATATTAAATAACAAATATATACAAGATCTATATTGGAAAAACTGCAGTCCTCTGGTGAAAGGAACTTAAAAACTGAATAAAAATTAAAGGAAGCACCTTTAACTGTTGAGCCATTGCCCAAGCCCTCAATGATTTTGTTTTAATTACCAATTTTTTATGTGTGTGTTTTTACAGACACCATTGTTCAAGTTACTAGTTTATGCATAGGAGGGTTCAATTTTGACAAGATATACTTTTTTTTAACTAATATTTGATATACAGGTCAATGCAATCCCTATCAAAATCTCAGCAGGTTATTTTGTGAATATGGACAAACTGATTCTAATGTTAAGTAAAGAAGCTAAGAGCCTAGGATGCACAAGATGATAGTGAAGGAGAAGAACAATGTTGAAGAAACAACAGTCACTTCAAGAGTTACTATTAAGCTACAGTAATTAGTAGATGGGTGTTGTAAAATGAATAGACAAATCAAATGACTGGAACAAGAGAACCAGTTCAGGTATGGAACCCCGTGCCTAAGTCAAATGATCTATAGCAGAATAACATGGCAATATTGTGGAGAAAGCACAGACTTTTCAACAGATGGTGCTAGAATATTTGGATATAAACAAGCAAAACACTGAATCTAGATACAGATTTCTCACTGAATATACAGATAATTAAAAATGTGCAACAATCAAAAACATGAAACACAAAACCACAAATATCTTAAAAGATAACATAAGGTACAACTGATAATCCCTAAATTTTGATGGGGACATTTAAAATACAACACCAAAGGCATGGTACATGAAGTAATTGGTCATCTGTACTTAACTGCAAGTCAAAATGTATGTCCTGCAAACATCCAGAGCATGAAAATTCAAGATGCAGATGGAAGAAATACCTAAAAATACACAAGACTTATCCAAAGGATACAAAGGACTCTCAAAACTCACAAATGAGAAAACAACCTAATTTAGCAATGGACCACATATTGTAGACTACAATAATATGTCATTCTGGAAAAGATAAAATAATGGAGAGAGTAAAGGGTCAGTGGTTGCCAGGTTGAGGGGAAAAGAGAAATGATTTGGGAGAACAGAGAGGACTCTGAAGAAAGCAAGTACTACAGAAGCATGTCATTGTGTATTCATCCAAATGGTGGAACACACATACCAAGAATGAACTGTAGTGTTAAATGCATCTTAGGTAGCAACTATGTGATTCTAGAGGTGCATTAATTCTACCAGTTATATTTCTCATGCAGGAGCTTTTCCTCATATCAGAGGCTCTATAAGCACAGGAGAAGTATGGTGCAGGTATATAACTTCTACACTTCTACATAATTTTTCCATGAACTGAAACCTATTCTAAAAATAATTTTCTAAAATGTCTATGCTGCACAAAGTCTATACTTAATAAGCATTGGGTTTCAGAGTCTGCAATACTAGAAGTTCTATGGAAATAAATGAGGGACATAGTTCATACATACTTGTGAGTACTCAGAAATGGACTCAAGGAAAATATTAAGTTGAGCCTCAAGCACAGGAATTGTTTGTAAAACTATCTCTAACTCTGTTCCAGACTTTTAAGTCCAGCCCTAGAGGTTTGAGAAATGAAAGAGAGCCCCTTCAAAAGGAGAGCTGGGAAACCCCATAGCCTTGATAAAAACACATCAAATGAGATGCTAACACCCCACATTGATCACACTCAGAAAGCCTGACTGAAGATGTTTATCCTAATCCCCCAATCCAGACACTTCCTGAGATATGGTCAGGAGGGCTAATTACTCCAATACATAAAAACAGAAATGCTCTCAATGCAAACAGCCAGAGACAGATCTACATCAGCAGCACCAGCAGTAAACCTGGACGCTGCATCCTTGGTGAAGGAATAAAGCACTGTCGGCCAGTGACAGCACATCCATAAAATCCAAATTGGATTCCTCCCTGGAAAATGAGCCACAGCCTTCATCTTTCCCCCGACTGCTGCATATTAACAAATATGAAAGAAAAATCCAACTGGGAGAAGAGATTTTCTTTGCTTTATTAGAGTTTAAAGTGGCCCTGGACTCAATCTGGCACCAGAAGTGAATCCATGATGGCTACAGAGGGAATGGATGGAAAAACAAATGACGTATTTAAGTTCCTATATCAATCCATCAGTTGAAGGATGGAAATAAGTGTAAATGGATGCCTTCAAGCAGGAAAGTGAGACAAGGACACACATCTCATAGCTTAATAGATGCTAGGATGAGTTAACACCCAGGACTGGAGAAGTGCCCAAGCTCAGGGCCTCTGATAAACCAAAGGAAAAACTGCCTAACCAGACATACATTGGGCTGTGTATCTTGGTGGCATCGCATCATTCATGTGGGGGCTAAAAGAAAGAGGTTAGTCACACATTAGTAACCAAGCTCTCTAGACCCATCTGTGGAGCAGTCCTTGACTCCTTTATTGATGATATGATAGAGCAATGATTGATAATAACACACAATCTGGAAAACAGCATGCCACATTGATCATTAAAATACAAATGACAAGAAATAACGGATTGCAATGTTCTTAATTCATGATTTTTTTTCTGGTACCAAAAATATATGACATGTCTGTAACCTTGGAATTGCATGTTATCTTTTAGAAAAGAAAGATATAGATTAGAATTTTTTTTCTTAAACATCTTCTGAACAAACATAACACTGGTATTCCTGAAGTTTCTCCAAATGAAGGGTACCGTTTGAGCATGTTAAGCTGCTCAATTCTGTTCAACCAAATGGAATTGCTTTGACAGAGAGTGTAGTAAATCTGATGTTGCACAAGGTCTGTGTGGAGCCATTATCAGATAAATGGAATGCCACTGGTTTGCAAATACTTAAGCCATAGCATCTTCTCCATCTCTAGGAATGCACTGTTATTTGAAGAAGAGCCAAATAAGTAGAAAAGAGGGAAAGGAGGAGGAAGAGTTAGGTTAAACCATAAAGGTACATTGTCAAAATGATAAATCATTAACATATCTTTAGCTATTTTATGATCCTTCCTGGGTAACGTTTCCAATAAGACATTTTAATTCCAATTATCTGACCTGTTTTTAATAGCCACCTACATTTGAACCCTTACTCCTTCACTTCTGCTTCCTGATTCTAAGAACCATTCCAAAGGCAATAAGAATTCAATTAAAAAATATTGAGCTCCTACTATCTCTAAAGCAATGGAAGGAATAAATAGGTAAAGCCTCCATTCTATGAAATGGAGCACAGAGTGGGGAGAATAAGTCATCAAGCCACTAAAAAGCAGGACTTCTGGTAGTGGCATGTTCAACTAAGATAGACCACGTGGCATAGGAGAGAATGGCCACAGGGCAATTTCTATGAATCACTAAAGACTGCCCCTGTAAGAGGTTGAAGTTGAGATCTGAATTACTAAGGAGATTTTTTTTTTTAAGGAAGGATAAGTGCATTCCTTGAAGATGGAAGATTAAATATAACGACCAACAGAGAGAGAGAGATTTTAGTTCTTATAGAAAAGATGGTAGCACAGTGTGTCCAGAAGGCCAGAAGTGAAAGGCTGGTGTGATAAGAACTCAGGGAAATAGATGGGCTAGACCTGTCTAAGCTTTACAAATTACAGGAAGCCAGTGAAAGAAGAAAATACTGGGGGATTTTACATAGAAGAATTTCCTAATCCATGTGAGTCATCCCTGCTTCATTATTGAGATGTTGTATGTAGGTGTTGGGGGTGTGGGAGGGGGTACAGGCCATGCTAGCAATTGCTAAAGTCCAGGAGGAAAGTGGTGGAGCTGACCAGATGAGAATGGTAGAGTTGTGACAAGCAGCTAGTATGGTATCTATTCTATACATGCATTTCATATTATCACTAACTTTTTTAGAACTCTTAATTGTTAAGTCTGATTTATACTTACTACATAGGTGTTTAGTCTATAGAAATGTATCACAATTATTGATAGTATAAAAATAAGTATCAGGCTGGAGGGATGGCTTAGTGGTTAAGGTGCTTGGCTGCAAAGCCAAAGGATCCAAGTCCAATTCCCTAGGATCCATGTAAGCCAGATATACAAGGTAACATATGTTTCTCAAGTTCATTTGCAGCTGCACGAGGCCTTGGTGTGTCCATTCTCTCCTTCCTTCCCTCTCTCTCACTCTCTGTCCCTCTTTTTCTCTCTTAAGTAAATACATAAAAATAAAAATATTTAAAAAATAAGTATATACAATTCAAAATACTTACCATGTCTAATGTAAAAAGAATTAAGCTACTAAAGAATTTTGAGATTCTAATCAGTAGAAGGCTATTAAGATAAATTGTAATTATTGTGGTTTATTGTCTATAATTATGGAAATTGTCAATTTAAAAAGTTTTTAAAATGTAAGTTGTAGGTTAAGTACTACATTTTTATTACAAATGACATAAACTTATAGATGTTGACAAGAGAGAAAGCTGATGATATTTTTAGGGGAAATGGTAGATTCAGTAACCACACATGCTAATAAAATAAAAATGAATTAGAGTAAGTATGGACTATGTGCATAGAAACAATGTAAAAATATATTCACAAAGCAATCCTTAGTGACTTTAGGAGACCGTTCTGTTTATCATTTAAAAACGTCAACAATAAATACACGTCTATTGGTGGGAAGTAGATATTCAAGACCCACACTGATGAGTTCACCACCTCTGGCTTTGGTGGAAATTTGTGCAGATTTTTGATATTCAGGTTTCAGGCTTTTTGTCAGTTTAAGTTTCCAAACTGCCTGTGTTTTTGTAATGAAATTTATTTGTCAGTTAACACTAATTCCATGAAGATTTTCTTTTACAAATCAAAGCACTCAGAAATACCTGGGTTGTCAACATATAAGCATCTCAGCTGTATAGAGAGGTATCAGAGGAAGGAAATTAATAGGCAGTTCTTTAGGGAGACCAGTTCTGGTATGCAATTCTACAGGATTCTAAGACCTGTACATTTGAACTTGGTCTTATAGGCCAAGTTCTCAGGGTGAGCAAGGACCAGTTTATGCCTTAGGAAAGATGGCTTTCAGCTTGCTTATTCAACTATGCTCATCATGTCTACATCATGTTGGTTGCCTAAAAATGGCCATGGCAGGCCATGTAGAAGTCAGTAACTACTACAAACCAATATCTTATATTTATCCTTTAAAGAGCCAATAATATAACATTTATCACCTTACCTCTGGATAAAAATACTTATTAATAGCTTAATTTATCATTTTTATACTTCTTTCCATTTAGTATGAAGGTCCATATTTATACTGTATAAATGTTATGGGGGAAGTTGCCTAAGGTAAGGCTGGCTGAGTGCACAGTTATAATTCATAGAAAGATACATGCTCCTGTTTTATGCTAGATTATATATATATCGACACACAGACACACACACACACACACACACACATATGAATATATTTATTTATTTATTTATTTATTTACTTATAAACTATATGCTACAATTAACTTTTCATTTCTTCTTCTCCTGAAAGTTAGAACATAGAATTGCTGGAAGGTTTTTTTAATTTTCAGAGAATAAAATAAATCATATTTAAGGGCTAGAAAGATGGCTCAGCAGTTACGGTGCTTGCCTACAGAGCCGAATGACCAGAGTTCAATTCTCCAGTGTCTACATAAAACCAGATGCATAATGATGAATCTGGAGTTTGTTTGCAGTGGCTGGAGGCCCTCATGTGCTGTGCCTATTCTCTCTCTGTCTGTCTGTCTCTCTTCTATTTCTCTTTGCTTGCAAATAAATAAATAGAAATATTTTTTAAACTAAGATTTAAATTTTACAGGCTTTACATTAGATTCCTTTTCTTAAAACATTAAAACAGATATAATTTTTAGTTATCTAGAACTCAGAGATAATGAGAACAAATATAAAATTATAAAGATTATATTAAAAACTCAAAGATCTTGTCTTTTAGATAATACACTCTGAAAATACCTTCAGTTTAAGTAGAGACATTTTTAAAGCAAGTTTTGACTCATATTCTAATTTTGAGTTTCAAGGAAATAATTTTTTTTAAATTTACATCTTGAAACTCAAACCTAACTTAATTTGTGATTGTCATAGTCTGTTGTATATACAGAAAAATACATATGAATGTAATTTTAAGTGTTTATTCTCTTTCTTCAGTCTGAGAAATTCGGATTCAATAGAATGTGGTGAAATCCAGAAATTATATTTTTAGCAAACTTGTCAATTGTTTCTGGTAATCATGATTCATGGATAGTACTTTCCAAATATTAACATGTACTCAAAAAAATCTACATGATACCAATTTATAAGAATGCTCTTTGGTGTTCCAAAAAGTGTTTGACCTAAATGGGTAGACTTTTGGCTACCTTACACTAACACACAAGTATTTTAAACTGCATTGAACTTTCTCAAAATTCACTCCTTACAATCCTGATTACCAATGAGATTGTATTTGGAGGCAGGGCTTATATGGTGGTAACTGTTAAATTAACTTTTTCTTATAAAAAGAAAAACCAAGAGCATGGCTGCACAGAGAAAACACTATGAATAACCTATCCCTCTAACAACTTGACCTTGACTTCTAGCAACTTTAGTTGTTAATTCTTCTATCTTTTCTTTTGTTTTGGTAGCCCTTTGGATCAAATGTAACAAGCAAAAACATTTTTTTAATGTTTTATTCACAATTTTCATTCATGTATATAGTGCATGTTGATCATAATCCCTTCCTATAACATTCTATTGTCTCAAGTTACCCATCAACCTTTCATTGAACCCCTTCTTATATCCAACTAGTCCCTCTTCTACTCTGGGGAATTTCTTTGCACTCCTTCACAATACATAATGAAATATTAATAGGTCAAACATTGTACATGCCTTGTTTAAGTAACCATAGTCACGGTGGGGTCATGAATGCACTGGCCACTTCCTGTCTAGAAGACAGCATTCCAAAGCAATTCCCCCCATTATAAAGCTATTACATTCTTTTTATCTCCTCTTCCACAATGTGCCTATAACCTTAAAGATGATGATGTGTCAATTAGTGCCAAACATTCAATAGTCACTTATTCTCAACACTTTAACAATTTTTGAGTCTTCCTACTAGTCACTACCAACCACAAAAAGAAACTTCTATGACCAAAGGTGCGAACAATACTAATATAGAGGTCTGAACATAAATGTTTAGAGAGAAACAAACATAGTAGTTTTACTCCTAGGGCCCATGGTTTTTCTATGAACAGGCTTTTGACCAGGTTGTCTGTACCAGGCATGCATTTCGTCTTATAAAGTGGGTCTCAAATCCAATCAGAGACCTGTTAGTAACTAGTATTGACCCTATTGTACCTGAGGGCACACCTTGCCTGACTGGTCAGTGAAAAACATTTTAACAGTGGTGAGTCATAGATTAAGTCACAGTGATGGTTGACTTCATCATAGCAGTATGAAGGTATTCCTGCTAAGATAGAAAAATAAACACTATTAAGGGAAGAAAAATATTTAAATGCATCCACTTCTGACATTATTGTCCAAAATGATCTCATTTATTGGTCCTGGAATAGGTATTGCCATACATTGGCTCTATCTCCTTTTGACTGGGTTTTACAATTCATCATTCTTCTGCCAGTAGACCCATTACTTCTTCACCTTATTATTTTATTATTTCTTCAGCTTTTCCTCTCTTAAGTTAATCAACACATTCTAGTTTATTGTTATTGATTACAGAGTTGTTGTTCTGTAAGATTATGTGGCATATACTAACTTATATTTGGAATTCATCAAATAGTTCAATTTTCAGAGCAGTATCTCATTTCTGCATGTGTGGGCAGGCAGGAGCTAAAGGTAGGGGGAGTGGTGACTATGGAACCTTCAGCATGAGCTTTAATACAGCTGAAGCTACCAAGAAGTGGAAATTTCAGAGAGAATGAATGACAGCATACTGTTTGGGGACAACTGGTGGCAAATAAGCGAGGTGTTTTCACCTCATAGATAGAACAGTTGATTAACAGAGCAATTTCACTTCACGAGCACACTGGATACTGAGTGTCTACATTAATTAAAAAGGATGCAATAGCTTCTATGAAATGTGATTCAATACCCCCTTCTTTTCAATTCAAAATACTTTCCCTAGTCACTTTTCAATTTTGTATATCTTTTACAAAATGTAAGGTCTATGTAATCTATTGTTAAAAGCCCAAGGAACAATATATTTTCACATTTCTTTTTTATTTGCTTTGCTGAAGTGAAAAGGGAAGCCTGTCTCTCAGTCACCATGAGTATTAAGTCATTTCTCCACAGGTTTCCAGGGACACTCTGCTAGATAATTTCCATTTCTAGTTGCTGATGTCTGTGTTCATTCAACTAGAGTGATGGAGTTTCTTTTCATTGGTTTTAAAATAGAGTCTTTTATGGAGGGTTTCTGCATATCATTGTTGAAGATGCTATATGCCATTTGTTTTATTAAAAGTTTCATTCTGTTATACATGATAAAAGATGACTTCATGGCAAGTTGTGTCCTGAATTCCATGTGTCAGTACTGAACAGATTTAGATTTCAAATAATATTAGTGCCAGAGGAATGGGATTGCTGCTAGATACCTGACTATGTGGTTTTGGCCTTTTAGAGCTTATTTTCATGAGGATTGTGGAAGGATTTGGAACCTTGGCCTAAGAGACACCTTGCAGTGCAGTAAATACAGCTTGATGGACTATTCTGGTCAGAATTATAAGACTTGAATGCAGTAAAGCCTATAGACTGTGAGGATTGGCTTATGAAGGTCAGAAAGAGCTTTGCCTCGACTGGGCTAGAAGCAGTTTGTGTGAAAAGCTTGCTGTTATACCCATGTCCTAAGAACTTGTGCTGGGTTGTGTTGCATAGAAATGGATTGGTATGAACAGAGGGATATGTCACAGAAAACAAACAAAAAAAAAAATATTTGGACCTAAACTGCTTCCTTTTCACCTGCAATTGTTTTAGAGATTACAACCATTGAGTTTGGGCCAGCTGACCTGCACTGGGTCAATAGGAAGAATGTAGACGATTTTGAAGGGGCCTGAGTGCTCAAGGAATGTCCTGTTCTTCAAAGTCTGCTTTATTGCCTCCTGGATTAACAAATTGGCACCCTACCTGGTATTATGGAGTATAAGAAATGCAGGAAATAGAGGGTCATTGCATTTGCAACACATGTCTTGCATTTTAGAAACAGCCATGGGCAGTGTGAAGCAGATTTGCTGGATGCCTGCATGGAGACCCAATGGAGCTCAGAAGATGAACCATGGATTGCAGTGAAGACTAAATGGAGTTGCAAGGACCATGAGATGGCTGCTAAAGAAAGCTGCCGGTCCCCACATAAAGTTTTCCAAGACTGTGAGTAGCTTAGCTAGAGGGGCAGAATTGGAATTCCAGAGAGTTATTTCTAGTTAGAATTATCAGACTTAGAGATTTGTCACTGGTTAGAGTTGATGGACTTGGAACTACAGTTTGATGTTTGCCCTCTTTTAAATCTTGTATTGATTGAATATTTCTTTGTTCTGCCCAATGCCATCTTTTGAAATGTGAATGTATATTCTGTGCCATTTTGGGTTTTTATGGATTTTTTTGGTATTATGGCTCAATTAAAAGACCTTGGATTATGCGGATGTTTTAACATCATTAGGATTGATAAAAACTATGGAGACTTTTAAAGTTGGACTGAAACCATTGCATTTACATCTTGGATAGTTGTCAGTTTGTGGCAGCTAGGGGCAAAGTGTGGTGGTTTGATTCAAGTGTCCCCCATAAACTTAGGTATTCTGAATTCTAGGTTCTTAGCTGATAGAAATTTGGGAATTATCACCTCCTGAAGGCATTGTGTTGCTGGGGTGGGCTTATGGGTATTATAGCTAGTGTCCCCTTATCAGTGTTTGACACGTTCTCTTGTTGCTGTTGTCCATCTTATGTTGTTGGCCAGGGGTAATGTCCACCAGCTGCTCTTGCCATTGTTTCCCCTGCCGCCATGGAGCTTCCCTTAAAGTTTGTAAGCTAAAATAAATCATTTTATCCTAAAAGCTGCTCTTTGTGGGTTGATTTCTAAAGCAATGTGAACCTGACTGTGACAGCATTCTTGCATATTGGATGGGGGAGAAGAGTATTTGTTATTAATTACTATTGTTTCTCTGTCCACTACTTCATCTGAGATACAATATACCATCATTCCCATTTTCCAGCTGAGATAACTGATCACAAAATGGTGAAACATCATAACTTGGTAATGGAGTAGTATAAAGAGGAATCTTATACTACCTTCCACCATGCAGTAAAGGACATCCAGCTTTAATTCCAGGCCTACGTGAAATAAATTTAGGGGTACCTGGGCATTCCCTTTTGTCACAGGATGAGCTTATCTTGGTCAAAAACAAAGCAGGACACACCTTCCCAATTTAGAATCTTTTGAAAGGAGCCTATTACTGGTTCATGCTACAGGGGATTTAGGTATAAGTTGGTAAAGTGAATGTCCTATAAGAAAATACAGGTAAGAAGTACATGCTATTTTATATTTTCTCTCTATGTTGCTCATGTGATTTGAGTTTTGTTGCAGCAACGGCCCTCTGTTCTTACTGATTGTCAGGTAGAGTATACAACACAATGGGGAGTTGTTTCTTTAAAAGCATGATCCTCTGAGATGCATGGCAGCCTTTAATAAGAACACAAAGTTTAGGAGCAAACACAAGGATGTGTCAATGAGAATTCCCATACCTGTAAGGAATGAACAATGATAGTTGCTGAAACATATGTACACTTAGTGTGTTCCAGACACTTTTCACAATATCCTGTTGAATTGTTGTACTCTGTCCTTTATGAATAGAATATGAATGCACAAAACACTGAGTAAGTTTTCTAGGTTCATTCACACAAACAGCATCCCATCTTACAGTATCTCCCACAAGCACTATGTCCTGCTCAACAGAAATCATCAGTGCAGGTTGTAGAGAAGAGGAGCAATTAGAGGAAAGAATACAGGGCTAAGTGGGAGTATTTTACTTGAGAGAAGTCTCAACATCTTTCCTATCATTCAGCAGCTAACATCTGGAGACAGCAAATAAGAATATGAAGATATGTTTGGAGGGAATCTGAGAACCAAGTTGATTTGTTATCTATTCCCAAGGCGACCCAACGTGAAACAAGGATACATGGTAGAAATAATTTTGTGACTAGTCTGACTATACACCTGAGTTAACAGGGACCAGTTGGATATATGTCCTGCTGTATAGAAGAAAATGCTCAAATCATAGAGCCCCAAATAAGAGTTTATTCCAGCTACAATAAATCTGGTCACTGAGCAACAAACTTATCATCATTATTACCATGTTTCCCCTCTTCTCAAAGAAAGCATGAAGAATGAAATAGATCAGGACAAAGACCACGGCCACCTCCCACGTCCTATACAACAAGTATTCAGAGCTAAACCATATTTAATTGGCTTGAAAGGATGCAAAGAAATGTTTTTGGTGGTTTTTTTTTTTGTTGTTGTTGTTGTTGTTCTGTTTTGTTTTTCAAGGTAGGGTCTTGCTCTGGTCCAGGCTGACCTGGAATTAACTCTGTAGTCTCAGGGTGACCTTGAACTCATGGCGATCCTCCTACCTCTGCCTCCTGAGTGCTGGGATTAAAGGTGTGTGCCACCATGCCCGGCTCAAGGAAATGTTTTTTACTAGGCATACACCTGTCCTTAAAAAGTATTCATCTCAGGTAGAGAAATAATGGATGTTGTGTAGAAACTAGCAGTCCCAACAAGTAGTCCCATATAGGAGCAGTTGATAAAACCAAAAATTGAAGAACTCGAGTAACCAAGTGTTACAGAAGAGGTGAAATGATGTACTATTCCCAAGAAGCAGCATGATCTAGTAGCAGGAATTTCCTTGAATTCCAAATGGCCCAAAATTAGTTTAAAAACATTCATACCCAAAAGGCCCTGAGGCCAAGAGCAAAACAGCATTTGTAGCAATCTATGCAGCAGATGAAAATAAGTATACTGGGAAGAGTTTTCTCCAAAGGATACAACCATGGAAAGCATGCCACCATCAAATATCTCTTAAGTCCCTGAGAACTGAACATAATCTTAAGGTGAAAAATATACAGGATCCACAACTGCAATTTAAACTGTACTGTCACACATAATGGGATATAAAGATTCATTTAAACTTAAGAACAAAGTTTCATAAAAGATACATATGGAATTAAAAAGAGGAATCTATCATTACAAAAATTCTGTTAGGGTTGAACAGATGGCTCAGCAGTTAAGTATTTGTTTACAAAGCCCAATAATCTGGGATCAATTCCTCAGTACCCACATAAAGCTTAGTGCACAAGGTGGTGTATGAATCTGGAGTTCATTTGTAGTGGCTAGAGACCCTAGCATGCCCATTCATTCACTCTCTCTCTTTCTCTCTCTATCTCTCTCTTTCTCTTTTCCTGCCTCTTTATCTCTTAAATAAATAAGTTAAAAATCAAAAAATATTTTTAAAAATTCTGCTAGTAAAAAAAAATTGCTTAGAGTCCAGCAACTATATATATTTTTTATGATATACATTGATAGCATGCAATTTTATCACAGACTTAACAGAGACTGAAAAATCTCAGGTTCTGTGACAGTTTGCCACACAGATAACTCCACTGTGAACTACAGAAGCCTTCTCTTAAAATCATCTGTATTAGATTATGAGGTAGAGTATAATGAAGTACCATAGATTAGATAGTATAGACAATATGACTTTACACCCTTACAATACCAAAAGCTTGAAATTCTATATGAAGTTTGAAGTTATAGATCCAATTAGGGAAAAGTTGGTTTCTTTTGAGACCCATTTCAGTTTTTTGATGGCTATCTTCTGTCCGAGGCTTGATGTGCTATTAATTTCACATTTTGTGGCCCTAATCTCTTATGAAGACATCAGTCATATTGGATAAGGATCCACTTTAAAGGCTTTGTTTGAATGTGTTTCTTAATTGTTAAATGTCATATTTCCAATTAAAGTCTGAAGGACCTCAACATTTTAATTTTGGGACTACATAATTCAGTATATAACAGCAACTCTGTGTCCTAACTATCTGTTATTATACTCCTTGGTTGATCAAATAGCCTCGTGGGCCAAACTCCAGGTCATGAGTATAGGACCAGAAGACACAGCAACATGCAAAGCTTTTCATTCACCAAGCTTCTTGATCTGGAAATATTGTACAAGGTAACCCACTCTACTTGTTTGTTCCTGAAATAGATCTATCTACATAGGCAGAAAAAGATCCAAATACTTGAATTATAAATGAGCTTAATTCCTTAAATATAGGCAGCATGTAATAAATCTGAATGATGTGAATGGATCTGAGAATAAAATGTTACTATTGAAATCCCTTATGATTGAATATCACTCATGATATTTAGGAATTGTGCAACGCCAGTTATGCATATAACACTTTTGCTTTGGCATGCCATATGACAAAATCAATTATTGAAATCTGTTTATACTGTATAGCACTTTTTAAGAAACTGCATCACTATTAATTGTTCATGCTCTTATTATCTCCATCCATGTCATTTCACTCATGAAACAGGTCCCCAGTATATCAGAGGTATGTTCACAGCTCTGTCTTCTAACACTGCATTCTTCTAAGTAGGGTGGAAAGGCACAGGTATGCTATTCCTTTAGCGTGTGCAATATTCACAAACTTCTCTCTATAGGATTTTCTCTTGGTCTCATGAATTTAAGGAATTAAGGGAGGATTTTCTTACTTCAGTATTATGAGTAATGTAAGTACGTTTCATAAGCTGCTTAGAATACCACTGGTATGGGCAATGAGGAATAGGCTGCAGAAGGCAATCTTAAAATAATTGTATTTTAGTAGAGCATAGGTCAGATAATGCTGCTGGAACTAAATAATCTAAGATCTCAGTGGCTAAAAGTTGTGCTATTTTTTTCCACTACACACTCAACATATGAAGGAAAGAGATATTCCCCCTATAATCATTGAGGATTAAGTACAACAGACATTTTCCTCTCCTCATTTCTTGGATGAAGCATGCAACCAAAAGCAGCTTATGGGAAGTGAGTTTCTGTTTTGGTTTCAGGATTGAGAGGAAGCTTCATGATGTCAGGGGAGAGAATGGCATGGACATCACCTCTGTCAGGAGGTGGAAAACAGAAGCAGGAGTGTGAACAAACCTCTAGCTAAGGGAGAACTGACTATAACACCCCTAATCCTGCCCCCAACAGCACACTTCTTTGAGCAAGACTCTGCCTCCTAAATTGCTATCAGATGGGGACCAAACATTAAAACCATAGGAGTTTCTGGAAGGCATCTGATTCAAACTACTACTACTACTACTACTACTACTACTACTACTACTACTACTACTACACACACACACACACACAAACGCACACACACACATTCACACATACTGGCAGAGGTAAAGCTAAAACTAAATTGCATGAACTACACCCTAAATCTTATCAGGTCTTCCAGGAAATAACTTCTGCCACTTCTGCTCACAACCCATGGCTTAAAGAAAGTCATATTGAAAGCCTGGCATGGTGGCACATGCCTTTAATCCCAGCACTCAGGAAGCAGAGGTAGGTGGATCACAGTGAGTTCAAGGCCACCCTGAGACTCCATAGTGAAATCCAGGTCAGCCTTGGCCAGAAGTAAGACCCTACTTCAAAAAATCAAAAAACAAAAAAAGTCATTTTGGGCTGGAGAGATGGCTTAGTAGTTAAGGCACTTGCCTGCAAAGCCAAAGGACCCAGGTTTGATTCTCCAGGACCCACATAAGCCAGATGCAGAAGGTGGTGCATGCATCTGGAGTTGGTTTGCAGTGGCTGGATGCCCTGATGTGCCCACTCTTTCTCTTTCTCTCTCTCTCTCTCCCTCCCTCCCTCCCTCTTTATCTTTTAAATAAATAAATAAAAATAAAATATTTTTAAAATACAATAAAAACAAAGTCATATTGCCATGCTATACTCTTACCCTGTGTGTAAGAGGTAGAAATACTTAGTGAGCAGTAATAAACCCTATCTCTCATTAACTCATTTGATTCCTTGCATATGATGAGAACTAATTTTGCACCAAGGACTATCCCAAGTTCTGAAGATGTAGAAGTGAGTAAATATAGCTGCTTCTTCAACATCCTCATGTTCTAATGCTTCTATCATATTTCAAGGTATAAACATGGTATATAATGTCAAAGCAAGATATATATATATATATGTATGTATGTATGTATGTATGTATGTATGTATGTATGTATATATAGTCTGGGTGTGAGACAGGAGCACAACATCAGTGTTCTTACCAAACCGTAAAGTAAGTATGGCTGGAACAGTTGAAGAAAGAGAAAATGTAGTTGATGACATTAGTGAGGCTATAAAAGAGCAATAACAGTGCATAGGACTGCTGCATAACTGGAAATGCTATTATGAATGACATGGAAAGTCACCCTATCACAAAGAAAGGGACACATTAGAAAAAAAAAAAAACTTGTTTTTAAATACTAAAGACAGAGTAAGGCATCAACACAGAGGAAAGTCAGGACCTCACAATTCAAGTTAGAAAGAGTGAGTACATAGACCAGGCCAGTAGTTTCAGAAATGTTAAGATGTCAGATTGAGTTATGTTTAAAGTCAGGTCTTTTGAGTAACTCATTTTTCACATATGGATTTAAGATGAATTTTGCTATGAAAGCTTTTAGATCACTAGTATTAATCTGTATAGATCATTTAAATTTTTCAGATAAGCTTTCATTATTTACAGTTTTCCTTCAACACACCACTAACCCCCTAAGAGGTGCAAAACAAAGAACCCAGAAAAAATACACAATTTCATTTACCATAAAATTGTTCTGTTTCTAAGTAAAATAAAATATAAAAATAAACCTATGACATATCCTAGAATCTTGGAACATGTTTTTGTTGTTGAGTGGAATACCATAGATTGCAGATATCTACTGAATGCATACCAGGTAACTTAATTCTCAATAAGTATTTATGAGATACTTTCTATATACTATAGACTGTAGTAGATGTTAGAATTATAAACACCAACAATCCAGACATGACCCAATAACTGCAAGTGTGATTTCTGTTACCAAAGTAAATATGGGTACTGCAAGTTATTTAGAATTAAAAAGCAACATAGAGACCAATTTATGAGTGGGTTTACATCAGGATTTGGCAAAGTGTATTCTGTATGCCATCCAGATTTCTTTGAAATGTATCAATGGATCACTACCCATATTTTAAGTATTATACATGTGTTATTTGTTATTGCAATGGCAGAATTAGGTAGTTGCAATAAATACCTATGACCCACAATCCTAAAATTTTCAGCACTTCATCCTTACAGAAAATATTGCTGACTCTGGTTTATGCAATGGCCAATAATCATGAACAAGAACATTCATAACTTTTAATTGTGAGATTAATAGATCATGAATCATGTATCCAAATCTATGGCATTTAAGTAGACTTTAGTGGTTAAAAATGCATTTATATTCCTCTTATGTTGCTAAGGACAAAGTTTCTATTCTAGTCTATCATCTTAACCACTTGGCTATATGAAAGATTATTCCTCCCAGTTCTATCTCAACCTGCTACCTCCCAGTATTGGCATGGGCAACAATATCCTTAGCTGATGGGCACTGAAAGTCCACCTAACAAATAAGGTCACCACTGTATTCTGTCCCGAAGGAACTCTTGAGTTGTTTGGGTTATTTTCATATATGACAAAGTATTGTCATATATGTGCAAGTGATGCAGCTGGTCTAGCCTTCATATTAAACAGAGGCTTCCAGCAGATGCAAGTATACATTGATTGACTTTGGCAACACTTGAGCTCATGTGTTACTCTTCATGACAGTAAAGTTATTAAAATGAAGTTCAATCAAATCAACAAACAAACCAAGAACTTTCACTGAACTGTCCCATGTACCTTTACTTTAGTTATAGGATTCAGCATAGAGTACTATAAGGGCATTTAATGAAGGTCAAATCATTCCCTAGGTTGAGAAACAATCTAGAACAGAACAGCAAATTGAGAAGAAATTGTCTGCTCATTAAGGTTTTACTGGAATACAGGATGAATAGAGCCACTTGGATATGGTTGAGAATCAGTGTGATTATTGGGAGAAACACATATCTCCAAAATAAAATAACATTTGTTAATCTTGTATCCAAATCTAAGGAATTTAAGGAAACTTCAATGGTCAAAAGTACATTTTTATTCCTTTTATATCACTACGGACAGAGTCCTTTTATGTCTTGGATACTTTACATTCTTTTTTAAAATTTTTTTCTCAATTTTTATTAACAATTACCATGATTATAAAAAAAATCCTAAGGTAATACCCTCCCTACCCCCTCATTCCCCTTTGAAAGGCCATTCTACATCATATCCCCTCCCTATATCAATCAGTCTCTCTTTTACTTTGATGTCATGATAGTTTCCTCCTCTTATGATGGTCTTGTGTAGGTAGTGTCAGGCACTATGAGGTCATGGGTATATAGGCCATTTTATGTCTGGAGGGAGAATGTTGTAAGGAGTCTTACCCTTCCTTTGGCTTTACATTCTTTCAGTCACCTCTTCTGCATTAGACCCTGAGCCTTGGAAGGTGTGATCGGGATGTTACTCAGTACTCCACTCACTTCTTTCCAGCACTATGATACCTTCTGAGTCATCCCAATGTCACTGCCATCTGAAAAGAGAAGATTATCTACCCGTAGTGAGAGTAGCCTTAATATAAGGGTATAAATATTAAGAGAAGTGCTTACTGGGCAGTTTGATAAGCATAGTATATACATTTATCGAGACATCAATATATGCTATACCACTAGGGCTCATGACTATCCCTGTTTTAAGTTTTCAATATCAGGGATGTATTCCTTCCCATGGAGCAGGCCTCCAGTCCAATTGGAGGGCAGTTGGTTTCCACCATGACAGACATGCCACTATTGTTCTCGTTGGCTAATTTGGCCTGGCTGGCCAAATATAAGGCTTACAGTGTCCACTGTTGAGTATCTTCACTAGTGGTATCTCTTTCTCCCAATGAACTACATGTACAATGGCTTCTGCCAGCTTTCTGTCAGCTGGTCTACATGGAGGAGGTTAGCAGCTCACTTCCAGCAGGATTTCTCAGCCCAAGTATGTGGAGTCTTCAGCAATAGGGTCTTACCATCTATTCCTGGTGGGAAACCAAGGGCCTTGGCAATGGCCTATAGTATTTTGGGTACCTCAGGGACCTCCCTGGCCAATAACTCACTGGAGGTATACCATCCCTGGCACTGAAAATTTTCTAACAATGATCTAAGACCCCTTAGGGTTCCACTGTCCAAAACTGGAGGATGCCATATGATTTATTTGTATCCTCTTAGATTTTGATTAGCCCTCCCTCCAACTTTCCTTTACTCAGTCTCTTCCCCTGACCTCACTTTGGGCCTTTTCACCCCTGTTAATCTATTCTTCTACTTACATATATACAATACCAACCAATTAAATAACCTCCTCCCTTCCTTTCTCTTCCCTTTATATCTCTTTTTTTTTTTTTTTTTTTTACCTTACTGGCCTCTGCTACTGATTTTTTTCCTTCTCACACAGAAGCCTAATCATCTGTACCAAAGATCCACATATGAGAGAGAATATGCAATGCTTGGTTTTCTGGGCCTGGGTTACCTCACTTAGTATTATCCTTTCCAGATCCAACCATTTTCCTGCAAATTTCATAACTTCATTTTTATTTACTTCTAAGTAGACCTCCATTGTATAAATATGACATATCTTTGCTATCCACTGATCAGTTGAGGGACATTTAGGCTGGTTCCATTTCCCAGCTATTATGAATTGGGTGGCAATAAACATGGTTGAGCATGTACTTCTAAGGAAATGTGATGGGTCCTTAGGATATATATGCCTAGGAGTGTTATAGCTGGGTCATATGATAGATCCATTTTGAGCTGTCTTAGGAACCTCCACACTGATTTCCACAATGGCTGGACCAGATTGCATTCCCACCAACAGTGTAGAAGTGTTTTTCTTTTTCCACATCCACACCAGCATTTATGATCATTTGTTTTCATTATGGTAGACAATCTACATGAGTGAGATGGAATCTCAATGTAGTTTTAATCTGCATTTCCCTGATTACTAGGGATGTAGAAAATTTTTTAGATACTTATATGCCATCTGTATTTCTTCTTTTGAGAAGTCTCTATTTAGCTCCATAGCCCATTTATTAATTGCTTGTTTGATTCCTTATTATTTAACATTTTGAGTCATTTGTATATCCTAGATATTAATCCTCTATCAAATATATGGCTCACAAAATTTTTTTTCCCATTCTGTAGGTTGCTTCTTTGCTTTATTCACGGTGTCCTTTGCAGTATAAAATCTTTGTAATTTCATGAGATCCGAGGGATTAATCTGTGGTTTTATTGCCTGAGCAATTGGGGTTGTATTCAGAAAGTCTTTGCCAAGACCAATATGTTGAAGAGTTTCCACTCCTATGCCCTCTAGCAGTTTCAGAGTTTCAGGTCTTATGTTAAGGTATTTAGTCCATTTGGACTTAATTCTTGTGCATCGAGAGAGAAGAATCAATTTTAATCCTTCTACAGATACATATCAAGTTTTCCCAGCACCATTTGCTGAAGAGGCTGTCTTTTCTCCAATGTGCATTTTTGGCATTTTTAACAAATATCAGGTGTCTATAGCTACCTGGACTTATATCTGGGTCCTATATTCTGTTCCCCTGATCTACATGTATGCTTTTGTGCCAGCACCATGCTGTTTTTGTTGCTATGGCTCTATAGTATATGTTAAAATCAGGTATGGTAATACCACCCACCTTATTTTTGTTGCTCAGTATTATTTTAGATATTCGAGGCTTTCTGTTATTCCAAATGAATATTTGGATTGTTTTTTCTATTTCTCTGAAGAATGCCATTGGGATTTTGATGGGGATTGCACTAAATGTGTAGATTGCTTTAGGTAAGATTGCCATTTTCAAAATATTGATTCTTCCAATCCAGGAACAAGGGATGATTATCCATTTCCTAGTATCTTCTGCAATTTCTTGCTTGGGTGTTTTGTAGTTTTCATTGTAGAGATTCTTTACTTCCTTGGTTAGGTTTATTCCAAGGTACTTTATTTATTAATTTATTTTTTGAGGCAATTGTGAATGGGAGTGATTCTCTGATTTCATTCTCTGTGTGTTTGTTGTTAGCATATAGGAAATCTACTGATTTCTGTGTATGTATTTTGTATCCTGTTGCATAGCTGTAGGTGTTTATCAGCTCTAACAGTTTGCTGGTAGAGTCTTTAGTGTCCTTTATATATAGAATCATATATATAGAATGGTAACTTGATTTCTTCCTTTCCAATTTGTATCACTTTTATGTGCATCTCTTGCCTTACTGCTGTGGTTAAGCCTTCCAATACTATATTAATTAAAAGTGGGGACAGTGAACACCCTTGTCTTGTTCCTGCTTTTAGTGGAAAAGCTTGCAGATATTCCCCATTTAGTAACATGTTGGCTGTAGGCTTGTCATAAATAGCCTTTATTACATTGAGATATGTTCCTTCTATTCCCAGTCTCTGTAGGACTTTTATCATGAAGGGATGTTGGATTTTGTCAAACACTTTCTCTGCGTCTAATAAGATAATCATGTGATTTTTGTCCTGCAGTCCATTTATATAATGTATTACATTTATCAATTTGTGTATGTTGAACCATCCCTGCATCTCTGGGATAAAGCCTACTTGGTCATGTTTAATGATCTATCTGACATATTCTTACATTCTTTTGGCCAATATTTTGTTGAGAATTTTTGTGTCTATGTTCATGAGGGAGACTGGTCTGTAAATTTCTTTTGTTGTTCTATCTTTTCCTGGTATTGGTATCATGGTGATGCTGGCTTCATAGAAGGAATTTGGTAGGATTCCTTCTTTTTCTATTTTATAGAAAAGCTTAAGAAGCAATGGTGTTCATTCTTCCCTCTAGATCTGGTAAAATTCAGCAGTAAATCCATCTGTGCCTGGGCTTTTTTTAGTTGGGAGATTTTTGATGACTGCTTGAATCTCCATGCTTGTTATAGGTCTATGTAAGTGATTAATCTAATCTTGATTTAATTTAGGTAGGTCATATAAATCAAGGAAATCATTTCTTTCAGATTTTCATGCTTAGTGGAGTATATGCTTTTATAGTATATCCCTATGATTTTTTGAATTTTTCTGGCATCTGTTGTTATGTTACCTTGTTCATCTCTGATTTTATTAATTTGTGTCTCTTCTCTCTTTCTTTTTGTCCAGTTTGCTAAGGGGTTATCAATCTTGTTCATCCTTTCAAAGAAACAAGTCTTTGTTTCACTGACTCTTTGGATTGTATTTTTGGTTTCTATTTTATTAAATTCTGCCCTAATCTTTATTATTTCTTCCCATCTAATGATTTTTTGTTTGCTTTTTTCTTCTGTTTCCAAAGTTTTAAGGGGGAGCATTAGGTCATTTACTTGTGACCTTTCTAATTTCTTATTATAGGCACTTAAAGCTATAAATTTATCTCTTAGGATTTCCTTTTTGTGTGCCAGAGATTTTGGTATGTTGTGCTCTCATTATCGCTAGATTCTATTAATTTTTCGATATCTTTCTTGATTTCTTCATTGACCCATTCATCATTTAGTAGTGTGTTGTTTAATTTCCATGATTTTGTGTATGTTCTATAGTCTTTCTTGCTATTAATTTGTAGTTTGATTCCATTGAGGTCAGATGGAAGGCAAGGAATTATTTCAATTTTCCTGTATTTGTTAATAGTTGTTTTGTGCCCTAATATATGATCTATTTTAGAGAATGTTCCATGTGCTGCTGAAAAGAATGTGTATTCTGCAGCATTTGGATGAAATGTCCTGTAGATATCTGTTAGGTCCATTTCTTCTAGGACCTCATTTATTGCAGATGCCTCTTTTTTTATTTTTTTATTTTTTTCCAGGGATGATGAGAGTGGGGTGTTGAAGTCACCCACTACCACTGTGTTTGGTGTTATCTGTGACATTAGTTCTAATAGCGTTTGTTTGATGAATTTGGGGGCCTCCATGTTAGGTGAATATATGTTTAGTATTGTAATGTTCTCCCATTAGAGAGTACCTTTAATCAATATAAAGTGTCCTGTCTTATCTTTCTTAACTAATGTTGGACTGAAGTCAACCATGTCAGATATTGGGATTGTTTTCTAGGTCCATTTACTTGAAACACCATTTTCCAATCTTTCACCCTATGATAGAGTCCATCCTTTGTCGAAAGGTGGGCTTCTTGGAGGCAACAAATTGAAGGATCCTTCTTTTTAACCCAGTCTGCAAATCTGTGTCTTTTGGTTCAGGCATTGAGGCCATTGATATTAAGAGATAATATTGAAAGTTGTATATTCATTTTGCCATTTTTTTTTTGTAGTTCTTCCAGTTTTACCTTTCCTCTCTGTGTTAACTAGTATTTGAGTATTGTTTGTTTTTTCCTGGTTCCTTACATGTGTGCTTTTCTTTACATCAGCATGGAGGATTCTTTCAAGCATTTTCTGGTGAGCTGGTTTTGTCTTCAAATACACCTTTAGCTTGCTTTTCTCATGGAATGTCCTTATTTCTCCATTTATTTGAATGCATAGCTTTGCAGGATAAAGTAACCTTGGTTGACAGTTGTTATCTTTCAGGATTTGGAATACATCACTCCACACCTTTCTTGCTTTTGAAGTTTGTGTTGAGTAATCTGCTGTGTTCCTGATAGGCTTGCCTTTGTAGGTAACTTGATTTTTCTGCCTGACTACTTTCAACATTTTTTCTTTGGTTTGTGTGTTTGGTAGATTGATTATAATGTGGTGAGGAGAGGTTATTTCTGGATTTTATCTGGCTGGTGTTCTAGAGGATTCCTGTATCTGCATTGGCACCTCTTTCCCAATTTGGGGGAAGTGTTTTTCTATGATGTTGTTGAAGATGCCTACTATACCTTTGTAGTGAAATTCTTCTCCTTCTACTATGCCCTGAATTCTTATGTTTGATCTTCTCATAGTGTCCATAATATCTTGAAATTCCCACCTATACTTTTCTTTTTGTTAAAATTTTTTGTTTAATTTTATTTATTTATTTGAGAGTGACAGACAGAGAGAGAAAGAGGCAGATAGAGAGTGAGAATGGGCATGCCAGGGACTCTAGCCACTGCAAATGAACTCCAGACATGTGCTCCCCCTTGTGCATCTGGCTTACGTGGGTCCTGGGGAATCGAGCCTTGAACCAGGGTCATTAGGCTTCATAGGCAAGCGCTTAACCACTAATCCATCTCTCCAGCCCCCACTCATACTTTTCTATTAGTTGTGTTTGTCTTTGTTGGACTATATTAGATTTGTCACCTGGTCTTGTAGCTTAGATATTCTGTCCTCTCTTTCATCCATTCTACTGGTGAGATTTTCTACAGAATTTGTATTTCACTAATTGTGTTCTTTATTGCTAGTAATTCTGGCTGGTTTTTCTTTATATTTCTAGTTCCTTACTTATGTCTAGTATGGACCTCTTTATTTTATTAAATTGGTGTCCTGTGTTTTCTTTGATTCCTTTGATTTCCTCTTTCATTCCTCTGATTTCTTCTTTGGCTTCTTTGAACATATTTATAACCATTTTTTTTAAATCTTTCTCGGGCATTTCCTCTAACTGGTTCTCACTGGAGGTCATTTCTGAAGCATTAATACTATTTGGTGGATTTATATTGTCTTGATTTTGGTGTTTATTGTGTTATAATATAAATATTTTTGTATTCTTGATTATTTAACAATTGGATTTTCTAGTTACCTGGTATTATCAGATGTTTCCATCAATCTGATGTTATATATCTTCAGGGTAGGAACTTAAGGTGCTAGGTGTGGCTCTCAAGTCTCTCAGAGTATCTACAAAAGTGACCATAGGTGTTGGGTTTGCCTGCTATGAGAGTATGCAAGTAGGTTGGGTAGAACCAAATCTAGATAGTTTGTAAAATTTAACTAATCAATGTACACTTTCAATGAAAAACAGATCAGAGTATTTATCCAAGAGTAGGTAGTATGACAACCACATCCTCTGTCTCTTAGGCTGTGTGGTACCTTACCCATTCCTTTCATGCTGACAACAAGGTGGTTTAGATTTCTGGTCTGTTGAGGTTTCCAAGTCATTTGTGACCAGGTGAGACCCTTCCTTTGTGTAATCCCAGTTACCTCTGCTCCTGCTTGGGTCCCACTGTCGGTTCAAGTAGGTGTGACTGGGTCCCTGTACCACTGCTCTGTTTGCTGGAGCTGGGCACTGGTGGTGGGGTAGGGGAGGCTGCCAATGCTGCTCTAGTTATCTCACTGTTTCACATGTTATTCTACCTTGTGATATGTTCCTCCATTATTCACTGCTGTTCTCCCTCCACGTTTCTTATTTTTGCGGAGAGCTGCAGTGTGAACGGAAACTCCCCTCACCTGGCTTTTCCTGTGGCTCAACCCGAGCCTGTCTTCTGGCTGGTGTGCCACTGCTGCCACTGCCGCCACCGCTGAGCTCCACGGATGGAGCTGCCGGGAGCTGCTTCTGCTGCCCCATGCAGGCTCTGAATCCCTTCCACTTCTCCGCTGTCATTTCAATTTCCTATACCCCTCACTTTTTAGTAAAAGTGTGTATTTTACTGTTTGTTTTTTTTTTTTTTTTTTTTGCCTTTTCCCCCTAGGCTGCTTTGGCATAGTACCTACACTGTCATCTTAACCCAAAGTCCTACTTTACATTCTTGCATTCATTATTCAGTTATTTAAATTAGGAACAGATTTGATCCTTGACCCCCTTCTTATTCTACCACACTTATTGGTCATGTATGGACATCAAAGATTGGTTAATTGCACAATCTCAACAGGAATGGAATGGCTGGCCCTTTGTCTTTTAATAAGATACAACTTTAAAAAGAGAGCGTGTGAACAAACACTGATACTCTGTAAAACACATAATGAGCCACATAATATGCACACATGTACAAGCACACACACTTGTTCATAAAGAGGGTAAAGATGAAAGGTGACTACTGGTTAAGGCTTATTAGAGGAAATTTGAAAGGAATTCTGAAGGAAATTTTTAAGGAAATAAATTAGGAAGCTATTTTTGATCAAGCTGGTCAATGATGGTGCAGATGTGCCTCACTGATTGATTTTATAAGACATTTTACAAGAGCACAGCTGTGCTCATATGTTTATTTATACCTATGGCTGCTTTTATACAACATCAGAAATGAATTAGTTGTAAAGAGGTAGTATGCTTCCCAAACCCAAAATAATTTACTATCTGGCTGTTCAAGGGAAAACTCCAAATGCTTTAGAGTGGTAAAAATATATAGGCAGAGGCTTGGATTAGCAAGACTATTTCAGATGGAAAGTGATTAGGACATTGAAATGTATATAACTAATTTTCTTTTTTAATGTTTTATTATTCATTTGTTTAAGAGACAGACAGAGAGAGAGAAGCAAAGAGAGGTAGTTAGAGAGAGAATGGGTGCACCGTGGCCATTAGTCGCGGCAGATGGGCTCCAGATACATGCACCACCTTGCAAATCTGGCTTATGTAGGTCCTGGGGAATCCAATGTAGGTCCTTTGGTTTTGCAGGCAAGCGCCTTAACCACTAAGCAATCTCTCCAGCCCCTATATCGGTTTTTCTGGTACTCTCAAAACAAAGGCAAGGTGGGTTAAAACTATAGATCACATGGTAATCACAAAATTGCTTAGACCTTGATTTCCTTATTAGGGAATTAGCACTGACATATACTTTTTAAAATTTTTATTTATTTAATCTTTTTGGTTTTTCAAGGTAGGGTTTCACTCTAGCCCAGGCTGACCTGGAATTCACTATGTAGTCTCAGGGTGGCCTTGAACTCACAGTGATCTTCCTACCTTTGCCTCCCAAGTGCTGGGATTAAAGGTGTGTGCCACCATGTCTGGCTGGCATATACTTTGACAGGACTACTTAGAACAAATCCTTTTCCCATGAAGTAGGGCAGGGTGACTGCATTTCTGTGAGTGGGTGTATGCACTGTCCCTGAACAGGCTTGCCCACTCTCAGAGTTATGAATCCCATACTGTATCTCAAAATAGCATCTGTTTATGTAAGTATTTATAATTTTGCCAAAAGATTTTGTGTTTTTTTTCCTGAATGGGGAACTTGATTATATTTTTTGTATCATTCCACAGGATTATACACCTCACTGTTTCAATTTAGCCTAAGTATTAACTGGAGTTACAATTTGTAAAATTCCTACTATAAAAGCAAAATGGGTGAATACCAAATTTGGCATTATTCTAAATATGCCCTAATCCAATTTAGGACTTGTTGAGAATAGGAAAATCATACTTTGAACACCCATTTTTTTTCTTAATTTAAGGAGAAAGCTTTAGCTTTGGAGGACTATATTACCCACAAAAACATTCTACACACTCTGATGCTGTCCAGCTGTGAAACTAGTCTTGTCTCATGTAGAATGCACCAACAACCAAGCTGAAGAATTTAAAGCAATTGTGAGTGTTACAGAAGGAGATGAACCCATCTCCCTCTAAAGGTAGTACTAAAATGACGCTCATGCAAACATGCTGGGGATATATCCCGACATTCAAGTCCAATCCTCCAACCCTTGTCTATGATCTCAAATGTGCTTCACATTCTCTATTTTCACATTGGTGGGCCTATTCTGTGATCTAGATTGGAAGAGGTGAAAATAGTTATTTCCATTGTTTTCTAATGGGAAGACTGAGATTCAGCAGGGTAAAGACATTTTGAGGAGGACATGAGATTTGTTATTTTTTTAAAAAAATATTTATTTATTTATTTATTCATTTGCAAGTGGAAAGAAAGAGAGAGGGAAGGAGAGAGAGGGAACAAGAATTGGCATGCCAGGGTCTCTTGCCCCTGAAAGTGAACTCCAGATGCATGTGGCCCTTTGTGCTTCTGGCTTTATGAGAGTATTGGGGAATTGAACCATGGGCTGGCAGCAAGCTCTTTGAGCATTATTCCATCTCTCCAGCCCTGAGAATTATTATTAATGAGCACGTTTTGACAATGGATTGTTCTTGAGAAGACACTTGTCACATTGCATAAAACTCTTCTGCCAACATTTAAACTAAAGTATATAGTGTGTGTGTGTGTGTGTGTGTGTTCGTTCTATAAGTATCCACTGAGAGAAACTTGTAGAAATCACATTTGTTTCTTTTCTCTCATACTAGTGGTTACTGCTATGTGTCCTCCAGGAGGGAATTTCATAGATTATGCTTTTTTCTGCAGCCACAGCAGATGTAGGACTCATTGTCAAGAAGGATGCTCAGTTCATGGAAACAACTTCAAGTCTAGGAAATGTAAGAGTCTGGTTAATATCTCTAGAGACCCACAGGGAGTGTCACGCTCCATAAAATTACTTATGCATTCATATACAGTGCATGATCATCTCCTGGCAAAAGGACACAAGTTAAGCACCTTCTATATGCAACAGGGAAAACCCCTTTGGCAAGGAAGTCTATCCACTGGCATGCACACATTATACCAGCTTTAGTTTGACTATGTCAAAAGGAACATTCACCACACATAATGAGAGTCACTGGATTAATGTGAGCTGTTTGCAGCAAGGGATGGAATGTTCAGACGCTTGGGAAAACAAGGCACCTGGAGGGAACAGTGAAGGTCATTTACTCACGCTGAAAAAATGTCTTTTTCGTGGCTGCAAATATAGTCTACAGTGTGCATATGCCGTGTGTGTGTGTGTGTGTGTGTGTGTGCATGTGTGCACATGTATGTGTTACACATGTATATGTTTCATGCACTTCTGTCACTGCTCACGTTTAATTTTAAAGTTAGGAGAATGAAATTTCTTTGCTACTGACCAGGAAATCATTGAAGCCATCTATTTTTCCTCTTAAAGAAGAAATATTTAAGAACATGTGTCTGTATGCGTCCTCAGAACTTCTATTATGCATGAATTTGATTGTCTTTCTCATTAACTTGTTTTTAAATTTTTTTATTTATTTTGAGAAAGAGACAGAAAGAGAGAGAATGGGTATGTGAGAACCTCTAGCTACTGCAAACAAACTCCACCTCTAATACCTCCACATTTCCCTGTCTCCAACCCTCACTCTAGCTTCCAGTCACATCAGACTATTCCCTGTTATGATCCACATATGAGAGAGAATATATAGCATTTGTATAACTTCACTTAGTTTAATCTTTCAAAGGTGTATCCATATTCCTAAAAATTTCATAATTTCATTTTTACTTACCACTCAATAGAACTCCATTGTGAATATGTACCACATCTTCATTATCCATTCACTAGTTGATGAGTATCTGTAACTAGAGCAACAACAAACATGGCTGAGCAAGAATCACTATAGTAGAGCAGAGAATTTTTAAGGTATATGGACATAAGTGTTATACCTGGGTCATAAGGTAAACCTATTTTTAGATTTTGGAGAAACATCAATACTTATTTCCATAATGGCTATAAAGTTTACACTCCCACCAACAGTGAATTAGCCCTTTTCTTGCACATTTTTGCTACCATTTATTGTCATCTGGGTTATTTCGTGTTATGTATTCTAACCAGAGTGAGATGTCATCTCAAAGTATTTTTGCATTTCCTTGATGGCTAGAGATGTTGAACATTTTTTAGATGTTCACAGCCATTTGCATTTCTTTCTTTATGAAATATCCTTTTGCTGCCCTGCCCCATTTTGTGAATGGGTTCATTGATTTTTTTCTTTATGAACACTGTACTATAGATTTTTTTTTTTTGAGACCTGATTGCTTGAGTGTTTGGTTTATTCTCTGGGTAACTAGAGCCTTAGTCCCTGTGCCTATATCTTGAAGTGTTCTCCCTATTTTTCCTCTAATTGTTTCATAGTTTCAGTCTTATATTGAAGTCAAGATTGATCCATTTTGGACTTGATTTTGTGCAAGGTGAGAGAAGAGAATCTAGATTCAATTTTTCCACATTTGGTTATGCAGTTTCTTCAGCACCATTTGTTGAAAATGCTATCATTTCTCCAGTGTGCATTTTTGACTATTTTGTTTCAAAGATCAGGTGGCTGTAGATACTATAATTTATATCTGGATCTTCTATTCTATCCCATTGATCTGTGAGTCTGTTTTTGTGTCAGTACCATGTTGTTTTTATTACTATGGCTTTATAGTTTATATTGAAATAAGATATGACAACATCAGCAGAATTCTATTTGCTGAGGGAACGTCTGGATTTCTCAGGCCTTTCATATGAATTTTGAAATTGTTTTCTGTTTCTGTGAAGAATGATACAGGAATTTTCATTGGAACCACATTGAATTTGTATATTGCTTTTGGTAGAATGGCCAGTTCCACAATATTAATTCTTATAATCCATGAGCATGGGAGATCTTTCCAGATGACTTATTTTTTTTAATCCTTTAACTAAGCCTATTTGAAAGCCATTATTATCCCCATATTCCCAATAAGGTCATTGGAGAGGTCATAATATTTTTCTTGAGGTCATACAGCTAATAAGTGTCAAAGCCTTTAAAAAAATGATGAAATCTGAATTTTAGTAGTTGTCTTGGTTGATAACATTACTCAAGAACCTGATAGTATAATCCTAACATATGTGCTTTTAAACATTATATTAAACTTTAAAGAACTTCATAACATGAACATTAATTATGCCTTCTCTGACACCATTATTCCACATGAATTTTCCTTCCTCTGAAATATCTTCATAAGAACATTAATTTCCCATCTGCAGAAAATTTCTTCACAATCATTTATCTAAGTAACTGGGTTGGAAATCACTCCAATAAGCATATGAAAATAAAGGCCAGAAGTGACTTTAGCATAGCAACCCAAATGCTCACTCATCAGTGGCTTTCTGACCATGCTGGCTCAACAGAGCCTTTCAGTAGTTCAGGAAAAGCATTTCAGTGGGACATCAAAAACCAACTTTGGCAGTCTTTTTATACTGAATGCCAAGGTCTTGGCCTCTTCCTGGGAAGATAGGAAGGCTGTCTGCTGTTGCCAATGTTCTAAGTTGCCAGGATATATGCTTGCCAGCTACCAAATCCACTTCTGGTGAGACTGAAGGTAGAGAACCCTTGTGTAGGGTAAATTAGGCATCTTCAGGAAGAACATTAATTCTGTCAAGTTTCTCAACATGAAGTTGGGAGCACTTTAGCATCTCCCACAGTACTTATATGATCAAAGCCAGCTGCACTCACATACAGCCAATGTGATCCTATGCATGAACAGTTTCCAACCATTTTTGGAAGGTTTCCTTTATCTTCGACCTTATCATATGTGGTTATAATTTCCAAATGAATTGACAAATATCATTGTCACAATGTTCTGAATTTTCTAGCAATGGCAGCTACATTTTCTGAGTTAGAAAAGTTATTTCTTGTTAAGTAAGCTTAATTCTCCTTTAAAATTCATACATCCAGAGCTCTGTCAGTATTGGAAGATATCTACCATCACTACTATGGGATAAGTCCACTTTGATAGTTAGCACTCACATTCTCTCTCTCTCTCTCTCTCTCTCTCTCTCTCTCTCTCTCACACACACACACACACACACACACACACACACACACACATGTTCACACTACATAAATGGCATTCTGTCTAAAGGTCCTACCACAAGGAAATATTACTTTATTTGGGGACACTCAAAGCCAGATCAAACATATGATGAAGTGACATAAAATGAAGCCACCAGATTCATGACAGCATTCAAAAGCTTGGCCAAGGAACATCATTAATATTTGAGAAGATTCCTTGCTTTTTGGCAACAATTCTGCCCACGACCTTTCAATTAGCATGTTTTATGGCTAAAAAGAAGCTGGTTTCTCAGCTGTAAGTACCTTGTCTGACTGAAGTGATATTCTGTTAGACAAATTACAAAGGTATTTGTATAGCTTTGCCCTGACTCAGACTTAACCACAAGATTAATTTGAAAACAGGGCCCTCCCTTAAGTCATCTTTGAGATCTTTGGAGAGTTTTCTTCATTATGTCTTCCAAATGCTCTGCTCTGCTAATGGAACATAAATGGCATTCTTACCAGGAGGTGTGGGTTGGAAGTTTCAGTTAAATCTTCTCAGAAGAAAGATCTAGATTGTGACATTACATTAGGGACTAGGAGCAAATTACTTACCATGACACAATCTTCTTAATTTCTTCTTGCTATGAGTCAAAATGCAATTAATGTTAGTTGAGATGAGCAGGATTAAACCTTCCCTTAATGAGCAAAACTTTGAAGTGTCTCTTCAGTTTTGTGACTAGTGCCTTCTGGACAAAATCCCAAATATCAACAGGGAATTTTTCTTAGGGATATTAAATCGTTCTGATATTCTTTTCAACCTGTCTCAAATTCTGCATGTGTTAGTTGGGATGGTGGTAGCTTAAGGATTTCTTATCTTATTATTGCATGAAGGATGCTCTAACACTTCTCAACAGAGGACACTGAACTCCTTAATGCAGGTATTCCATCATCATCAATCTGTTTTTAGGGAAAAATTCCTTCAGGGTTAAAACTTTAGTTGTTCTAAATTAGCAGCAGGTTGATAAAGACTATTATTTCCCTGTGATCCTTATAATTCACTTGGAAATCAGACACAAATGGCTATACACGCATGTACAAAAACACACATTTCCACACACATACACACACATAGATAATATGACTCATAATTGAGATGTTATGTATAACAGCTCACCTAATTTTCTGGTAACCTTAACCATAGGTAAAACAGTTGTGATTTATGAGAAACATCAAAAGGCTCAAAGTATGGAGTGTTTGTAATTATTACCAAACAATTTTATTTTACATTTAACAAAATGATTATAAATATAAATGTTTCTGTGCCATGAGAAAGCAGTGTCCCATTTGCAAACAGTAGCCAAGACAAAAATCTCTTTTATAGTCCCAGTGCCAACCTAAGACTTTTCTAAGATGTCACTGCTATCTTTTCAACTACAAAGCTGTCATGACCAACACTGGCCGGGTTGTCCCTTCAAGCAGAAAATAGAATGAGGTTCAAAAGAAAATGGGAATTAACTCATTAGCATTTTAAGACAATATTAAAATCTAAGTTAATGAAAAACTATAACAAAATATTAAATTTTAAAACCAAGACAAGATTATTATCCTTGACTCCTTTCTTTGCCTTAGCAGGACACTAGATCTCCTGCAGTTCATAATAGAAGAAAGGCAAATATTTACTGATGCTATTTGCATAGGGTATTTTTAGCCTTGTTGCACTTGTCTTTAAGTCTAACTCACTTGACACCTGAGTTCTCTCTGTGTCCACTTATATGGTAAGCTACAAGAGAAATCAGCAACTGTGAGGATACTGCTCTATCACAATGAATTATTGATCATGAAAAACTTCTTAGCCCTACTTTAAGCCCTACTTTGATAAGAAGAAGAATGTCTCTTTTCTTAAGAGGACATCTATTCAAATGAAAAAGTGCTAGGGGGAGCCAGGTCTGTACAAACAAGCAGTGGTTTGTTGTTTCATTCCTGCCATTATTAACTACAGGAACTTAGGTACATTACTTGCCTTCTCTCATCCTCTTTTCCTCACCTGATCTGTGACTGTTTTAATGGAATACTCTGAAGATTAAGTGATACATTCAGTCTGAGATGCTTGACCCAAAGCTCACACTGAGGAGTTGTTTCCTGCTTACACAGTATCCTCTCCATCACACACATGGACAACTTACTCTTTCAGCTCCATGGAGACATGCAAGAAGGTTATTATTCTAATCCAGAGATAATGCTTGGGGCAGGTGAAGCCCTGTGCATATTCAGAAGTAACTTTCCATGTTATCCGGAGCCTGGCTGCAGCCCTTCTCAGTGTGTGTCACTTGGGGCATACACCAGATGGCAGTGTCCCATTGAGGACAAGGATCCTCTTGGTCTTTCAGCTCACTGACCAAGTAAGTGACCAGTTGCTTTGCCATCTCTATGTCTGTTACAGGTCAATGGCATTAGCCTTGGGGCCTAGTTGATGTTCAATGTAAAAATAAACACTGTGAGGACCTCTGCACACATTCTATTCCCTTTCAGTTGCAAAGTGTTTCATTTGCAAGGTCAATTGGAAAAGGTACATATGTAATGGGGTAGTAAACATGATTTTCAAATAGGCTTTTTTAATATTTGCATTTCTGCTTATTTAGTGAGTACATGAGGAGCCTTCCAGTCTGTATGGCACATGCTGCCCAGCACCAGCACTGCATCTGTAAGTCATAAGCAGTATGGGCCCATTACCTTCAAGAAGTTGCCTGCTCAGCACAAGGGACAGATTTTTATGCTGCTAGTTATAGTACAATGCAAGCTTGGTGATGCTGTTTAGCACAGATGACTTAGATTTTTTTTTCTAATCTTCTATGTGTCTCTTGGAGCTAATGCATTTCATGGATTTTTTTTTTTTTTTTAACTAGGTTCACTTGCCTTCAGCTAACAGCTCTGAAATCTCACAGAGGCCAAGTATCTCCATTCGAAAACACAATGAATGCTTGGATCATTGCTTTAACCCATCACACATGTGATTGTGGAGGCTTTTACAGTATCTATCTTGCAATGTACAAAGAAGGAGTTATTTCATGTCACTTCTACCTTTATTAATTTAGCCTACAAACATTTGCCCCAGGCTGACAGATACTGATCTTGATAAAAACATAAACATGGGCTGGGCGATCCACAGTTCTTGCTCCAAAAGGCCATAAGTCTCACAACATGTTAATAATTGGTAAGAACCTAAGCTTCTGTAAGCAAGTGTGCTACAAGTACATCCGTGTGTGTGTGCGTGCGTACGTGCGTGCATGTGTTTATCCTCACATTCTGCTCTTACTCACTGTTACTGCTGCTTTCAGTGGCACCTGTGAGTTGACAGCTGAGTCATTTACACAGAGAGTGTGTGTACTGGTGCTTGTGTGTGCCACCTGTGCATGGCTGGAGCATGACAGTGATGGCTGAAATTAAAGACCACCTCTTTTTTTTTTTTTTTTTTTTCTTCCAGACTCACACATGGCCAAGTAGGCAAAATAACAACCACAGTACATTTCTCCTGGTCGCATTTTTATTCCTTGTTTCTTATGTACTGCTTTCCTGTGTCTGTCCTGATCCACCCCGTAGTCTCTAACCAGCAGCAGTCATGTGTTCCCCTCACCCCACCCATGACCTCTAAGGACTCATTGGAATCTGATTTTCCAACAGAGTGCTGCCAGCCTGGTCTGGGGAACCTGATCCACTCTTGGATCTTCTGCAAGCTCTGCAGTGGCATTTTGCAGGCGCCACACAGATCCTTGCTTCACTGTGCCTCAATATGCACAAGGGCACTGCCTTGGCATTTCAAAGACCAGCTCTGACCCTGGGGAGGCTTGCTGTCCCCAGCAGTCTAGCTGCCAACACCAATGGGAAGTGACAAAGAGGCAGCTTGCTGGATGGCCTGGCAAGAGGAGCCTCAAGGGGGCCTCTTAGAGCTGAGTACGGCCAAGTTCAAGCTCAACTGGATAACTTCCTGAGGCTTAGATGAAAGGGGCTTCCCAGGCTTGCTCCTCTCCTTGCCCAAAGTGTTAATGGTCATGCTGTGTACAAGAAGGAGGCCAGGATATAGTCCCTGAAATCCCAGCTTCTCTGTGGTGTGTAGCAACTGACACCTGCTTTTCAGGCTACTGGTGATGCCATGGGTGGAGTCACTGTCACTGTCTTCCATTCCCAGGACTTATGACATCTGGAACTAAACTTGGAAATCCACATTGCCTTAAAAAGTACATCAGGTTTTCTGATGTAGCATAGGAACTACTGTTGGAAGTTGCCATCTTTCTTGAGATGGTGTGATTCTACTACTTCCAGGAGGCAAAAAACAAACATCAACATCCCTACAAGGTCAGATAAGAAGACAGGAGGAGCCGAGACAAGTTTAGATCTCGGGTTTCCTGGCACCTCATCCACTCTCCACTCTCAGCCCTGAGCCAACTCTGACCAAACCCAGTGCAGACCACGTGAGCACCAAAGGCTGTGTGATAGCTGTGATCTGCGTGCAAAAGGCAGATGGGTACTTACATAGTTTCCACAGGGCTCCAAAAAGAAAAAAAAAAAAAAAAAAGCATTGTAGAAAGCTATAAAAGGACACACATAAGAAAAAGGAGTCATGAGTTCTGAGACTGGAATGATAAAACAATAGAGAGTTCTAAAAATGTTTGGAGAGAGAAAAGAGTGAAGCAAGGAGGGGGTGGTAGCTAGGTCCTTGGTTGAATCAGGTTGTGATAAAATGGAGGAGAAGCTGTGCTCAGTTTTAACACAGGCCAGTAGGATAGGAGCAGTTGGCCAAAAAGAGCCTGCTCCTGGCAAATAAGGGCTTCCTTACTCTTACTAACTGCACAAGTGGAAAGGAGTGATGTGGTGCGGCTGGGGGAAAGGCTCAGGGCACTAAGCAGTGAGATCCCACGGGAGCTACCTAGGTCATCCAATGCACCCACTTCAAAAAAGGTATCTTTAGGGCCGGAATGATGGCTTAGCAGTTAAGTGCTTGCCTGTGAAGCCTAAGAACTCTTGTTCGAGGCTCAATTCCCAGTACCCACGTAAGCCAGATGCACTAGGTGGTGTATGTGTCTGGAGGTCGTTTGTAGTGGGTACAGGCCTTGGTATGCTCTCGCTCTCTCTCTCTCTCTCTCTCTCTCTCTCTCTCTCGGTCTTTTTCTTTCTGTGTCTGTTGATTTCAAATACATAAATATAAAAATATATCTTTAGAGACAGGGTAAATGGCTCCGTGAGTAAAGTGCTTGCCTCACAAGCATGAGGACCTGGGTTCTGTTCTCTATGCCCACATAAAAATAGACATACTGGTGGCAGTAATCCTTGCACAGGGCAGTCAGAAACAGGAAGATCCCTGGGGCTCTCTGGCCATGCAGTCTAGCTTAACTGGTGAGTTCTAGGTTAATAAGAAAATATGCCTCCATAAAAAAAGGTGAATAGTATTTAAAAGGACCAGCACTCAGAGTTGTCCTGTGACCATCACACTTAGGCATGCATGCTCACTTACACATACATGAACAGGCATACATAAACATAATAATATATGTATGTATAAGTTTATACATGTCACTGTCAAGATGACACAAGGAAAAGAGAATAATCAAAGGAACTCTGAGTTCCTGAGCATGGGAGCCATGTGAGGAGCAGGACTTCTGCTGCCAGGTTCCCTGAAAGCAGCAGAACGGGCTTGGTGAAGCCCCTGCAGTCCCGGGAGGGGCGGGCTGTGGAGATGTAGTCATTCAGTCACACGCTGCATAACCTGTGCACAGTGCACTAGTCTTCCACTCTTGTTCATGAAGAGTTAAACTCTGCACCCACAGAATGCCTGTGGATTCTGGTGAGGCAGATGTGAGAAGGGATGGCATCGTACACAGATGATCTTCCATCAGAGCCTCATTCTTCTCATCTGTAAGTGGGAGCTTCTGACTTCACACTCATAGGATCCAGTGACTTCCTGGTTAATGGGAAATTCTAAGTTTTTTAAACTACTTCTTCATTTAAGGATTTCAATAACTGTCAAAATCTGTGCAAAGAAATGGTTAGTCACAACACAAATTAATGTTTTCAGTAGAGTTATTTATATATGTAAAGATGTCAGCTGTGAATGGGCCTGACTCTTACTCTAAAACAGAATAGTTGCTGATAAAAATTAAAAAAAGGTGTAGCAAAAAAGTAAGGGTTATCTCAATTTTCTGGGTGCTAACTTACTCTCCATTGGAGAATCTGCTTCTCTTTTTCAGATGGATGCTGATCCTAAGCAGAGAGCTGCCTCATCATACCTCAAAAGGGGCCCAACTGAAACTAAGGAAAATTGGCAAAACAAGCAAGGGTGCTGTTTTCCTGATGAACCAGATACCAGCACAAAGGGGAAGGAGACCAACTCAGACCAAAAATCAACTCCTACCAAATCAGAGAGCCAGAGCCTCAGAGGCCCCCAACAACTCAGCACTGAAGCAGACCAAAAATGAACCCAACATGGCTCAGGGAAATTTTGCAGAAGAGGGGGCAGAAAAATGTCAGAGTCACATGTTGGGTCATGATATGCAGAGACATTTATTGTAACAATAACTGTGGGCTAACTCCACAATGCACAACCCATTTACATCAACAAGGAGGGGCCATTGGGAGGGGGTAGGTCATGGATGAGCCTAAGCAATGGTACCAAACTGCCTGTATTTGCTAAAAAGAAAACAATAAATTAAATTAAAAATAAATAAATAAATAATTTTAAAAGGCCATCATATTATTTATCTAAAATCATCAAGACCCACACCAGTACTTGCATAAATCAACTCCCTACCTCAAAGATGACTGCTCTAACCTTCATTGTATGCCAGAGGAGGCCTCATGAAAGAAAATTATAAAAGAAATGGTCAGCCTCTTGTGCTCTGGCCCCAGACCATATTTAAGGACAGTGCCTATAACGCCACTCTCAAGCCATTGGAGTTCTTTCCACATGTTCAGTGAGGTGAACACAGATGTCCCAGCTTCATGCAGCAGAGGGACGTCCATTAGCATTTGCTAATGTGCTGCTTTGAAGGATGCAAAGAAATACTTTAAAGGAGCTGCCATCCTTCCAGTTCAAATCTGCCTGGAGTTAGACACTATGGTAGGTCCTGGCCCTATGATCTCCTACCTGTGGAATGTCATCCTCAAAGGTAAGAAAGGTTGAGCAGCCTAACTGATAAAATTCACATTTTTTCTTGGATTCTACCTTTTTTTTTTTTTCTTTCAGGCCTTCTTTATGAAGCCCCAAGTAGGAGTGAGGAGGGCACAAACAAATTAAAGACGAGTAAAGATTAAGGAAATAACACTGGTTTTTTCTGATGACCGATGCTCCATGTGAAACATCTCATAGAATCCTTGCTAATAGAATGAGAAAAGACACTGCAGCATCCTTAATAATATGAAGAAAATCTGAGTCTCAATTAGCAGAAGTAACTTTCCAAAGGCAACCAACAATGAGAGAGAAAACCAAAATTAGAGCCCGGTCTTTGACATTTCCATATGCATATACTTTGCTCTTCCACATTGTCTCCTCCTTTAGACCAAAGAAAAAAATGAGGACAATATTTTTTCTTGCCCTCAGGATTATAGACTGTATTCCATCAGTAGAATGTGATGCATTCCAAGTTTGTGGACACTTCTTATTGGTTTTTAATTCCACATAATCAACAAAGCTGTAGCTTTGAATCCCCTGGGTGGCTGGAGCAACCCTTCTGATTCCATACCAACCGATAGAGTGCAGCACTATCAAAATGAAAGGGAGTGGCTCACATGATTGGGAAAGTCTTTGATGTGCAAGCAGCTTCCATACCAGGATGTCCTGTCCCAGATGAGATCCTAGGTGAGCAACAAGGTCATGCTTCAATCCCCTTGCCAGGCTTTGCTTGCATGAATATAGGTGCTGTTTGCAGGAATGAAATGATGTGTGTGAGGCCCTGTGAAGGGACCAGAATATTGCCAAGCCTACCAGCTGCACTGGAGTATTTCAGTAGCAGGGGTTCTGAGGAATGATCTTGGGGAGCTCATTATTGTCTCTGAAATGGACCTCTGTGATAGTGTTCCAACTTAAAGAGCATCCCTACCCCTAGGCTATGTGTCGTTGGGGAATGCAAGTGAATACTTCATGGTTACCTACACAATTTTTTTCATTCTGCTTTTATTTGCCCATCCATTCATGTAATAAATATCTATCAAGCAGCTACTATAATCCACACACTCTGCTAGGAACATGGAAAACAGAGGTAAATTAAGTACAGTTTGGGCAGCTGGAAACTTACAGAACAGCTAAGGGGAAAAGAGACATGTAAGCAAAGGCATGTGGTAAAGTGTTCTGGGCATTAGTGCAGAAGCATTTTTATCACTTAAGGGACAATGTATGCAATCCAATCTAGAGAGGAAAGAGATGAGTATTCGGTGAGGTTCCTTCCTTACAAGCCAGCATTTTCATAAGGAAAATAAAGGGCATTAAATCAGAGCAATATGAAGGTAAATCCTACTTCTGAGCCACATAAACATGACCTGATTTCATGGTTCTGAGTTTCTCTGTACATTGAGGATGAAACTCCTTTCTATGGCCACCACAGGCACCTGTGACCACTGAATGAGATTCACACTCAACAAATAACCACTTTTCATGATTGAATATAGTTCAGTACTTTTCCATGGATATTCCTAGTCATGCTGTCTAAATTGTGGTATGTGGATGTTTCCATTTATCTACCTAAGATGTTCCAAGAGCAAAGAACCTTGACCATGAAGATTAGGAATGTGCACTGACAAAGGGAAGTCTACAGAGACACCCAGGCACAAGTGGCGCCTCACAGGCTAATGATCACCTTTGTCCCATTGAGGAATGATGATGTCATGTAGAACATAAAAGAATGTGCTAGCCCTTACCTCCTGCTGCCCTTCTGGAACAATGAGTATGTCAGGTTTTATTATGTAGAAACCTGGACAGAAAGTAAACAAATCAGAATTATTTTGTAATCCCCCCAGACTAGTTAATAATATATTAATTGTCTTTTTAGACTAGTTACAGTATGTATTTTTAGTTATATTTTAAAATTGAGGCTGTTTAATGGACTTAAAAAATACTCAATAAAATACAGCTGGAATTATTATTACTATATCAGTCAAAGCTCAATATCATAAGCTACCAAAGCTGATCCTAGGTTATTAGGAGAAACTGTTGGTAGAAAGATATTGAGTAGCCTATAAAATCACTGGGCTTGTTGGAGACCCATACAATTATTTTTTCAAAATTGGTCTAAAGAGAAAAAAGGAGATTTATCCACCACCCACCTGCCTCTCCCCAAGAACCACAGGCAAGATACCACTTACCTCCACCTAAGACTTGTCCTTCCTGAAGATTTTGAATTCCTTGCTACCAGCACCAGAGAATATTCTTTATTCCTTACTTTCTATGTCATTGGGTCTTTGAAGCTTCTGCTTGATAGAACCCAGGTTATATGATTGAATGCTAGAGGAAGCCAAATAAGCCTAGCCTTTTTATTTTGAGGATGAAGTCACTTTGTGATATAAAAAATTATCTACAATATAAGAAACTCTCAAACGTAGAGTGTGGAAAAGATGCTATAAGACAAACTCAGCATGGATCCACTATATTAGCAAAATATTATTGCCTGCACCATGGCTACTGACTCCAGTGACCCAGAACACACCCATCCATGTGTTGGCAAGTGAGAATTATTATGTAGGACAGTTAGGAAGAAAGGATGGAAATATCTGACCTCTGGAAATATACTCTACATGTACAAAACCTGATTCTCTTAAAGTCTTTTTTAGTTAGTTTGTTTGTTTTCTGAGGTAGGATCTCACTCTAGCCCAGGCTAACCTGTAAACCTCTATGCAGACTCAGAGTGACCTCAAACTCATAATGATCCTACCTCTGACTCCTTAGTGCTGGGATTAAAGGTGTGCGCCACCACACACAGCTGTCTCTTAAAGTCTTCGCAAAAGAAGGAGTTCAATGTAGAGATAAATGTTACAAAGGGCTTCATTTAGCTCTTTATAAAAAGCTGGGGTTTGGAAGCACATGTGAAATTGGATTAAGACTCCTTCATCCAGGTAATTAAAAGAAAAATCCTCACTCCTTATCACACAGCAGCATCACATGGATCCCTACAGGTGGGGGAAGAGAACAAGAGTGACATTTCCTCACAGATTCTCAAATGGTTCTATGAGGAATTCACTGTGTAAACCACTGAGGTAGAGAAACATTAATGCCAAAGACCTGGGAGGGAAAAAAAAGCCAGAGAGATTCTTAGGAAAGAAGACTGATGTTTACAGAAAAGAATGTGGTAAGAGAAATACTAGGTAGAAAACTTCACTTTAGAGCAGCCCCTATGGAGGGTGCATGAACTTAGTGCTAAGACAGGAGAAAACCCTTGAAGACTTTGGTTACTTTATTCCACATCACATGTCATGAAGACTGCTGATCTTGATATTGTACCTATTGTTGAGAATAATAGAATAAAATTTGACTTTTTTTCCAAAAGATAAATTATTTGGGTATTCTCAGAAAATAAAACATTAATTTAAGTGTGAAATATAACTGAATAATGATACATCACAGGGGAATTTCATGTGACAGAATATTCTATAAGAAGTCAAAACAGAGACCACTGCCTCTCCTGCTAGCTTGCTGTGTGAGCTTAGCCATGCCACGGAAACTCCTCTTTTTAATTTTGTTGTCTAAAAACAAGGAGTATCTAAGAAGTAGTAAGAGTCTGTGATTAGTTAGGGGGCCAAATAAAAATTATCACAATGATTTCATCATTGTAAGCCTGGAAAACTGGATAAAACTAGTTCAATGACAAAAGCACATTTGACATCAACATTTTACAAGAAAATACTATGACCTTGCCTCAGAGAAGAAAAAACAACAGCAAAAAAGTGAGTATACCAAAACGTCTTTAAAATAGGTGTGCTCAATTTTGGAGGTTAAAGGTAGATAATGTATTGGGAGGCAACAGATATGCATATAGATGAATCCTAATTCAATGCAAACCTGTTAGTTTATTTACGTTATTAATATGATACCCTAGAGGACATAAACCAATTAAAAACCCATTTCAATTATTAATTGGGTCCCCTAATTGAAGGGACATAATAAATTAATTAAAATGTCCTCAGCTCTACTCACTAAGGAAACACCTAAGTCAGAGAATGATTGGGCTAATGGAGCTGTATTAAACTTTTAAACTGGACCTTATCCAACCTGGGAGGTAAAGAAATCTAATCTATAAGCGGAAGTGTCTGAATGAGAAAACCAGAGAGAAAGAGCAGGAGATTAGTTTTCCACTTTCTTCTGTGTATATATTATTAGGAACATGGCATGTAAATATGCCAGTCTTCAGTTTTCTTTCTGACAACACTGATTCAAGTGACTTGAAGTATTCTTTTCTGGCCACTGAGAATCATGATGAATATTTGCACCCACATCTCAATACTAAAACACCCACCAATAATGAACCACTAATTGAACACTTAGTGTGCAGGCACCAAGACTCATCCTGTGCACAGAATGAAAAGCAGAAGACCTGAGATGACATGACAGCTGGTATCTCCAGTAGCTCATGTTCAAAGGGGTCAGATGGGTGTTACATGTGTGGAGTGGTGGTTGTGAGAGAATAAGGCCTTGAGGAGAAAAAAAAATGCCTTGAACTCGAATTATATCCCTGAAAATGTCCTTAGGTCTCTTTGTTGTTGTTGTTTTCAGAGAGAGAAGGAAAATTGTAGCATCTGAGAAGATGAGATGCTTATTAGCTGAGACAGATGTAAAGATGATGTAGACACCTGATGGACAAGAGATTCTCAACGCCAGGGTCCACCGTTGTTCCATGTCCTTTTTCCACAGGTGTCTTGACATTCCAGGGAGACGTGTGGTGAGTACTATGATAATGAAGGAAGTATTCTTTCCTGTTACTTTGTACTGAGCCATCTTCTAGGATTCATGGTGGCAGGTAATAGCAAACAATTTCAAAGAGCAAAAGTTCAGCAAATTAGGGGCTAGAGAGATGGCTTAGAGGCTAAGGCACTTGATTGCAAAGCTAAAGGACCAAGGTTCGACTCCCCAGGACCCACACAAGCCAGATGAACAAGGTGGTGCAGCATCTGGAGTTTGTTCCCAGTTGCTGGAGGCCCTGGCACACCCAATCTCTCTCTCTCTCTCTCTCTTTCTCTTTCTGCCTCTTTCAAATAAATAAATAAATAATATATATATATTTAAATATCATTTTTAATATTTTATTTTTATTGATTTATTTGACAAAGAGGGAGAGGTAGAGAGACAGAGAGAATGGGCATGCCAGAGCCTCCAGCCACTGCAAATAAACTCCAGAGGTGTGCACCCCTTGTGCATCTGGCTAACGTGGGTACTGGGGAATCGAACTTGGTTCCTTTGGCTTTGCAGGCAAGCGCCTTAATCAATAAGCCATTCCTCCAGCCCCAAAATATATTTTTAAAAGTTCAGCAAATTAAAAGAAGCTATGGTTGAACTGAAATTTTTTGTTTACATTTGAAATACATTCCATACATATCAAAGAAGATAGATGAAAGTCCATGTGCCTATTAAAATATGTGGATAAACACAAATGACATGACCTCTCCTGTATCTAACATGGAGATTCAGAAACACCCAGGGGGCACCTGTATTTTTCTTCACTAAAAACTTCCATAACCTTCAGAGGCAAATAAAATTTTTTGCTAATAATACATAAACTTAATTTACATATTTTAAAATTTTCCTTTATTTAAGGAGAGAGAATGTGGGCATCCCAGGGCCTCTGGCCACTGCAAATGAACTCCAAACATATACACTACCTTGTGTATCTGGCTTATGTGGGTACTAGGGAAGCAACGAGTTCTTAGGTTTTGTAGGAAAGTGCCTTATCCAATAAACCATCTCTTCAACCCTTTATTTTACATTGTTACCCATATGTGCCAAGCCCTATCATGTGTGCTATGTATTTGCTTTTAGCTGGCTTTGAGCATTCAGCTCTATACCCCATATGATCCCATATTCTACCCATCCAATAAGACATCTCTTTCACATGCTTGCTGCACAGTTCTCCACTTTGTTGTATATAAAATTAGTTTATTGATCTTGATTGTTATATAGTATTCCACTGAATATGTAAACCCCAAAATTACATGCTACTATTAATGAACAGATCTTAATATCAAATGCAATGCTATAGCAGATTTTTTTTTCTATTCTTGATTATCATATAGAAGACTTTTGCAAGGCTATAATATTGTTGAATGAATTGCTGGTCTTACAGCATGGCTGTTTCACTCTGGACCTCTACCACTGATTGCTCCATTTGTAGAAGAGTACTTGGAATTTTTACATGTCAAAAGCTTTACAATCTTATAAACAAAAACTGATGATTTTAAATAGCATTTTCTGATAACTGATAAAGTTGAGAGTAAGTTCACATGATTTGAGGATTCTTGGTATTTTCCCTGGTCTGAAATATTGGTTCATGTTTTGCTCATTTTAAACAATGAATTGAATTTCCTTATTTACTTATTTAAAACAATTTAAATATTTTAATCTAAAATATTTTAATATTTTTCTCGTTTTCTGTATTACAAGCACTGTTGGCAAGTTTGTGCTTTCACTTTCAGTCTTGATATCTTATATTTTTTAGTAGTTCTTACTTTTAATATAAGTATTTCTATTATAATTTTAGCTTTCTAAAAATATTTTATTTATTTTTTATGGGAAAGTGAGAAAGAGAGAATGGGAATGGGCATGCTAGGGCCTCTAGTCACTGCAAATGTAATTCAGATGCATATGCCACCATGTGCATCTGGCTTACGTGAGTAATAGAGAATCAAACCTGGGTCCTAAGGATCCACGGGATTCACGGGAAAGCACTTTAACCACTAAGCCATCTCTCCAGCCTATTTTGAGCTTTTTAATCTTGGATTTATACATCCACTAATTTATTTAGAAGTCTATATAGTATATGACATTAGGTAAATACTTTTTCTTTACTTAAGTAACATATCCCACATCAACATTTAGGCCATCCTCCATCTATAATCTCCAGTGTGTCAGGATATGGTTGAGTATTTCAGGCTTTTCACTCCATGCTGGGTCCAGAAAATACTGTCTTCCTTCTTACATATTGATAGTAAATTTTTATATTGTGAAGGATACCAATCCAACTTTGTCTCTTTTCAGACATTGCGTGGAATCTGAGGCCCTTCAGACAAAGTTTTTTTTTTTTTTTTTTTTTTTTTTTTTTTTTTTTTTTTTTAATTTAATTTATTAGTTTTCTTTTCAGTAAATACAGGCAGTTTGGTACCATTATTTAGGCTCATCTGTGATCTACCCCCTCCCAATAGACCCTCCTTATTATTGAAAATGGGTCGTGCATTGTGGAGTTAGCCCCCAGTTATTAGTATGATAAATGTCTCTGAAAATCATGACCCAACATGTAACTCTGACATTCTTTCCGCCCCCTCTTCCGCAAGATTTCCCTGAGCCATGTTGGGTTCATTTTTGGTCTGCTTCAGTGCTGAGGTGTTGGGGGCCTCTGAGGCTCTGGCTCTCTGATTTGGTAGGAGTTGATTTTTCTCTGAATTGATCTCCTTCCCCTTTGTGCTGGTATCCAGTTCACAGGAAAACATCACCCTTGCTTATTTCGCCAGTTGTCCTTAGTTTCAGTTGGGCCCCTTCTGAGGTATGTTGGGGCAGCTCTCTTCTTAGGATCTGCATCTATCTGGAAAAGAGAAGCAGATTCTCCAACGGAGAGTGAGTTAGCACCCAGAAAATTAAGATAACACTTACTTTTTTGATAGACAGTTTGATAGGTGTAGGCCCTCTTATACCCCGTGATTGATGGTAGCTTGATATTGTAGAGTGGGCTTGTGTTTGGGTATGGTTCTGACTTGTTTCCCAGCTCCAGCTAAGGGTCTAGTACCACTGAGTGGATCAGTTAGCCAAATCAAGAGCAATTGATTCCTCACCATGGCTGTGTACCACTATTGCACTTGTATGGGTATCACATCCGGTTAATTGTTGCTACTTAGGTTAAACAATGTGTTGTTGGACAGATCTTGGTCACTTCCCCCAGTCGCCTATGTAGCGCCTTCTGGCACTAGACACGCTGACTGTCTGGGGACTGACTCTCTCCTGGCTTCCAGCCATGTCATTCCATTTTACGTGTCAGCTGCGTATGGAGTCTTCAGCAATAGGGTCTTACGACTGGCCTTTGGTGGGTCATCAATTACTCTGACAGAAGTCTGTCATTGTTTTGGGAAACCTTGTAGGTTTCTTTGATCAAAAGCTCATTGTGGATTGTAGGCCCAAGCTGGAAGTGGGGGTTACAGGTCAGTGTCCACTAAGAAATTGAGGAAAAAGATAACTAATATACAAGAGTTAGAGAGAAGAGAGATAGAGGGGAGAGGGGGAGAGGGAGGGAGGGAGGATGTAGGAGATTTAGGTCAGTCTTGATCCTACCCTCTCCAGTGTCTTGTGGTTCAGGTGTTTCCTGTAAGGGACTAGTGAAGGTTCAGTCATTTGGTCTGTCTTTTAGGAAGTAGAATTTTATGGTACCATTGCCATTTGGGTCTGGATTACTGTTTTCCACCCTTTGATTCCCTCCCCGCCCTCCCATCCATCTTATTGTCTAGTCCATGAGGTACTTGCTGGGTATGTAAGGCATCTTGGGCAAATTCAGGTTAGGTGTTGCAGATGAGTGAGACTATGTGTCGATTTTTTTTCTGTGATTGGGTAAGTTCGCTGAGAATGATCTGTTCAAGGTTCAACCATTTTTCCTCAAACTTCTTTATGTCGTTTTTTCTTACTGCTGTATAGAATTCCATTGTGTAGATATACCACATCTTTGTTATCCATTCTTCTAATGATGGACATCTGGGTTGATTCCAGCTTTTAGCTATTACGAATTGAGCTGCTACAAACATGGTTGAGCAAATCTCTCTGGCTTTTGGTTTGAAGGTTTTAGGGTACATGCCCAGTAATGGTATAACTGGGTCTGTTGGTATTTCTATAGTCAGCTTTTTCAGGAGTCTCCATATTGCTTTCCAAAGTGGTTGTACCATCCTGCATTCCCACCAACAGTGAATGAGTGTCCCTGCTTCTCCACATCCTCGCCAGCATTTATTTTCATTTGACCTTTTGATGTTGGCCATCCTTATTGGGGTAAGGTGGAATCTCATAGTTGTTTTAATTTGCATTTCTCTGATGATTAGGGATGATGAACATTTTCTTAGGTGTGTGTTTGCCATTTGTATCTCTTCCTCTGTGAATTGCCTGTTTAACTCTGTGCCCCATTTTGTGAGTGGGGTATTTGTCTTTTTATTGTTTAGACTTTTGAGTTCTTTGTAAATTCTAGAGATAAGGCCTCTATCAGTTGGATAACCTGCAAATATTTTCTCCCACTCTCTGGGTATTCTATTGGCTTTGTTTATTATATGCTTATCTGTAAAGAAACTCTTCAGCTTCATATGATCCCAATGGTTGAGTGACTGTTTAAGAACTTGAGCCACTGGGGTTTTATTCAGGAAGTCTTTTCCCATTCCTATATCATGGAAAGTACTTCCTAAATTTTCTTCCAGTAGTTTTCGAGTTTCTGGTCTTATGTTGAGGTCTTTGATCCATTTGGATTTGAGTGTTGTGCATGGTGAAATGTGTGGATCAAGTTTTAGTTTCCTGCATGTGGTTATCCAGTTTGTCCAGCACCATTTGTTGAAGATGCTATCTTTTTTCCAGTCTATATTGTTTGGGCCTTTGTCGAATATCAAGTAGCTATAGTTGCTTGGCCCAAAATCCGGGTCCTCAAGTCTATTCCATTGGTCTATACTCCTGTTTTTATGCCAGTACCATGCTGTTTTTATTACTATGGCTTTGTAGTATAACTTTATATCGGGTATGGTGATGCCACCAGAGGTATTTCTTTTGCTGAGGATATGTTTGGATATGCGAGGCCTTCTGCCTTTCCATATGAAATTTGAGATCATTTTTTCTATGTCTGTGAAGAACATTGTAGGGATTTTAATTGGAATTGCGTTAAATCTATATATTGCCTTTGGTAGGATTGTCATCTTCACAATGTTAATTCTGCCTATCCAGGAGCATGGGAGGTCTTTCCATCGTTTCAAGTCCTCCTCAATTTCTTTTTTGAGAGTTTTTATATTTTCGTTGTATAGATCTTTTACTTCCTTGGTTAACGTTATGCCAAGGTATTTTATTTTATTTTTTGCTATTGAAAATGGGACTATGTCCTTTATTTCTTTTTCTGTGTCTTTGTCATTTGCATACAGAAATGCTTCCGATTTTTGTGCGTTGATTTTGTATCCTGCTACTTTGCTATAGGAGTTAATCACCTTCAGGAGTTTTGGGATGGAGTTTCTCGGGTCTCTTACATATACAATCATGTCATCAGCGAATAGAGCTAACTTAACTTCTTCCTTTCCAAATTGTATCCCTTTTATTTCCTTCTCCTGTCTTATTGCTTGAGCTAGGACTTCCAGAACTATATTGAAAAGCAGAGGTGAGAGAGGACATCCCTGTCTTGTTCCTGATCTCAATGGGAATTCCTCCAATCTCTCTCCATTAAGAATTATTTGGGCCTTTGGAGCTTTGTATATTGCCTTTATTATATTAAGATGTGAACCAGCCATGCCGATTCTCTCCAATGTTTTGATCATGAAGTGATGTTGTATCTTGTCAAAGGCCTTCTCTGCATCTATCGAAATGATCATGTGATTTTTATGTTTAAGCTTGTTTATGTGGTGTATTACATTGACAGATTTTCGTATGTTGAACCACCCTTGTGTTCCTGGGATAAATCCCACTTGGTCAAGGTGGATAATGCTTTTGATGTGTTGTTGGATTCGGTTTGCGAGAATTTTGTTGAGGATCTTTGAGTCTATGTTCATTAGGGAAATAGGCCGATAGTTTTCTTTTCTTGTGGCGTCTCTGCCTGGTTTTGGGATTAGGGTGATACTAGCTTCATAGAAGGAGTTGGGTAGTTTTCCCTGTTCTTCAATTGTGTGGCACAGTTTTAGGAAGATTGGTTTGAGTTCTTCCATGAAGGTTTGATAAAATTCGGCTGGGAATCCATCTGGTCCTGGACTCTTCTTTTTTGGGAGGTTTTTTATTACTTTTTCAATCTCCATGAGCGTGATGGGTTCATTGAGGTGGTTGATCTGCTCTGAGTTTAGCTTTGGTAGATGATATGCATCCAGGAATTTATCCATCTCCTCCACATTTTCCAGTTTTGTGGAGTAGAGGTTTTTGAAATAAGTCCTGATGATTCTGCCGATTTCACTGATGTCTGTTGTAATCTCTCCTTTTTCATTTTGAATTTTGTTAATTTGGAGTCTCTCCTTTTTTTGCTTGATCAAATTGGCCAGAGGTTTGTCAATCTTGTTTATTTTTTCAAAGAACCAGCTATTTGTTTTGTCAATTGCCTTAATTGTTTCCTTGGTTTCCAATTCATTAATTTCTGCTCTGATTTTAATTATTTCCTTCCTTCTGGAGCTCTTTGGGTTGGATTTTTCTTGTTTTTCCAATGCCTTTAGGTGGATGGTTAAGCTATTGATTTGGGATTTTTCTGTCTTTTTTATGAAGGCATTGAGTGCTATGAATTTTCCCCTGAGGACTGCCTTCATTGTGTCCCACAAGTTTTGGTATGATGTGTTCTCATTGTCATTCAATTCCAGGAATTTTGCAATTTCATTTTTTATTTCATCCACTATCCATTTATTGTTTAAGAGTGTGCTATTCAGTTTCCAGTTGCCGTTGGGGCTCTTGTTGGTTTTTTTGTTGTTGATTTCTAGGAATATAGCATTATGATCTGATATCATGCAGGGAATTATGTCGATTTTCCTGAATATGTGGAGGCTATCTTTGTGACCCAGTATATGGTCTATTTTAGAGAATGTTCCATGGGCTGCTGAGAAGAATGTGTAGTCTGTGGATTTGGGGTGGAAAGTTCTGTAGATGATAGACAAAGTTTTATATTATAAAATCAACTTGTCAAAACAATTTTAGATATGTTTAGAATTACATTTAATCACTAGACTCTTTAAGGAAGAAGGTGTTCTTAAGACAGTGTGCTTTCAGGCCAGTGAAATGGCACAGTTGGTAAAGCGTTTACTATGCAAGCATGAGACCCTAAGATAGAATCCCATGAGTCTTTGTAGTACTGGATATGGTAAGATGAGCATCTATAATCCTAGTGCTTCTCTGGTGGGATGGGGAAGGGAGATCGAAGAATCATTCAATGTTTGCAAGCCAGTGAGCCTGATATTCATAGCAGCAAACAACAAAAAAGACCTTGTCTCAAAAAAGATAAGATTTCCAGGTCACACACATGTGTGTGCCTTCACTCACACAGATGAACATTAACACCCACCCAAAAGTATTACACATTTACACATTCTCAGTGATAAATATGGCATTTAACTTCATTAACTTTGATTTAATTTTCCATTTTTGGTTAAATTCTATATTTTCCTCTTTTAAATTTGTACATTTGTATGTGTGTGTATTTTGCTTGTAGGTGTGATGTGCTTCTTGTGAACTTGAGGCTGTAATAAACAAACATCATCAGATTGTAAGCAATGACTTGAAGTTGTACATTGAAAACAAATCTGTGCATTAATATTATATCTAGGAAATTGTACTGATACCTAGAAAATTGAATTTTATATATTGACGTTGTATAAAATAACACAGTTAATGTCTATTACTTATTCCAATAATCTGTTTGAATATGCTTTTATTTCCTTTTTTAAGTTGAAGATGTTTATTTTTATATCTTGTTTGCTAGGAAATTTCTTTTTATATATAAAAAGTGGTTGTTGAATTCCATCATAAACTTTTTATGCTTCCACTGCAATAATTATGTGATTTTCTTCTATCTAACAATATGGACTCACACTGTACATTTTCTAATGTTGAATCCAATTTACATTCTCCAAAGTAGAGTGGTCATGATGTAATGTTTTTTATCTACCTATCTGGTTTTAAGGTTGTGAACATATTGTTTGGTTTCTTCCATTTATATTCATAAGTAAGTGTGGCCTGTAATTTTCCCTTGTAATGCTTTCTCTGGATTTCATATCAGGTTTACACTAGGCTTGTAAAATGAGTTGGATGTTTTCCTCTATTATTTTATTTCTGAAATACCTTGTATAAGATTGGAATTATTTGCTCCTTGAATCTTTGATAGGATTCACATAGGGAAACATTTAAACGTTGTTTCATTGTAATAAGATGTCTGATATCTGTTGACTTCATACCTTAGCAGTTACAAGAAAAGCAGTGTTAGTCATATATTTCTTGGGTTTTAGTTGATAATGTCATTTAGATATAAGATGCAACATGAGCTAAATTATGTGTCTTTGTGGTGTGTGTGTATGTGTGTGTGTGTGTTTTCCTATATATTACACAATGCTCAAGTTTTTGTATGCAATCTGGCCAGATTTCTTCTTAGAATCTTATTGATCTTTTATAATGAATATATGCATATGCTATAAAATTCTTTAATAATTATATTTATTCCTATTTTATTATTTCTATTCTTATTAATTGTTTTATTGTTGTCAAGTTTATTCTTTTTCTCTTGCAAAAAAATTAGGACATTCAATGCCACCTTTAGACTATGTAGTAAATTTCAGGTCAGCCTGAACTACAGTGAAACCCTACCTAGAAAAAAAAAAAAAAAAACAGAAAAAGGGCAGATAACTATTTTATTTTTAGTAAGGAGAAACATGATATGGACACATCATGGATTGGTAGCACCATTTCCGTCCTTCCCGCCCTCATTCCTCTGAGGGCCCTTCTCAGTGGGATTGCTAGTATTCATTGTGGGTTAGGGGTTATGAGTTGTGACGGCAGTATGCAGTCATTGTGTAAGGGGAAGTTATGGCCTCTGGATATTTTCTCCCTTCCTGGGGCTCTTACTATCTTTCTGCTTCCACTTCTGCAAAATTTTTTGAGCCATGGTGGGTGAATTTTAACTCTACTTTAGTGTTGAGCTCTCAGAAGCTTCTGAATTTCTGCTTTGATACATTTGAGGGTCCTCAGTGTCTGTCCCCATGACCTTGGGGCTCACCTTGCTAGTTTCTTTGTGGTTTCACCTGAGGCCCAGCTGATATGTGAGGGGTGGTTCTTCTCCTTCCAGAGAGTAAGCTGTCTTTTCTTATCTTGCTGGTAGAGTTTGGTTGTGCTCATTCCTTACTACCATCTGAAAAATTAAAAATAGGTTCCCCAATGGAGAGTGAGACCAGGATAGGTTAAAGGGGATAAACATAGTTAATTTAGAGAGATTTTGATGGATGTAGCTCTATTTGGGCCAAAGACTAGTGGGAGCTTCTCATTGGAGTCCATAATTTTGGTCTCCATAGGATTCTGATTTGGTTCCCAGTTCTGGCCATGGGCTCCTTTCCACTGAGAGGTCTTAGTCAATCGGAGAGCCATTGCTTACCCACCTAGACTGTATGCCAGCATTGTAAACATGTGTACATCTTAATAAGCTGATTATTTTCATATAGCAGTGTCCCCTGCTTGCTCACCATGCTCTTGGCCCTTTTCTCCCAGTTACTCATGTAACACTTTCCAACACTATATTGGCTAAGCATCAGGAACTGGCTTCCTTCCAGATTCCAGCCAGATCTCTCAATGTTCTGCACTGGCAGCATGTGGCATCTTGAGCAATAGGCTTTTACCTTTCATCTCAGATGGGTAATCAAGGGCTTTGACAGAAGCCTGTCTTGTTTTGGGGACCTTATAGGTCTCTCTTATCAACAGCTTAATGTGGATTGTATCCAATTTCTGGTACTGGGAGATATAAGCCAGAACCAAATATTTTAGGGTAGGATTCATCCAACCATCTCCTGGGCCTTACTTACCAGACAATCCCCCATACTCCTATACAGGAGTAAGATTTCTACATTACCAAATTATTTTGGATTTAGTTTTGTGTGTATTTCTCCCCACTTATTCTCCTTCTCCTAAACACTTCCAACTTTCTTATCTGTCCCTTGAGTTAAGAGTTGCCAGTCAGTTATGTTTGCAACTCAAGCT